>NC_138370.1:39979009-40011864 GCF_054177405.1 Leptonychotes weddellii | reverse complement strand
TGCAGGTCTAAGTCTGGTGGCACTAAAAGGAGACGATAGCATTGTTGACAAAATTATAATCTGCTGGTGGCATTTGCGGAAAAGAAGCCCTTGCAAATTTCTAAATAACAGTAAACTCTGTTAGGAAATTCTAAAGTGTCTTACAGGCCAAAAAGGGAATGAGGTTAGTAAAATGCCTCAACAGAGTTTGAATAAAATACTGGGTTTGAGAGTTACTGGAACTTGGATATGTAAAAATAGGGTGGTAGGCTGGGTCATGCTTACAATGGTCTCAAGTTCAAATAAACTACTGTGACAATACACCACTTCACAGGTCACACGCTTCTCCGCTTCTCCGGGGCTGTTCTTCCCTTCAGTAGGTGCTGGCAGAAGGTGTGCTCAGTCGCTTCCCAATATAGATGCTGAAAGGAAACAGAGTACATCGGGTCTCATCCGTGTCAACAGCTGCACACCCACGGGCCATGGGCCAAACTGCACCTGACAACTCCATGTTGTAGAAGACTCTGAAGGTGGATGTGCACAGCTAACACACTGAAATCACTGCTGACTTACTTAAAACTAGTCACCAGCCAGCCAAACTGGTTTTAGGTAATTATGTTTACTCATTAGGCAGGACTGGCCAGCACAGGAGCAGTGATCACACGAAGTAAAATCAGAGAGAATAGATCCCTCCAAAGAACAAAGCACAGCCAACTTCCTTTGACATGTTCCCTTAGAGTAGGCAGAAAGTTATACTAGTATTTCACGCACAAAATACAGTAACATGCCAAATTACAAAGCTGCCAGGGCTTTATAGTGGGCTCTTAACTCTTCAGGATTAAGGCCTAACGTTACTTTTCTGTGCCAAGCAAGTATTTTACCATTAAATAACGTAAGCAGAAGGGCAGTTAAGGAAAACAGGAAGCTAGTCCCACCCCGCCGTGTAATAAAACCAACTTTCTCAAATCCTATTTTCCCCACACTCATCTATAACAATAGTTACACTTACACCAGCAAGCGAGACAATCTGAAGACTCAGGAAAGGAAAAGCTATTGGAAGGTATAAAAACCAAGTCCTTGAGGGCAAATGAACTACTGTGCAGTCAATACTGGAGGGGAATTTAAACTCCTCCCCTGCCTGCCCTCACACCAACCCCATTCAACACCCACACACTCCCTTCCTCCACAAACCCCTTCCATCCATTCTGCTGTTTGTGATCGCAGCCTTCGCCATCACAAAAACAGATCAAGCACCCAGAAAGACAAAAGAAGTCTATGGAAAAGTCGTGTGTATGGTTCCATGTTTATGACTGTAAGTAAATCTCTTACCCATATGCTGAGCTCCTTACAGGGGAGATAAGGGGTCACATAGCTTTTGTATATTATATAGAGAAAATGATTCTTTGCACATGCTTAAAGAGAATAACAGATAGGTCTTAAAAAAAAAACAAAAAACTAGTGTTTAACTCTTAAAATCTTTCAAAAATGGATTTCCTCAATGTTCCATTAACACAAAAAAAAAAAAGAATTTAAAAGACATTCCTGAAAAATTCATCAGTTATAGGTAAATATAGGGCCAACTTTAGAAGAATAAATGAAAATGCTACAAAGAAAAAAAACAGGATCCTGAATCAACCTACCAGTTTCACTCAAGGCCTATTCAATAAAATGGTGTATTTTCCCATCTGGGGAAAAAAAAAATGTTCAAATCAACCCCAAATTTAAACACTTACAGGTTAGTTTACTTTAAAACTTAGCTAATCTTGATGAATCACTAAATTCTATCCCTGAAACTAATAATACACTGTATGCTAACTAAATTGAACTTAAATTAAAAATAAATAAATAATAAATAAAAACTTTGCTAATCTTGAGTAATTCATAGACAAGAACAAAATGCAAAAGGAAAGATTAAGCATAGAAGAGCCCACTTAAAGATGACCACTGAGAGGATTAACATGAACAACTTATTTTCAAATAAGAAAAATAAAACTCCACTACTAAAAACGCTTGCCAGTGTACCAACAGTGTATCAGCTTCAATAATTCTTTTAAGCTCTCCCTATTTGCACTGAAACATTAAAAGCAAAACAAATACGAACTGTTTCACGCCTATTTCTTACGTCTGGAAATACAACAGGGGATGAAATGAAGGGAAAACCCATTAGGAGTCCACCAGTACTTACCCTAGGCCCAAAGCCAAAACATGAGAGAGGAAGAGAGACGGAATGAACACCTTAAGGAATTCTGCGGAGAAAATACCCCCTTTCTTCATGGCCCCACTTTTCCTCATGCTTAAAGAGACAGAGCGTTTGGGGTGTCTGAAGTGGAACTCCCTGAGGGAAGAAAGGCAGAGGCAGGGATCAGAAACGCACTTGCTGAGAACATCCTGGGAGCGAGCAGGTCCGCTGCCCATGAGCAGGAGCGGCGTCTGCCATGTCCCCTGAGAAGACACGTGCAAGGACTTACTTAGGTGGAATGTTTTCAGGTCTACTGGACCAGTCGGACACCCAGTCGACGCTTTTCTTTGAAGCATCGACTTCTTTCTCTCCTTCTGGAACTTCTTCTTCTGACTGTGAAGAAGAATTACAACTTTAAAAAAGAAAAAAAGGAAGCCCAATTGTTCCTACTACAAAAGACAAATCTAGACAGAAAATATGTGAAAACTCTAAGGTTGTGTCCATCAGCAATTTTTACGTAAGAAACATGCCAGTTTTCTAAAAAGGCTGACCCAATGATCTGAGATCAGGGCATTTAATATCTTAAAAAGAATCTGACCGGGCCTCACTGTTGTTCTATCTAAGCGTAGGATGTGAACCTGAAAAAAGTGCACTTCAGGCTGTAAAGCTCACTAAAATGTGGAGAGGATTAATAACTGTTGCATCTGGGTGATACTTATACCAAGGCCCACTGCAACATTCTCTTTACTTCTGTTCACACTTAAAATTTTTCATTATTAAAAATAAAAAAAAAAACTCCAAAAGTATATGCTAACCAATATAAAGTGATGAGAAAACAAGTGGGAGATGTGATGAGGAAATAATATTAATCACTTATCAAGAGACGAGCATCATTCTAAGCATGTTACATGCATTAATAATTTTTACCTGGCAACAACCCAATAAAAACAGGAATTATCAATATTCCATTTTACAGATGAGGAAATGAAGACATAAATTCAGTAAGTGCCTGAGGTTCTGTAAGTAGTAAGAGACAGGGCCAGTATTTAAACTGGGTAAACTGTCTCTCGAGTCCCCAACTCCTAAGCACTAGGTTTTACTTCCTGGAAGGAGATTCCATCTTTTTTGACAAATCACTATCTAAACATTTCCCAAGGTTTACTCAAAACTACTTAAGCCAAAAGTTTTTTGGAATCATTTATTTTATACTGACTTAGAATTTGACATTTTTTGCATCAGGTAAATGAAAACGAAGTCCTTTTTCTTACTAATGATAACCTACAGTTTCAAGCCAAGAACAAGCAAAATTCCCAATAGCTTCCCTTTCACGAGAACCCACAGGAATGAGATAGTCCTAAAAATGACGGCAATATTCACTCGGCTTTAAGGAATGTGATGCTAGGACCTCAAACCCAAGGGTCTCAAAGCAAAGAACTGTTTTGATTTGTTACTTTGTTTGAACAGGATTCACTCTTTGACCAAAGCTTTCATTCTTTTTGGTAGATAGCTATGAAATGCAGAGCTTGATATATATCACGAGTTTCTTTTTGACAGGCTAGTTCTCTATGAACTAAGTGCCCCAGGAAAGTAATTCAGAGAGTAAAAGGGGCTACCCTATCTCTAGAGACTAACAAACTGAAAGTAAAATCCCTGTGGATTTTTGCTACTCTGGTAGTATCATTCTTACTTAGTTCTGCTGGACTTGGCAAATTCCACTGAATGACACAATGTAGCCTTTAGGATTAAGCTTTTTCCATTGGGTATTGAGATTACTCAGAATCATGAGTTGGCTCTTTGTGGAATAAATCTGAAAACATCTTAAATCAAAAACAGTAAGTTGTTACAATTTACTTATAGATCAGTTTGTGTACACACAGTATCTGACGATACCCAACACACTGCACGTCACTTCTGCTTACAGCTTCCAATTCTGATCTCATGTGTCTCTCCTTAAAACTGCTCAAAGACTGAGGTTTAAATTTGTGAACAAGGTAATATTTTCTACTTTCAAAGAGAATTAAAATGTAGTAAAATTTTATGGCTTAATTTACTTTAAGATGATGTCACTTTCTCTCAGTTGAGTGAAGCAAAGTTATCTTTGGACTACTAGTAAAAACAAATTCCCCAATTAAGTTTATAATGCTTACCTTAAGAACCAGAAATCCTATGCTATCCTCATTTACTACTGCTGTGTGCTTCCCTTTATTAATCTTAAATTTGCCAGTTTCAGGTTTTAAATTACCTTCCAATCCTTGGAAAAATGCATTTAATATGGTAAAAATGTACTTAATCTAATTAAATAAGATTCATGCTTTTACCTCAATCAAAAACCTTCTCTGATTATTTTAGCCTGTCCTCATGGGCAAGTCCTTTACCTTCAAAGCACTTACATTTTCCCTCCCTGGCCCATGTCAAGTTCTCTAGTTCTCTACGTGCGGCTATTGAACCGCACAGAATGGGGTCCATAAACCCCAGTTTTTTGTTTTTTTTTTAAAGATTTTATTTATTTATTTGACAGAGAAAGACACAGCGAGAGAGGGAACACAAACGGGGAGTGGGAGAGGGAGAAGCAGACTCCCCGCCAAGCAGGGAGCCCGATGCGGGACTCGATCCCGGGACTCCAGGATCATGACCTGAGCCGAAGGCAGTCGCCCAACCAACTGAGCCACCCAGGCGCCCAACCCCAGTTTTAAAAGAGGGGAAAGGGAGGGCATTTTCGGTGTGCATCATTGATACAGGGATACCCAACACTGTGCTGGCCCCGCTCAGTCCCAGAAACACATGCAAAAATGACTTCAGGAGACTTCCACAGTCTATTTGCTGCCATAAAACGGAGACTCTTGAGGACTACGGTCATAAAAGTGTAGTCTGAATGATCCTTTTCCTAAATGCATTACACCTTAGGCTTCCTCATACCCTAACTCACCGGGCACGTCTTAGTTCATCCTCACGACCTTGTGAGCTCTCCGGAAATCAATCCCATGCATGAACTTATTTTAGTAGAAGGCACAGGGGCTGCAGGCTCAGACAGCCCTGGTTTCAATCCTGGCTCTATCACCCACTGGCTTTGTGATCTTAGATTAGTAATTTAATGAAGACAAAGCCCCACTTCTCCCATTTGTTCTCAGGGCTAATATCACCTCTTTCACTAGACTGAGAACACTGAAAGTGGGAAAAATCTTTTTTAAAAATAAATTTAGCACCCAGAATATTTTAATATATATTAGTGTCTTTCCTTCCTCCTCCTAGAAAAGGCTGAAAACATTCTATATTCTTCATATAGACACATATAAAAATGTTTGATAAGAGCAAGTCCCATAACATAGTCCTATGGTAAATGCTTCTATTTGCTAATCCTAAACTCACTTCTCGTTCATGAAAAAAATCCACCCTCCCAAAACCTAGTTATTAATTTTTAAATGATCATTTCTGCAATTTTAAAAAAGCAATGTAATAGGCTTTTTGAAAGTTTAAATAAATCATACCTACTGATTTCTCTTTTATTAAAAGTCTTACTCTAAAAGAACATATTTTTCTTAAGGGTTTTAAAACTGCTTTTCCAAAGATGTAACGATGTTTAAATGGACTGCTCTGATTGTTAATGTGGCTTACCCAACAACGTTGACGATAACTAATGTTCCTTTAGGTACTAGTTTCTGAATTGGGACCACAGTAGCAATACTACCATAATCTGACACAGAAGCCAAAAATGTTACATTTTCTCTCCTGAATTTCACAAATTCCTCTGGAATTCTAGGATGAACTCAGTCAGCTCTACAATTGCATTTAAATTCAATTATCAGTTAAGGCTAATTGTACACTGCCACTCCATGAATCGAGACAGCACTTATCAGAGTGTTCTATTACATTGTTAGATTATTAGGAGGGAAAAGTATGTGTGGAGGGGGAGGGAGGTCTAAGATCAAATAAGCTTGGGAAACACTTGGTTTAAACAAACAGATTCTTCTACTGCAGGAATTGTCAGAGCCTTTAATGTGCTACTATGTGCTGTGACTACTGGGGGTGGGGTGGGGTGGGGTGGGGGGGGTGGAGAGAGCCCAGAGACTGTATTATTTCCACTTAACTTGACTTCAGAACTATCTTATGGAGCTTCCCATTGAGCAAATGTTCCTCGAAACACATTCTGTAAAATGCTAATCTAGATTTTCAAATTGTCAATATGAATTGAGGACATCTTCCTCAGAAAAGACTACAGCAAAGAATTAATTTCATTTCTCTTCCTTGGGATTCCTTAGTACACTTTTGTCATGGAAACTACGTATTTTCTTCTTCATTAGTTATAGCTTATGCACATGGCAAAACCAACATACATTAGCCAGCAATTCAACAACTGCAGTTAGAACATCTCTGTACATGAGAGCCTTCTTTATAATATAAAGCTCATAAAATAAATTTATATCCGATCTGTAGATTTTCTAGGTTTTAGAGAACAGCACAAACAGAATATGGAAAAAGCAGGGAGAAACTGTGAAGCCTTCTGAAACAGAAAGAATACTGGGTGGACCCAACATATCATGCACAATACTTCTAGTGCAAAAGGCGAATAGGACATTATACAGGGAGAACCCCATAAAGCAAAGTTTCTGTCCGAATGCATTTAAACATTCCTTCCACAAATACTCTGCTAGCCCATGAACACGGGAGAAAAAGACAATGGTTCTGGTCCTCACAAATTTGCACTCTAGCACTTTTAGGCGAGTTGACACATCAATACAGTCAAGGGCCAGCTATGAGCATTTTAAAGCGTTAATAACAATTACTTACTTACTGTAAATTTCAGAATATTAATCGTTGTATGCTTTCAATACTACAGCCATCTATTTTACTGACAATGTCAACTCCTAGTGAACTACATTTACCTTCTTTAGTTTAAGGAACCCTGCAAAATTTAGATGAATTTTATCTCTAGCTGTTGAAATTCATCTCAAAAGTCGCTGCTTTGATGTCAGATGCAGAAAAAGTTTTCACGCCTGGTTCTACAACTTTCCTTTTCATTCATTTTGTGACCTTAAATAAAACCTCTATCTCAGCTTTCTACTTAGAAACTCAAGAAACTAGCCTGGAATACTGGAATGATACATTACAGACAAGAATCTTCCAATTCTGTTAGGGTGAGAGGAACCCAAAGTCTCAGCTGCAAAGGCATATAACGAGGGCTGTATCATCCTAAGTAAATTCCAAAATCAGAAACTGAAGAACTTATACCAGCTTCCAACTACTTTTTAAAGTCTTCTTATTCTTTAATATATTTTAGCAAAACATATTTAGAGTTCGCATTCCTAATTATTTACCGTATATCAGAAAAACAAGCACACACACACGCACACACCTGAGAGCTATGGTCCCTGCTGGTGTGCATCTCCACATCAAACATAATCTGCCCATCTTCTTGTGGGGAAGGGCTAGAAGAGAAAGAATTTAGCCATTAGTTTTAATTCTCATTTTGTCAAGTAAATTAACCTCCACTGGAAATTAGAAAATTAAGTCACAGCAGTATGGCTCTGAAAAAGCAGCAAATCCAAAAGTATTATCTTGACCCCAAAGAACAAATGAAATTGAGCACTCTTATTCCCAAAATGTTCTGGAATTTTGTGATGGTGATGAATTCCTTTGCAAGGATAAATTTTCTCATTTTTATTCTTTTTCCAATAAAGGTACAAAGATCTTCAAATTCAGAAACTTAATTTCAGGTTCTTTTCCTCAAAGTTCTTTCATCATTAAATAATACATCACCAGTGATTTTCAAAGCGTGAAAGCAGTTTTCAGAGTCTAGTTGGTTCCCAGCCTCCTGAGGAGCTTCCCTGGTGTAATCTGAAACCAGCCCCCACACAGGAGGGCAAGGAGAGGGAAAGAGGCAGGCCACTCCAGGGTGGTAGGTGGCAGCTTTAAACGGCAAGGGAATTTACAGATGAGGCTTGTCTTGGCGTGACAGTAAGGTGAGCAGATGGCACCGCCTGCCACATCTTACAAGTTTATACGGAGGTCTTAACTGGGTTTAGTCACGGATACCATTCAAACAGTCTCAACGCCACATTTCTGTCTCAAAGCTGTATTCCTGAGGCAGCTTCTGGGAGCCAGGAAGGCAAGCAGAACGCACATTCCAAGGACGGGGAGGGAATGAAGAGCCTCCAATTGCCCAAGTCCAGCTCCAGGGTCAAACTGCGGTCACGTCTTCTCGAACACCTCCCCCAACACGCTTTCAAAGGGTCTTCAAGGTTAAAGTTGTTTTCATGATACTATTATGATTTGCCTTTTTTATTCTTATTTTGTCATGTCTATCATTCTTATTCTGTGTATTGTGAAATTTTCCAAAGGCTACATGATGTGTTTTATCACTACAAACCGAATGCAAAAGCGAATGAGAATCCAGCTGTTTTCTATTAAGCCAGATAAGAAAGAGATTTGCAAAAATGTAAATCAATGCCACTAGTTCTTACTAATTTTTTTTTGGTTATGAAAAAGTTATTTTTCATTTTAAAAAGTTACTCATACTGAAATGTAATGGGTTTATTATTGTTGAACGAATACATATTTTTAAATTTCTTTCAATTTCTAATATAGTTAAATATCAATATATATAACTCCCATCAACAAAAGATCTTTGGGGATCCTAGTAATTTTTAGGAATGTAAAGGAGTATGGAGACCAGAACCACCATTCTACTTATTTCAGAAATTATTTGCTTTGAGATATTTCAAAGTGAATTATATAAGCATATATATGAATACAGAACCTTCAATGAAAAGTACAAAATATATTCCCAGAAACAAAAATTTACAGATAAACTTTTAGACAAAAACACATGATCATGAACTATACTTGATATGATAGATGAAAACAACCTGGTAAGTTCTATTCTTAACTTTATCAATGATTCCTTGTGTAACCACAGCAGGTCACTAGATTTTCCACCACACACCCCACCCCACCAAATCTAAACCGAAGTAGGGATGAAAACGCTCCAGGCTTATCCTGTTCAAAGGAGTAGATGTTATATCTGTTAAAGCTACCAAGAGCATGTGTACAATGTTAACATACAGAGATGCTTTTGAACTAGAAATCTCCGCCTAGAGCACAGGAACCAGGTGGAAGGAGGCACTCTTGTTGTCCTCAGTTTACTGTCATTATGCTCACATAACACTGCTGCGTTCACAGCCAGAGAGATCAAGTTAAGGGTCAGCCTCACAGAGCCAGGAGCAGGTCAAGGCAGCAGAATGACATAGGCAAGAACCCTACAGAAGCACTGCTCTACTTCTACACTCTATCACTGCACCAATCTCACTTAGAAGAATACTAAACGTTTCACTGGTAAACGGTTTACTACTTCTAACAATATGGAATGCATCAGAGCTTCAATCCTGGCTTATATTAGAATTAGCCAGGGAGCTTTTAAAATATCCTCACATCTCTACCCCGTCCCTGATGACAGAATATGAACCTCTAGGGATGTGGCCTGTGCACTGGTATTTTTAAAAGCTCCCTGGGTGTATCTAGTGTGGAGGTTGAGAACTCCTGCAATAGGGTAAAACGCAATAAAAACACAAAGGGGTTATCTTCTAATAACCACTACAGTGACAAAAATGTATCTCTGGAATAATTTTTAAATTGAAAATATGGTTTACCCTTGAACAATGCAGGGTTTAACCCTGCACAGTTAAAAATCTGTGTATAACTTCTGACTCCCCCCAAACTTAATTACTAATAAACCACTTTTGACAAGAGGCCTTACGGATAGTCAATTTACACATATCTTGTATGTTATAGGTTTTATGTAGTGTATTCCTACAATAAAGTAGGCTAGAGGAAAAAAATGTTAAAGAAACTCGTAAGGAAGAGAAACTACATTTATAGTACTGTACTGGATTTATGGGAAAAAATCCACATGGCTGTGTAGTTCAGACCCATGTTGTTCAAGGGTCACTGTATATATAAATTAGTTCTGGGATGAATATTCAACAGTCCTAAAATGTTTCCACTTACAAAAAACACTTCTCAATGACTTCAAATATAGAGATGCATGGCAACTCAAATGACATGAATTTTGAAGACATTTTAAAATGTCAAGGTGTGTTGGCACAGGAGAGTATTACTGAGCTAGAGTTGCAGGCCTTCTCTGAAAGATGACCAGGAACCCAGAGCCTAAAGATACAGAAGCTGCGGGATAGGAAAGTGTTCAAAAGCACATGCCACGCCTTGCTTCACGTGTTTAGAAACCTAACTTAAACGTGATCACGGGAAGGTAAATTCATATTCGATCACAAGTATAACTACAACCACAAGTGAAATAAGATGACCAGAAAAGCAAGCAGGTGACTTCTTCTCTGCTCGGTGACAACAGCAAGTGAACAACAGGTTAAGAGACACATTGATACCAATGATCAAGGGTCATGTACTTAAATGTATAGTAAAAGTCTTATAAACAGGCCCAGAACAAGCAGAAATCTTCAGAAACCCATTACGAGTCCCATAATATAAATGTAATAGAATATAAACTTCATTCTGAAAGACAGACGAATGCTATTGCAACTGGAATCAATGGCAAGCTGCTCAGCAAAGAGCCATCTGCTCTGCTTCTGCTTTTAACCACAGCCATCCCAGGCTCCTACGAAGCACAGGGACACAGGCAGAGATGAGACGGGGTGGTGGGGGCGCAGTGTGCCAGAGCCAGCAAACCAGGCTCTGCTACCTTGGTAACATCAGTGGATTATAAGATATGCAGGAACCTCAAACATGACTGAACTCCTCTTTCTCCTTTGAAACTTTTTCTGACAAATAAAATATGCTATATATACAATTTTTACAAAGTACAAAAATATTCAGAAGAAAAATATCCATAATTCCACCCCTTAGAGATTATCACTTTTATTTTTAGTATACATTTTAAGTGTTTCCTTAGTCTTTGCCTTGTGCATCTGCATTTTCTACATGACTAATGTCAATTAACTCTTAATTAACCAAAAGATCATCCAGTATCCCACAATGCTAACAGTATGGCTGTCACCAGTCTAAGAAGTGTCAGGCGTACCACCCAGCCCTCCGGAAAAAAACAAAGCTTACACTGCAAAATAAACGAACAACTCGGTTTCATTCCACTCATACGTATCACTGATTCCTTACTCTTTCACCAAAAGCAGCCCTTCATCAGTGGAATTACTCTTCCCAAGGCAAATGTAGAAAAATGAGGTCTGAAATAAAAGTTCCTCTGAAGAAACAGAATGGTCTTCCAAATTAACTATCTTTGCAGACCCTGGTTGGTGTTTCCAACCATGCAAATACCACTATAACTTAAATCAACCTGCAGTTTCTAGGACCCAAATGTTTACTGAGTGTCTACTACGCACCAGCACCATGACTGTCAAGGGTACAAAGGAGATGAAACATGATCCCTGCCTTTTGGAGCCTCACAGTCTAGAAGGGGGACAGATATGTAACTGGCAGAATATGATCTGTGAAACAGGACACAAAGGAAAATGGGAGAAAGTTTAATACTACAAGTAAACATTTATGCCATTGACTTTTAAACGGATAAACATAAAAAAAAAATGATACAATCTGAATAAGGAAATTGATTTAATCTAGGGAAAAACACCAGGCACTCAAGTATTTGTCAATTAGCTATCTGATTTAAATACACATGCTGCAATAAATCAGGAGTGACATTTTGTAAAAGAAAATGAAAGCAGATTTATTTTTTCTAATGGGAATTAACCTTGTAACCCATCTGTATGGATCTCACTTACCTGTCACAGTGAGAGCTGGCTCTTGAACTACTCTGTCCTGATTCATGTTGTGCATCCAAAAGAATCTTCTCCATGTCTCCATTGTGGATAGAGGATGAGGAAGGTACATGTTCTAGCCCCCCATTTTTCCCATTGCCATTATCATTGCCATTGCTGCTGTTCATGGGTAGCTCCACCCAGGAACCTGTTGGACAAGTCAGATAGCTTAAGTTAACCACAGCAGAACCAAACTCTGTCATGTGCACACAGATGCGAATGTGGTGAATTCTGATAAGAATTCGGTCTTGCCTCAAAGCAAATGCAAGAGTATTCTGAAGAAAATAAATAAGGAGCAACAGAAGTCTAAAAATACATATAGTTCCTGTTCCTGAAGTAGCTCATGCAATCAACCAATTTAGAAGAAGCTGGAACTCTACAACTAGTATCTTAGAAAATGTGTCTTTCAGCCAATTTTCTCTCTAGTTAAATCTTAGTTTATAGATGATAAGCACTTCACTGAAAACTTTGAGATTGCTTTTCAGAAAATAAATGGCTACTTTATTACTACTTATCTTTAATATTTTAATTATATATGTTTAACATAATACATATATGTATTTTTTCCCACTACTTCAGCTATTTAGTTGTATCCTCCCCACAGATAAAATAAACCTATGGCTTAGAAACTTCTTAAAAGTCATCTAAATAAGTTAACAACTGTCCTAATTAGCACAATTAGAAGCTCCTAGAAAACTTAAATCCAATCATAAAATTTTCAATTTGCGTACAAATGTGCAGCATAAAATTAATGCATCTAGCTCTTAATTAAATCCAGTGATAATACTAAAAAAAAATCTGAAAAAAGCTTTCTCTCTACCCCACAAATTAGTTTCTTCCTTTCCTTTATACCTCACCCCTTTCTATCCTCTCCCCTATGCACTAACCATACCTTGTGGATTTGTCCTTTCTTCTCTCCCACGACTTCCCTATTTCCTAGGGTTTCACTAAGCCTTCTTGGTTTTGGGGAGAAACTGCATCTGTACAGGAGACACTGAGGTTTTCTCAGGCCAACAAAGAGGGTGGAGCCACAGGAAAGGGGATGTGGCCCTGGTAATCTAGATAGCTCTTGAAAATATTTATTTATTGGCTCAATGAGTTTGCTGAACACATTAAGGTGCTTTAATTTTAATAAGAATTGATAACAGTAGCCAATAGACCAACTTCACAACAAAAAGAAACACGGGTGAATTCTTCCTAATTTCCATTCTGTATAACAAATTTTGTTTTAGAAAATATAACCAAGCAGGTTGATAGGGCCGTTCCTCCAAACTCTCAGCAGAACATTAGAGTTCTGTGGCCAATCTTCCATCAGTAAATCAGAAAAACCACCAAATGAGGCTCAAACCTTAAAATGCACTCTCAGTTAGGTGAGGACTATTCTAAATCCAAAGTGCACTCAACATCATCCTTACATGAAGGAAAAGCTCAAAGGCAGACCTGGCTAGAAATCTGACTCCACCACCTACTCTCTGCCTGTCTTTCTGAGCTTAGGTATTCTCATTTGTAAAACAGAGATATAAAAATACAGACCCCTACCTCTCAAAGCTGCTCTGAGGATTAAACACAGGACATAGGTAAAGTGCCCAGTAGGTGGGAGATGTTCAGCTATCCACTAGTTAAAAGAGCTTTATTATTTGTCAAGTACTTAGAACAGTGTTTGCTAAATAAAAACGAAGTTACCCTTTCCTTCCTTTCCCTCTAAGGCGGTCCCAGTGGGTGTCACAGCCCCATAACCACCACCAAATCTTGGGGACTGTATTGCCTACAACACAGCTGTAGGACATCTCTGTGACCTCATTCTACAGACAAAAATGGACACAGACTAGACAGAACTCAAAATGGATTAACAAGTTCAACTAGCAAAGCTAAGACAGACTTAACACTAAAGGTAATTTAATTAAATACTTGGAGTGCCTCTGGAGTATATAAGAAGTATGCCAAAAGCATCCCTAAATTTAGAGTTCTACAAAGTATTTTAACAGGAAAGAGACAGGAAAAGTGGTATATGATAAATTTTTTTTTCTAGTTTAACTGTTTTCTAGGACTGTCAAACTTATTTTAAGCCAACAGAATCAGTTCTTCTTGTACAGAAGCCCAAAGTGTAAAATAAACAAAAGACCTGAGCTGCTCTGATAAAAGAACTAAGGAACCAGGAGTTTCCCATGGGTCTCTGTGGAAGCCAGTCTTCCCTAAAATACAGTGAATGTTCACTTCAAGTAGCTGATCAAAGAGAAAACTGGCTGTAACAGTATCTTTTCCAGACCTTACTTTTTTGAAGGACTTCCAAACCAATATCTAAATTCTTCTTTCTGCATTAAAAATATATGAGCAATCATAACCTAGGAACTTGAGAAGACATAGCTGGAAAACCTCAGTAAAACCGACCTCTGTGACTGGCTTCACACCCAGCATAACTGAAGTCATTTCTACTTAAGGCAGACAATATTTATCTGGCATATATTACTAGGGTGGTTAAGAGCACAGACTGAAGGCAGACTCCCACTCTACCACTTACATCTGTTACACCCTAGACAGGTTACTTAACCCCTTAACAGTTTTCTCATCTATAAACTGGGAATAAGAATTGTATCCACCTCACACGGTTGTTAGAAGGTATTTAATGAATAAAGCATGGAGAAAAATAAGGTCACTAGTACATGGTAACTGCTACGTGCTAGCCACTATTATAATTATACTCTGTTATCTTTTTAAAAAATTTATTGCAAAAATGTGTTTCTTGAAAATAAACATAAAGTAAAAACACTCTTCCTCCCAATCTCCCATTCCTACTCCCAAAGACCACTTTTAAAAGGTTTGTATGTCAACTTGCAGAGCTTTTTCAATGAAATACAGTTGTTTTCTGTTCTTGTTTTTATAAAGAAATTGAATTGTACTATGAATATTTTTCTGTAAGCAGCGTTGGTTTTTTTTTTAAGATTTTATCTATTTATTTAAGAGAGAGAGAGAGTGCAAGCATGAGCAGGGGGAAGGGCAGAGGGAGAGGAAGAAGCAGACTCCCCACCGAGCAGAGAGCCTGATGCAGGGCTCGATCCCAGCACCCTGAGATCATGACTGGAGCCGAAGGTAGCCGCCTAACTGACTGAGCCAGACAGGCGCCCCTGTAAGAAGCATTTCTTACCTAACAACTTATAGATCTCTTTCAAGGTCAATGTATATTACCTTACTTTATTCTTTTAAACAATTGCTTTGCATCTCATCATAAGTATATACCATACTTTAACCATTATCTAAATATCAAGGTTAACCATTACCCAAATTGTTTCTAATATTATGTTATTACAATCAGGTCTTCAATAGACGATAATTTGACAATGTGCATTAAGACACCTAAAAAGGTAGATTTCCCTTAAAAGTTCTCTTCCAGATAGATCTATAGAAATAAACATTACGGCAGAAAAAGTTATGCACACAGATTATTAAAAGCTTCATCTTTTGACTAAGATGGGAAAAAAAATAAACTTGTCTTTCTCAATAGGTGGACTACACATGCTTTTCATTACCTAGTTCATTCCTGATTTACAGCCTCAGAATTTCTTGATGTTCTAACTCTACCAATTCTCACAAAGTCCCCTTCTACTTGGAAAGGAAACAAGACAAGATAGGAGGATTGTGCTGGCCAAGCAATACAAAGTAGAAAAAAATCTGAGTGAATTCTCTTCCTGATAATCAAGCTTTAAAATTAAAAACTGCAGGCTCTCTCCATTATATTAAAAGACTACTTACAAACTGAAAAGCGTTCTCTTATGCCAGACTCTACACATACACAATACATGAGATATTTTCTAGTTTAAGTCTTTGAGAATTGCTAAGAGATTCAGAACTGCTAAGAGAATCACACTTCTACATTTTGTAATATAGTACATTGTGAAGGTTGGTCCAGTAATTGTGATTATATTCATGATTGTATGCTGTATATACTCTTTTATAGTTTTATAATCACTAGTTCAATCCTCTTGCAAGAAGGGGAGTGGGAGAGCTGAGGGGTAGAGGAAGGGAGAGAAGGAAGAAGAGTAGTTCTCATCTTTTTCCACAACTTTCCAAGGTCCCATGTATAACTCTTATCCGAACCAGGGGTAACACATTCCATTATGTCTTATGTTCTCTCCTCAAAGTCTTTATTTTATTTCAAATACTTGATGCTGGAATCCAGACCAAGAACAGTCACCAACATTCTTCTAAAAAAAAAAAAAAAGTTGGTCATTTTGCACAAGTGGATACTTACACATCAGTTACTTATGTATTCAAAACAGTATCATGAAGCAGTGAAGTTTCACATGCCATAGCCTTAAAAGCCTTCTCACCATACTGGGGAAGCAAGTACATCATGGTTGAAGATGTTTAAAAAAGAAAAAAAAAAAAAAAGGCTGTACTTCCTACATTAAATAGTAACGAGAATTTTACTACTACCTGGATTTTCCTTATACTACCTACCAAATTATATAGCATAAATGTCCTATACAAATATTCTTAATTTGTTAGTTTTCTTAAGAATAAAACTGGACTGAAAACTGGAAAAATGTCATTTTAACTTTGCCAGCAGTTCAGATATTTATCCACTGATTTGTAAGGAAAATGAACAGTTCCCCTACAATGGTAAACTAAAAAAAAAAAAAAAAAAGTCAGAAAAAGGTTTCATTATTCCAAATATTTCAATAATTTGCTGTTAAAACTGTCTTGACCCCTGAACTGAAGAAAAATCCCAAACCACAGATAATCTGTACAATGAGTTCATCTCCTGTGTTTCATAGTTGTGCAACTTTACCCAACAAAGAACTTCAACTTATCAGCAATTTGGGTAGTATTAGATGTCTGAATAAGTTGTTTTGCCTAGTGCCCAAAAATCACTTGAAGGAATCAGTAAGGCTTCTTGTTTTGTTTAAACCGCTGTTGTATAATGAACTGAAAACACAAAAGAATAAAAGGCAAGAGGGGAGAAATTAAATATGGCACTAGCTAAAAGGTTTTCAGTAACTTTTCAAAGCTCACCCTACTCAAAATAAAATACTTTCTATCTAGATTTCCCAAAGCCAACATTTTGATATCACACACAGAGTGTTCTTCCACTTCTGTTAAGAGCTAATACAAACGTAGCAGCAACTGATTGGCCAAAAACATCAAATACCTCACAGGTCTATCAGACACAGAGATAAACAATCACAGACAGCTCAACCCCATTTGTTCTTGTTTTTGTTAAATGGTGCGCAAAGGGAACTAAAATTCCTTTTTTTCCTGTGAAATCATGTATGCATACTACCAAACAGCTAACTTGTAAGTACTGCAGGAAAACGGTGAGTACAATCAAGAAACAGTACACTAAAAAGCTAGATAGGCGGGTTACCTCTGTACATTAGGAAGAACAGTATACTGAGAGACTAGGAAACACAAATAACCAGGGGCTTCTGGGCCACTAACGCGTCCTGAAAGGAACACTAGCTCATTTGAAAGTAAAAATCTCAGCTCTAGGTCCTAGCCTGCTGTGAACTTGGACAACACACTTTACTCTTGCTCTCTTTACCAGTAAATAACAGAGTTACCTCTAAAGTCTCTTCCCATTCTAAAATTCCATGCTTCTAAGAGTATGCTAAAAACGGGTAAGTAGTGTTTTAAGTGTACATTAATACATGAAACAGATAACGTTTAAAGATACATAAATTAATCCTTTCTGTGGGAAATAACATATAAATCTTAAATTCCAGAACGTAAGACACTTGAGTTTCAAAAACTAAACATTTAAGAAAAATTTACCCATCAAAAGATGGAACAGCAGCAACAAGCAATGAAAATATCTTAAAATACTCAAATTCTATCCCCATCTTGTGGGAGGGGACAGGAACTCTTTTCCCTAAAATAATTTTTAGGCCATGTTGGAACACGTCCCTCTTATGAAAGAGATTGCAATGCCTTTGAATGTCATTTAAGCATCCAAATGATTTTCAAACGATTTCATCGGGCCATTTGCTAACTGTCCCAACTGCCTCTTTCAGGAGATCAATTACAGAAAGGTTAGGCAAGAACCTTTCCAAGAAGACTGAGCTTTCAAGACAACTGGGAAAAACCTTAGGACAAGAGGTCTGAGCACCAGAATGTTATGATAAGCAACTGTAGTTGGTCGTAACTCAAATACTGCACATTAACTTCCAAGCGCCCGACTGTATTCGTGTGGTTTTAATCCCGTTCCTGAACATTTACTGCCCCAGATTCCACAATTTATGCAATCTTGGATGGTTCAAGAGGCTGTTCACAAAAGGTTTTCAGGGCACACAACTCCATCGTTTCAAAAACAAAACCAAAAAACTCACTTGGGCCAACTCTCAAAAACAAACAAAAAAAAGTAGCATAGCCTTCTCACCCCCCATCCCCAACGTGAAACAAATAACCACTAAATTACCAAATGATTTTCCTGACCAGCCTGTGTGGTAACAAAGGAAGGGAACTGGAGGGCTCACATTCTGAGCCCTAAAGGAACGCCGACCCAGAAAGGTGGGGTCACCCGGGCCAGGCCCGAGCCCCGCCGCACACCTGACCTCCCGCGCGTTCCCCGGCCGCCCCCTCCCCTCGGCCCGCCGCCCGCGTCCATCCCCCGGCGTCCCCGCTGCACGTCCCCATCCCTGCCCACGTCCCCTCCGCCGCCCGCTCCGCCCACCCTGCTCCCCGCGCCCCAAGGCCCGCCCCCCCCGCGCCCCGATTGGCTCCGCTCAGGGGCCCACCACAGGTGGGATCAGCTCGTCCCCCTTCTCCTCCCACCCACCTGCCCTCCCCAACTGCCAACCCAAGCGACCCCCTACCAAGACCTCAGGAGGGAGGGGAGACAGGGCTGGAGAAAGACAGGAGCAACTCCTCCTGACAGGTGACAGGAGCTGTCAGTAACCCGCACATCCTCAGCCTTGGCCAATGGGCTGCCTTCTCCTCCCGCCCCCCGCGCGGAGCTGGCGGCGGCGGCCGGAGCAGCTCCTCCTCCCCCCCATCCTCTTCACCGAGCCCACCCGCCCACCACTCACTGTTGAGGCCGGCTGGCGGGGGCAAAGGCTGTTCACCTTCCTCGCAGTTGTTGTTGTTGTTGTGCGGGGGCGGCGGCTGCTCTACTAAATGAGACGACATTGTCAGGCGGCTGGAAGAGCTGTGGCCGCAGCAAGACCGCCTCTGGTCTCGGGCAGCAACACAACAAGCCGAGTCCCCCGCCCCCTTTTCTGCGCCTGCGCAGTCCCTCCCCCGCCCCTGACGTCAGGGCCCGCTCCGGCCACGTGATGACAACACAACAAGCGACGGGGCGGGGAGGGGGCGTTCCCAGGCGAGCTTCAGACCTGGAGACGCGGGAGTCACGCTGGCACGCGCACCTGGAATGAATTCTTGCGTGTCATTTGTACCGGCCTGCTGGAGTGACTTATGCAGCTGGAACTGAGATAGAGGTTAGGGAGAAATGTGTAATGAGGAAGTGTTAAGATGTTCATCTGTTGGCACCCAAATCTGCACCAACATTGCTTTAGCCAATCCCTGAGCATTTCTTTTTCACTATCTACAAGGATTCATTTCTGTAATAGGTTTCATGGTGACACAAAGGAAGCAAAAACCCCGGCGCCTCCCTGTCATAAACCTAAAACAAAGCTGGCAATACATTAATACTCCAAACAGGGAACAATGTAAGGCAGGCCAGAATTTTTAGTTGTTAAAGATTTTTTAAAATTTTAAATTACAAATGTAACACGTGATCATTGTAAAAAATGGAAAATTCCAGGAAAACATACGGAAAAAAATAACCACCCGAATTCCATCGTCTAACCTATTAATGGGACTTGACATCGGAAGCCGTGTTCCCTATACGTGGGTGACAGTAAACTACTTTATATTCCTAAACGCTACACCTGTTTCATACAACCACATCTTTGTCCATTCCTTGGTCTGTGTGGTAAATATTTCTCAGTCTGTCACTTGTCTTTTAACTTTGTTTCACTCTGAAAAAGTTCAAAATTTTCATGCAATCAAACCTATTATTTTCATATGATTTGGGAACACCCTCACACCAAGATTTTAAATCTATTCCTTATAAATTTTTCTAATCCTCTTATAGGCTTAATTTTTATATTTAGGTCCTTGATCCATCTGAAATTTATTTTTGATGTGTTGTAAATTAATTAATTTCAATTTTTCCCAATTGGGTAATCAACTGACCCAACAATATTCATTAATTTTTATGTCATCCTCTCCACAGTGATTTGAAACTGTACCTTTATCACGTTCTAAATTTCCTCAAAAGCATGAGTCCATTTAAGGTCTGTCTACAATAGCTCTATTAGCTAAAAGCAAGAGAAAGTTTGTCCTCCTTTGCCTTTTTAAAACTTTTCATGACTATTCAATCACTCTTTAGATGAATTTTAAAAGTTGACTGTCCAAGATTGACCATGTGTTGGTAATTATTGAAGCTAGGTGATGGTTACGTTAAGCTATTATTCTAGTTTTGAATACATTTGAAAAGTTCCATACTAAAAATGTTTTTTAAGGATTAATTTGTCAAATCGCATTGCAAATTTTTTTAAGATTTTGGTCAGAAATGTATTCAGTTAATAGATTAATTGGGAGGATAACTGACATATTTACAAAATAGCCTTCCCATTCAGGACTATTGTCGATCATTAAAAAAAGAAGGTAAGCAGTATAGCCAGCAAAATTGAGTTTATTCAGGAATAGCCGAGGAGTTGCAAACTATGGTGAACTATGGTCAAGTCTGAAGAAGAAAGAAGAAAGGGATTTTTAAGAAAGGGGTTGGGAGGGGTTATTTTGATAAGAGTTCATTAAGGAGAGCAAGAATTTGAGGTTGCAGCAGCTTCTCATTGGCTGAGCTGTTGCCAAGCGAGAGGAAAATCTTCCTTCTTGCTGGGGTATGTAAAGTAAGCTTCCTGCTAAAGTATGTAAGGTAAGCTGTCAAGAGTGGTACCTGAGTGAGAACCCTCCCTTCATTGATTCCCTTCTCCATTTTGAATTAGATTTCCTTTATTCATTTTCACATTCCCCTCGTTTGATCAAGATCTGTCCTTGAAAGCATTGCTGCTCAAGCATTTGGTTGCTTATTTATTTATTAATTAAACATTTTTGTCTGTGTCACTCAGTGACAGAAAGGACCTTTCCTGGTATTCCTGTCCCAGGTTGCAGGGAGACCTTGAGGTGATGGAAACCATAGAAATCACATTTGCACAACAAATAAAGTAGAAGAAGGAGGTCTCAGGTATTTTCCACTCTTAAGGTCATATCTTGTCTAGATTGTAAGCTTTGGAAATCATCTCAAAGTGTTGAGCTAACATCATTCTATCTGGTGCATCACTTCTGTAGAGATTTGACAAGCAACAAGTTTAAAAATAATTATGCAAAACAGAATTAAAAGTAACATGACAAATCCAATTTGTATAATGGTTCTAAACCATGACCCAAATCTGAAGGTAGCCAACTGAACAAATCAAAGGACCAGGGAGATCAAGTGAAATTTGTTGTAAGCAGTGTACTTGTTCCCTGATCTTGTGTAAATGAGTCTCTACCTCTCCAGAGGCATTTATCCAGGTGCAGCAGGTGGGATTGGCTGCTGCACAAATGCCTCCTTGCTCAGCAAGTAGTCAAGGGCTATGCAATTGTCCAAAACTATCTTAGCCGATGAGTCAAGTGATCAGTGTTGGGCTGCTACTGCTTTGGTGTGGAATTGGCTAACTCTCCTAATGTTAGGGAGAGATTTCTGATCGTATGCTCACTGGTATTTACTCTAACCCGAAGAGGAAAAGCTTTCCCTACAGAGTCATGTATGCCTCTTGGAAGTTCGCATTTAAGTCAGCCATGGAGGCTCAATGGGTGGACCAATGAGAGGCTTCTGATTTGCTATGCATGTCAACAGGGGTGGTTAAATGTCCCAATAAGCCTTGGTCTCCAATTCACCAGCTATCTAAACATTCATATGCCCATGAAAATGCCATCTACTGCAGACAAAAAATGAAACCAGGTGGAGCACAGAGGACTTCAGCTAAGGTCTGGTTATTGATAGATTCATTAGCTGGAATTTTCTGATTGAAATTTTCAAGCCAGGGGTCAGAGAAATTAGGACAACATTCTGTGAGGTGCCATCCCATCCTAAAGCTGTCTTTTCTAAAAGCCCTGCAAAGAGGAGTTAGCACATTTATATTTCTCTTGAGTACAGGGGACAGATCATATTTAAGTAAGGAAAAGATGTGGGTTGGGAGGAAACTAAGGTTGTATGATTGGCAAAGATGGAGGTGTCTAGTTGAGCTAGCCTGGTTATGACTGGGGAAAGTATAGGAACACCTGGCCATAATAGCCTAGCACCCTAGGTAACATTCAAAGGCTTATGGGTTTAATCAGTAGTGGCATTTGAGACTAAGGAGATATCGGTGACAGGTAAGACCAAGAGGTCTCTGACATTATGAATAGGTTGGAGTTTCTGGTGATAGATTCAACGGTCAGAAAGATTTGCCCCTTTTGCAATAGGTTGGGAAATGGGAATAAGAGCATAGACCCACATAATATATAGATAGACACAGAGATCTTACCACTCTTGTTTTAAAAATTTTAGCTATATGTCAGGTACAAAACGCAAAAGAATAGTTGGATCCAAATTATGTTTCTGGCAAATGGCCTAAGTTAAGTTTACCTCCTCAGATGGCCAAAGTTTTTTACTAAAGTATTTGTATGCTACAAGGATCCTTTTAGAGCTATTTTGGGAGTCATTTTGTCTTTCAGGATCTTCTGCATTCCAATCTAAGAATGCATTCCATTGTCACTGAAATGTTTGGAAACTTCTCTTTTAAGGGATCCCCTTAAGGTGGATTTATCTAAAACAAAGTTTCCCCAGAATGGCCATTACAATTCCAAAGTATCCAAAAATTTACCCAGTTTTCAGAAAGGCACAAGAACCTGGTCCAAGGATCAGATGGAACCTATCTTGCCTTTGGATTCTCTAAAACATACCATGAGGGGCCCTGTTTTCCAACAGCTGTTTTAAAACACTGGGAATCATGTGTATTCCCACCTTTTGAACAGGATGGGTGACTTACCAAGAAGCTTCAACAAACAGAAACAGAAACAGAAGGGATTAAACAGAAATAGAGAACAAGTATGCACAGCAAAGTTGGAGAGCTTAGAACACAAAACAAAACAATCAGAAATTTAGAAAACAAAAGAATACTCACCAGAAAGGGTGATATTTTCATAAAAACAGATCCCAAGTAAAGTCCAAAAGCTTGACCAAAAGGAGAGAGCTTGAATTGAGAGAGACTTACCCAAATCAAAATGGAAGAAGACAATGCACCTTGTAAAGAGCACAAAGGGCTCAAGTGGGTACTGCGCATAGTTCTGGGTGTTGGTGGTAGCTCAAGGGTTTGTCTCCTTTGATCCCACTTCTAACACCAAGAAATGTCAACCATCCAAAGAAGAAGGTAAGCAGTTTAGCCAACAAAATCGACCTTAGTTCAGAATAGCAGAGGAACCCAGGACAAGCAAACCTTGGCTATTCCTAGGCAAGTCCAAAGAAAGGAGGAGAGCATCCTTTCATAGAGGAAAGGAGAAAGTTTGGAGGGGTTGCTTTGAACAAAAATTCATTGCAGGAGAGCAAGAGTTCAAGATTGTGATGTTTTCTCATTGGCTGGGTTGTTGCTGGGCAAGGAGAAAATCTTCCTTTTTCTCACCGATGTATGTAAAGTAAGCTATGACTCTTAATCTTGGGATTGAGTTCAAGCCCTGCGTTGGGCATGGAGCCTACTTAAAAAAATAATAATAATAATGTCATTTAAGCTTTTATATTTTCCCCCTCGTTATGTGTCATGGATTTCAAGAGGTCATTTCCCCCTCCTAATATGATTATATTTTTTCTATCTCTTTTTTTATATTTGATGCTTTAGTAATTGATTCACAGATATTCATAATTATCTCTTTATCATAATGAAGTGGTCATAATTTTGTCCTCAGTTCAAATTTTTCTGATACTAACATCATGATCCTGGTTTTTGTTGTGGTGGTGGTTTTTGTTTAGTTGCAACGTCGTAGTGTACCTTTACTTATCTACCCTTTTAACTTTCCACCTTTCTGAATCACATTCTATTAGGTGTGTCATGTGATAACAACAGAAAAGGTTTTTGCATTAGGATCTAATCAGAATTTTTTTTAATACAGTAGTTTAACACATTTATATCCATTAATAATATAAATGTATTTGGATTTAATATTGTTATTTTATATCATGCTTTCTGTTTCATATCTCAAAATATCTTTCACCATAGGTCTCTTTGTTTTATAGTATATCTCATCCTATAACTTAGAAATTTTATTTTTGTTCAATTAGTTCCTTTTACAACTATATATTTATGTAATTTCTTTAGTCCTCCATTTCTTCAGTTTCTTTTAATGTCCAGAAAGGAACAATGATGAAATTAGTATAATTCTCTTCTTCCACCTTTCCCTCTACTACCCATTTTTTAATCGTATTCTCTTAATATTTATCTTTGTAGTTTTAGATATAGTTGTACATCTATCACTTGATTTATCAACTTAATCTAATAAATTTTGATGAGTAGAAATAAAGTAGCATACTGCCCTATCTCTTTTCTCCCTTTTCTCCACACTACCACCGTTTGTTAATTACTCACTTCAATATTATTAGTTTATACATCACAGTATATGTATGTATCCAATAGCTATTACCACAGCCATGCTGAATAATGAGCCACCCCAAACTCACTGGCTTGCAGAAGAAACATTTATTTTCTCTCATGCACCTGAAGGATAATTAATATAGACTCAGCTCAGGTGGATTTGGTTTCAAGGTGAAAGTTGATCCAGCTCTGTTCCCTTGTCTGTCATCTTCCTTGGACCATGGGTTGGCCAGGTCATGTTCCCCTCATAATGATGAAAGAAATTCAAGGATAATGAGCAGCTGCAGCTCTGAACTATCATTCTGTGCACATTCCATTGGCCAAAGCAAGTCAGAGAGCCAACTGCTAAGTCACATTGCAAAGGGAATGGATTCTAGGAGGCTAAAAAAAACTGGAAACAGTAGTATACTCTACAAAAATATGTTAGCATAATTCCCACATTTGTTTTAGCTCAATTCTAAAGTTACAGATTCACTGCTCATTATGGATTCTATTGCCACAATTTATGCAATTACCTCTGGCTTGCTGAAGTTTTCTTCCTGAGAATAGTATCCCCTAAGATAATGCATGTTCTAAAATGTTGGCTTGTTGGCTGTGAATTTTTTTTCTTGAAACAATTTTTTTTTGCACAATAATTGAAATACAACAAATCACATGTTTGTAAGTACACAATTTGATAACTTTGGACTTATGTATACACTGTGAAACCATCACCACAGTCAAGATAAGTGGACATATCCCTCATCCTCAACATTTCCCTAATGCCCCTTTTATTCTGTCCCTCCTGTCCCTCTCCTCCTTTCACTCCCAAGTGATCAGTGATCTGCTTTCTGTCACTATAATTTGCATTGTCCAGAGTTTTATATAAATGAAATCATACATTACATACTTTTTTGCCAGGCTTCTTTTCACTCAATATAATTATATTGGGATTCATCTATGTAGTTTGTATATTAATGGTTTGTTGCTTTTTTTTTTTTAAGATTTTATTTATTTATTTGACAGAGAGAGGGAGAGATCACAAGTAGGCAGACAGGCAGGCAGAGGGAGCCCAGTGCGGGGCTTGATCGCAGAACCCTGGGATCATGACCTGAGCCGAAGGCAGACACTTAACCGACTGAGCCACCCAGGTGCCCCAGTTTGTTGCTTTTTATTGCTAAATAGAATTACTTTGAATGGATATACCTAATTTGTTTCTCCATTCAGGCACTGATGGCACATTTAGGTTGTTTCCAGTTTGGGGCTGTTACAAATATGGCCACTATGAACATTTATGTATAAACTCTTGTATAAACATGTATTTCATCTTCTCTCTGGTAAATACCTAGGAGGTAAATGAATGGATCATATGGTAGGAGTATGTTTAACATCTTGAGAAACTGCTTAAATATTTTCAAGAGTTGCTTTATATTTCCCCCAGCAGTGTTTGAAAGTTATCTCCTCAATAACCTTGTTAAAAACTGGTATTGTATTAATTTTAATTTAACTTTAGTTATTCTCATAAGGGTATAGTGTTGTTTCATTGTGAAAAGCTATTGAGCAGCTTTTCATATGCTTGTTATCCATATATCTTATTTGATGAGATGACTGCTCAAATAATTTACCCATGTTTTAAATTGAGTTGCTTTCTTATTTTTGAGTTATGAGAGTTCTTTATATATTCACAATACACATCTCTTCTAGGCATATAATTTTCAAAGATTTTTTCCCCCAGTATACAGACTTGTCTTTTGTTTCTCTTAACAGTATCTTTTGAAGAACAGAAGTTTTCAATTTTGATAAAGTCCAGGTTATCAATCTCTTCTTTTATGTATTGTGCTTTTAATGTCATATCTTACCCAATTCAAGTCACAACAATTTTCTACTAGGTTTTCTTCTAGGATTTTGATACAGTTGCACTGAAGAGGTAGATTGTCTTGGGTATAATTAGCATTAACAATATTGTCTTCCAATCCATGAACATGGGATGTTTAATTTATAAGATTTATTTCCAAATTTATCAAATTTGGAAAGTTTTTGGCCATTATTTCTGCAAATTTTCTCTAGGATTCCCATTATGCATAAGATGGTATGCTTGATGACGTCCTATAGGTATCTTATGCTCTGTTCCTTTTTTTTATTCTTTTTTTTTTTTAAATAGACTTTAATTCTCAGAGCAGTTTTAAGTTCATAGCAATATCTAGCAAGGACAGAGATTTTCCATATAACCCATGTCCTCACACATGCATAGCCTCCCCCATTATCAGCATTCCCCATGGGAGTAGTACATTTGCTATGATTGATGAACCTATCCTGATGCATCATTAGCACCAAAGCCCATTGTTTACATTAGGAATGATTCCTTGTGTACATTCTATGGGTTTTTGCAAATGTAAAATGAATGTATCCATCATTATGTTACCATAGAGTATTTTTACTGTCCTAAAAACCCTCTGTGCTCCTTTCTTCAGCCTGCTCATCCGAACCCCTGGCAACCACTGATTTTTTTTTTTTTTTTTTTACTGTCTTACAGTTTTGCCTTTCCTGAAACGTCATATAATTGGAATTAATCAGTATGTAACCTTTCAGATTGACTTTTTTCACTTATAATATGCATTTAAGGTTCTTCCATATCATTTTTTGGCTTCATAACTGGTTTTTTTAAGTCACTGAATAATATTTCACTTCTGGACGTACCACAGTTTATCCATTCACCTACCAAAGAACCTTTTAGTTGCTTCCAAGTCTTGGCAGTTATGAATAAAGTTGCTATAAACATCTGTGTGGATTTTTGTGGACATAAGTTTTCAACTCCTTTGATTAAATGCCAAGTAGTGCAATTGCTAGATCATATGCTATAAGTATTTAGTTTTGTAAGAAACTGCCAAACTTCCAGTGTAAAGTGGCTGTACCATTTTGCATTCCCACCAGCAAAAAATGAGAGTTCTTTTTGCTCCACCTCATTGACAGCATTTGTCAGTGTTTTGGATTTTGGCCATTCTAATGGGTATGTGGTGATATCTCATTGTTTTAATTTGCATTTCCCTGATGACATATGATATAGAGCATCTTTTCATATGTTTATTTGCCATCCTGTTATCTTTTTTGGTGAGGTGTCTGTTAAGGTCTCTGGCTAATTTTTAAAAAATCAGATTGTTTATTTTCTTAGTTGGGTTTTAAAAGTTGTTTTTTGGGGTGCCTGGGTGGCTCAGTCGTTAAGTGGCTGCCTTCGGCTCAGGTCATGATCCCACGGTTCTGGGATCAAGCCCCGCATCGGGCTCCCTGCTCAGCGGGAAGCCTGCTTCTCCTTTTCCCACTCCCCCTGCTTGTGTTCCCTCTCTCTCTGTCTCTCTCTCTGTCAAATAAATAAATAAAATCTTTAAAAAAAAATAAAAAAAGAAAAGTTTTTTTTTTATATTTTGCTGAGCTGTCCTTTATTAGATATATCTTTTGAAATATCTTTCCCCAGTCTGTGGGTTGTCTTTTCATTTTTCTTGACTATGTATTTCAAAGAACAGAATTTTTTTATTTTTAATGAAGTCCAGCTTATCAATTATTTCTTTCGTGGATCGCGCCTTTGCCATCATAGCTAAAAAGTCATTGCCAAATGCAAGGTCATTTATATTTTTTCCTATGTCATCTTCTAGTTTTATAATTTTGTGTTTTACATTTAGGTCTGTGATCCATTTTGAGTTCATTTTTTTGGAGGATGTAAAGTCTGTGTCTAGAGTTAATTTTTTCCACATGAATATACAGTTGTTCTGGCACCATTTGTTGGAAAGACGATCTTTTCTCCATTGTATTGCCTTTATTTACATGTGTCTATTTGTAGGCTTTCTATTCTGTTCCACTGATCTGTTATCTCTTCTTTCACTGATACCACACTGCCTTGATTATTTTTGACTTTTAGTAAATCTTGAAGTCTGGTAGTAACAGTCTTCCAGTTTTGTTCTTTTCATTTTTTAAAAGATTTATTTACTTATTTTAGAGAGAGAGAGAGAGAGAGAGCAAGCAGGGAGAGGGGCACAGGGAGAGGGAGAAAATCTCAAGCAGACTCCACACAGAGTGCAGAGCTTGACGTGGGGCTTGATCTAATGACCCATGAGATCATGACCTGAGCCAAAGCCAAGAGTCACACACTCAACTTACTGAGCCACCGAGGCACCCCCCAGTTTTTTTCTTATGTTCAATATTGTTTTGCTTATTCTGAGGTTTTTGCATCTCCATATAAACATTAAAAATCAGTTTGTCGATATCCACAAAATAACTTGCTGGGATTTTGATTGGGATTGCATTGAATCTATAGATCAAGTTGGGCAGCACTGTCTTCTTGACAATATTGAGTGTTCCCATCCATCACCATGGAATATCTATTTAGCTCTTCTTTAATTTCTTTCATCAGATTTTTGTGGTTTTTCTCATTTTGTTAGATTTATACCTAAGTACTTCATTATTTTGAGGTGCTAAGAAATGATATTGTGTTTTTTAATTTCAAATTCTGCTTGTTCATTTCTGGTATTGGAAAGTGATGGACTTTTGTATATAAACCTTGCAATCTTGCTATAACTGCTTCTTAGTTCCAGGATTTTTTGTTGGTTTTTTGACTTTTCTGCATAGATTATTATATCATCTGTGAACAAGGACAATTTTATTTTTTCCTTCCCAATTTATATACCTTTTATTTCCTTTTCAGGCTTTATTTCATTAGCTAGAACTTTCAGTACAGTGTTGAAAAGAAGTGGTGAGAGGGGACATTCTTTACCTGATCTTAGAGGGAAAGCTGCAAATTTCTCACCATTAAGTATGATATTAGTTGTAGGGTGTTTGTAGATATTCTTTATCAAGTTGAGAACATTCCCCTCTTTCCTTAGTTTACCAAGTTTTTATCATGAATGGATGTTAGATTTTGTCAAATGCTTTTTCTACATCTGTTGATATGATCATGTTATTTTTCTTCTTTAGCCTATTGATCTGATGGATTACATTAATTGATTTTCCTTTCTTTTTTTTTACTTTTTCATTGTTTTTATTATGTACCACATTAATACCCTGCATACCTTCTAGAAAGGGTAGATAAGCATAATCTAGTTATTTTTCATTAATCAGGAAAATGCTTCTCTGGTGCAGCCACTCTGGAAAACAGTAGGGAGTTTCCTCAAAAAGTTGAAAATAGAGCTACCCTACAACCCAGCAATTGCACTACTGGGTATTTACCCCAAAGATACAAATGTAGTGATCTGAAGGGGCACGTGTACCCCAATGTTTATAGCAACAAGGTCCACAATAGCCAAACTATGGAAAGAGCCCAGATGTCCATTGACTGATAAATGGGTAAAGAAGATGTGGTGTGTGTGTATATATATATATATATATATATATATACACACACATACATATACATACAATGGAATATTACACAGCCATCAAAAATGAAATCTTGCCATTTGCAATGATGTGGATGGAACTAGAAGGTATTATGCTAAGCAAAATAAGTCAATCAGAGAAAAATAATTATCATATGATCTCACTGATATGTGGGATTTAAAAACAAAACAGAGAATCATAGGGGAAGAGAGGAAAAAATAAAAGAAGATGAAACCAGAGAGGGAGACAAAGCATAAGAGACTCTTAATCATAGGAAACAAACTGAAGGTTGCTGGAGGGGAGGGAGGTGGAAGGATGGGGTAACTGAGTGATAGACATTAAGGAGCACATGTGCTGTAATGAACACTGGGTGTTATATAAGACTGATGAATCCCTGACCTCTACCTCTGAAGCCAATAATACATTATATGTTGATTAATTGAATTTAAATTAAAAAAATAAATTACAAAAAAGGAAAATTCTTCTTTAATCAGTATTTTCCAAACCCTTTGACACATAGTAATGATTAACTCCAGAGATGTGCCTATCTCTTTCCATCATACTCTGCTGATAGGAATAATAGGCAACCTTTTCCTTGCCCCTGTTAGTGAGCCTGTGGATTTGTGTAGTGGCTATGTCGAGGATGAATGAGCACAAGGCCATGACCCCGAGCCCAGGCAGAATCTCAAACCAAATCACACCTTGGTTGCCAAAGCTGAACCCTTCCTTCGTGGCCCTTTAAAGGAGACCCAGCCTCATTCATTGATTTTCTAATGTGAATAGCTTTGCATACCTGGGATAAATCCCACTTGTTTGTGGTATATAACCCTTTTTATGCATTGTTGGATATGATTTGCCAATTTTATCTTGAGGATTCTTGTATCTATGTTTATAAGAGATACTGATTTGCAATTTTTTAATGATGTTTGTCTGCTTTCAGTGTTTGGTATTTGGTTTTAGGGTATGCTGGGCTCATAGAATGAGTTAGGAAGAATTCTCCCTGCTTTTATCTTCTAAAAGAGATTCTAGAAAATTGATATGATTTAAATGTTTCATGTAGTTTACCAGTGAACCCATCTTGGTCTGGTATTTTCTCTTTTGGAAGGCTATTAATTTTAGATTCAATTTCTTTAATAGATATAGCTTTATCTCTTCTTGTGTGAGTTTTGGCAGATTGCATCTTTCAAGAAATTTATCTATTTCATCTAGGTTATCAAATGTGGGCAGAGAGTTGTTCATAGTATTCCTTTATTGTCCTTTTAACATCCATGGGATCTGTATTAATGTTCTCTCTTTCATTTCTGATATTAGTAATTTGTGCCCTCTCTTTTTTTTCTTAATTATCCTGGCTAGAGCCTTATTGATTTTATTGATTTTTTCAAAGAACCAGCTATTTGTTTCATTGATTTTCTCCATTAATTTCCTGTTTTTGATTTCATATTTTTATTATTTATTCTATTTTGTGTACTTTGGCTTTAATTTGCTCTTCTTGTTCTAATTTCCTAGGGTAGAAGCTTAGATTATTTTTAATCTTTCTTCTTTTCTAATATGTACATTCAATACTATAAATTTCCCTCTAAGCACTGCTTTCACTTTATCCCACAGATTTTAAGAACTTGGGTTTTCATTTTCATTTAAGTCAAATATTTAAAAATTTCTCTTGAGATTTCCTCTTTGACCCTTGTGTCACTTCGAAGTGTGTTGTTTAGGGATGCCTGGGTGGCTCAGTTGGTTAAGCATCTATCCGCCTTCGGCTCAGGTCATGATCCTGGGGTCCTGGGATTGAGTCCTGGATCGGGCTCCTTGCTCAGTGGGGAGCCTGCTTCTCCCTCTGCCTGCCGCTCCCCCTGCTTGTGCGTTCTTGCTCTCTATCTGACAAATAAATAAATAAATAAAATCTTTTTGAAAAGTGTATTGTTTAATCTCTGAGTATTTTGAGATTTTCTAGCTATCTTTCTACTATTAAATTCTAGTTTAATTCCACTGTGGGCCAAGAGAAGTCATATGATTTCTATTCTTTGAAATTTGTTAAGGTATGTTTTATGGTCTAAAATGTGGTCTATCTTGGTGAATGTCCCACAGGAACTTGAAAAGAATGTGCATTCTGTTGTTGGATGAAGTAATCTATAGATGTGCATTATATCCAGTTGATCAATGGTATTGTAGATTTTTACTATGTATTCAGTGGTTTTCTGCGAGCTGGATGTGTTCATTTCTGATACAGGTGTATTAAAGTCTCCAACTATAATAACAGATACATCTATTTCTCCTTGCAATTATGTTTTTGCCTGATGCTGTTTGATGCTCTGTTTGGTACCTACATTTACGTCTTCTTGGGGAATTGTTCCCTTTAATACTATGTCATGCCCCTCTTTATCCCTAAAAACTTTCCTTTTTATGAATCTTCTCTGTCTGAAATTAATATTGCTATTCCCCCTTTGTTTGGTTTAGAGTTAGCATGTTATCTCCTTCTCCAGTCCTTTATTTTTAATCTATATCTGTTTTTCTATTTAAAATAAGTTTTTTTGTAGACAACACATAGTTGCGTCTTGTTTTTTTTTTAAGATTTTATTTATTTATTTATTTATTTATTTATTTATTTATTTATTTATTTGAGAGAGACAGCTCGAGTGGGGGAAGGAGCATAGGGAGAGAATCTCAAGCAGACTCTGTGCTGAGTGCCAAGCCTGACTCAGGGTTCAATCTCATGACCTTGAGATCATGACCTCAGCTGAAATCAAGAGTTGGACGCTTAACCAGCTGAGCCATCTAGGTGCCCCTGGGTCTTGTTTTTTGATTCACTCTGACAAGTGGCACATTTAGACCATTTATATTCAAAGTCATTACTGATATAGTTGGATTAGTATTTACCATATCTGTTGCTTTTTTTTTTTT
>NC_138370.1:39933767-39978509 GCF_054177405.1 Leptonychotes weddellii | reverse complement strand
TGGGCCAGATTCTTCTTTACCCAGATTTCCAGAGATCCAACCTGGCCCCATGTTGAGTTACCCTACGCCATCTGCGCTGCCATGCACACTTCCTGCAGAATCTCTCACTATCAGAGTTCCTACTTTCTATTCAGGGGCTTATGCAAAGTTCAATCTATGAGGCTCAATGATTTAGCACTTCTCTTGTAGGAAAGAATTTGTTTCCTTTCAAATGCTCAAAAAAAAAAAAAAATCCACACACACACACAAAAGAACGAAAACAAACAAAAAACAAAAAAACAACCTGCTCGCTGCCTGTGCATTAATCCAAGGAATGATCTCTTTCAAATTTCCTGTCAAGAGAAAGAACCACAATTATATTGTGCAGAAAATGTTTTACCTTGATATCTGAAATTTCATCCAGTTCTAGAACCTTGCAATTTTATTGCCCTTGGAAAAATAAGGGCCAAATTTAATATAAATCAGTAAGGACATGGACATTTTGATCCACTGCTTTGGCACCTGTCACACTGATATCTAAATTAGGACCTTAGCTTGCTTGCTTGCTTGCTTGCTTGCTTGCTTGCTTTTTCTTCTTTCTTTTCTTTTCTTTTCTTTCTTCTCCTTCCTTCCTTCCTCCTTTCCTGTCCTGTCCTTTCTTCTTTTCTTTCTTTTTTTTTTTCTTTTCTTTTTTTTTTTTTTTTTAAAGATTTTATTTATGTATTTGACAGAGAGAGACACAGCGAGAGAGGGAACACAAGCAGGGGGAGTGGGAGAGGGAGAAGCAGGCTTCCCGCCAAGCAGGGATCCCGATGTGGGGCTCGATCCCAGGACCCTGGGATCATGACCTGAGCCGAAGGCAGACGCTTAACGACTGAGCCACCCAGGCGCCCTCTTTTCTTTCTTTCTTTCTTCCTGCTTGTTTCACTTTCTAACAAAGCTTTGTCTACAACCTTTTTGGTGGACAGTTATAACACTGTATCCAGATTTAAAATGTAGCTGATTGATCTAGAACTTTCATTTTCAGGAAATTAGTCTAACAAAATAAAGAGTACTAGATGTCTGTATATGGATAGCCATTGCAAAATTACTTGCAACAACAACAAAAAGTTAGAAAAAAATCTAGATGTGGCCAACAGGAAGTCAATTTAATATACCACGGTGAATCTTTGTAATGCTGCCATTAAAAATGAAAATGTTTCTCAGTCGTGGGAAAATATGGGCCATAATGTGAAAATCGTTTGTAAAACAGTGTGAGTAGAACTCCAGTTTTTGTACACATGAAAGCAAAACGAATGACCCCTGCGTGGTGGCATTATGGATGAACTTTATTTTTTTTTCTGGCAATCTAACATAGTGGTTAAGACTATGGGTTCTGGAGGGGCGCCTGGGTAGCCCAGTTGTTGAGCATCGGACTCTTGGTTTGGTTGGGGTCATGGGACTGAGCCCTGCATGGAGCCCTGAGCTTCTCGCTCTGCTCTTCCTGCTCATGCTCTCTCTCTAAAATAAATAAGTAAATCTTTAAAAAAAAAAAAAAGCCTGTGGGCTCTGGAGATGGCCCAACTAGGTTGAAACCTTGGCTCTACTATTTACTAGTTGTGTGGCTCTAGGCAAGTCACTTTTATGAAAATTAGATGAGTTAATTTATGTAAAATCTTTAGTGCAGTGAAACTATCATCATCATCCTCCATTATAAAATAGAAACAAAATTAAAAATAAAAAGTGCCTTTAATAACAAAGAGGCAGTGTGTTTAATATTGTACAAAAGGACACATGGGAACAAGAGTAAGAAAAACTGGGTTTGAGCCCAAGCTTTTACCAAGTGGTGAGTTTTTGTTTTTTTTTTTTAAAGATTTTATTTATTTGACAGAGAGAGAGAGAGAGAGAGAGAGAGAGCAGGAACACAAGCAGGGGGAGTGGGAGAGGGAGAAGCAGGCTTCCCGCCGAGCAGGGAGCCTGATGTGGGACTCGACCTTGGGACCCTGAGATCATGACCTGAGCCGAAGGCAGACACCTAACGACCAAGCCACCCAGACACCCACCAAGTGGTAAGATTTTGCACAAGTCACATCCTCTGAGTCCTGTTTTCAAGGGTCAAATGGGGAGAGTAACACTCTTTCACCATTTCAGAAATGTAGTTGGGATCAAATGAAAGTTTATAAGAGGACTACGTAAACCAGGATATACTCTGCAAAATATTTTATTATTATATTGAGTGTTGACTCCTTAATATCATACGCAATTACAAATAATTGTGTCCTAATTCCAAAGCAGGAGAGGTACAAGCTCAAATGGTCACAGAAGAAAGGGAAGTTAAGTAGATGTAGTGGAATAAACTTGTCCACGAGATCCGTCAGCACTTGGCCACGAGGGGAGAGAGTGAAGAAAGGGTAAGAGGAGGAGAGAAAGAACTTTATATTTTCTTAGAGTGGCAGGGTTCCTAGTGTGGCATTCCATCACATCCTAACCACCTGTTCTTTGCTATTTAAGATAACAACTATACAAGCTGATCAATCTGGATCCCTTCTGGCATTATTGAAGAAACTGCTGGGCAGCAAGGGTTTGATCTAGATTGGGGCCAATAGATTAACATTTTCAAAGATACTGGGAAGAAGCAAAATGTCACTAGTGAAAGTTCAAATTTTGGTGCTTCATTCTGCTGACTTTGCTGCGTGATTCAGAGAATAATAAAGTAACAGTACATTTCAATTCCCACAAGGGACATATGTTATAGTTCTCTTTGTAGAGTGACTCACAGCTATGTGACTCTTGATGAAACAGTTTTATGTTTTGCCATTTTTCAACTGAGGAGCTTGGCTTAATGAGGTTTGAGGTCCCTTTAAGCAATAAAGTACTTCTTTATTGATGTATAGGTCAAGATTATGCTAATAGGACATATTATTGGTAATTTGGAGTGGATTCTTTACCTATAATAATTTTAACTATTATAACCTTGATGGAGTTCAGAATTAAAATAAGAAGGATCTTCTGGAGAAGAGAGTGACCACCACAGAAATAAATATCACCTTACCTCTGTGCCACCCCACCCCCACTCCGCTGGGATTACCGAGAGTACATCTGAGTAAAAGAAGCAAAACCATGCTAAAGCATTGAGAAAGATGAGACCACCTCATTTAATTTTATGAAGCTGGCCCACTCCTGACAAAAACAGCTATACACAAGAACTAAAGATCAATGTCATCTAGTAGACAGAGGTAAAATTCCAAAAATATTATTCATCAATTTAGTAGTTTCAAAGGGAATAAAAATAAACTCAATAGACAGCCACAGCATTTGATATTGTTACATTTGATAAAAAGAAAAAAAATCTTAGTGAAAATAGAACCAGGGAGATTTTTCTTCTTAACGTGATAAAGAGTATCTCAGTCAACAGCCCACATTATACTTAACAACAAACACCAAAGGTATTCCCCATGCAGTCATGAATAAAACAAACAACTTCGTATCTGTTTTTTATTTAGCATTACTTTGAAAGTTACTGCTATTAAAGCAGAAAAGTCAGAGATTTGGAAATAAGAGATTCAATACTGGAAAATAAATGAAATTATGTGTAGACAATATAATTACACAAAACACCAAAGTATCAACTGACATACAAAGTGCAATTACTAAATGTTCTAGTTAATGGCTAAATTTAAAATATAGTGAAATTAATAGCTCTCATATGTCATCATTAATAAAATGAAAATGCAGTGAAGAAATACAATGAATCATGATAAAAAGCATGAAGTGTAAAAAATGATTAAAGAGCTTTTTCTCATTTTCTAACCATAAATGAAGGGAAGGACTTTCTATCCATTAATGAAATAAACTCTTTGGTTGGAATACAAAAGAAGAAGAACAAGAAGAAGGAGAAGGGGAGCGAGAGACAGTTTGAGAAGAGGGAGGAGGAGAAGGGGGAGGGGGAGGAAAAGAAAGTAAGAGAAAACACAGTCTATGGTATTTTGTTATAGTAGCCTGAGCAGAGTAAGACAAAACAGAATGTTATGAATAACTATGCTCATAAATTTGATAACTTAGATGAAATGGACAATTTCCTTGAAAGTCAAACTGCCAAAACTCAAGAAGTAGTCTGCATAATTCCATTTAAAGAACTGAGTTCAGATAAAAATCTTCCAATAAAGAGGCCCAAATGGCATTATTGGTGAATACTATCCAACATTTAGGGAAGAAATTATATGAATTCTACCCACATTCTTCCATAACTCATTTGATGAGGGCAAAATTACACTGACTGGACAATGCCATTAAAAGGAAGGGAAACTACAGATCAGTATCCCTTATGAACATTGATGCAAAAATACTCAACAAAATACTAGCAAAGGAATCTAAACAATATTCTGGAAATTCAAGGTTGGTCCTACAAAGGAAAATGGATATGATTCACACACCAACATTATGAAGAAAAAAAAAGACATGATCGTTTCAATAGATGCAGAAAAAACATCGGAGGAAACCCAACATCCATTCATGATTAACAAGTCTCAGAAAATCAGGAATAAAAGGGAATTTCTTCAGCCTAAAAAAGGCCATTTACAAAAATCCTACAATTAACCTACTTAATGGTGGAAGACTGAATGCTCGCCTCCCAGGACTGGTGACAAGGCAAGGATGTGTCTGACCTCACCACTGCTTTCACCATCACCTGAAAGGTCTAACCAGTCCAGCAGGGCATGGAAAAGAAATAAAAGGCATTTGAAAGGAAAATTAGAAAGACTGTAAAGAAAGAAAACATTTATTATAAATAAGCTGCAGACAACATGACTGAATAGAAAACTTCTAAAAATCTACATAAGTGGATTTGGTTAAGTTATCGGGATACAAGGTCAATATACAAAAATCAATTGTATTTCTAGATATTCACAATGAACAATTAGAAATTGAAAATTTTGTACGTATACACACAAAAAACATGAACTAGGAACAATATATGTGCAAGATCTGTATACTAAAAACTAAAAACACTGATAAAAGAAGTCCACGACCCACATAAAACAGAGCGATATGCTGCATTCATGGTTTGGAGGACAAATACTAAAATGTCCACTCTCCCTGAACCGGTCTATGCATTCAGTACAATTATCATCAAAGCCAAGAGGCTGACTCTAAAATGTATAAAGAAAAGGTAAAGAAACCAAAATTGCAAAACGTTTTTTAAAAAGAATAAAGTTGATTTACTGGCTTATGGGAAGCTATAGCAACCAAGGCAATGTAGTATGGGCGAAAGCACACGTATGAACTAATGGAACAGTTTAGAAATAGACTAACACTGTGTCAGCTGATTTTCGACAAAGGTGCAAAGAAAAACTTTGATCTGTGGTGGATATGTAATTTTTATATGTACAATATGTAAAAAGTAACTCAAATGGATCCCAGACCTAAATATAAAAACTGAAAACTACTGAAGTCCTAAAAAATAAAAAATCTTTGTCACCTTAAGTTAGGCAGGTTTCTTAGATAGGACACCAAAAGCATAATCCATTAAAGAAAAAGTTCTCAAGTGGACTTTATGAAAATTAAGAACTGCTGCTCTTCGAAGAGCTCTGTCAAGAGAAGAAAAGACAAGACAAGCTCAGACTGGGAGAAAATATTTACAGAACATATGTCTTGTATCAAGATTATAGCAATTAGTACCTGGCTAGAAATACAAAAACACAAATTGGTTTACCACTTTTGACTTTTTCAAATTAAAGATAAAACATAGGATTTTTGTCCATTAGTGAGAATGTGACAATATGGGTAATCCCATAGAGTTGTTACGGAACTTCCAGTTTTGGAAGGAAATCTGACAAAATCTATCAAATCTTAAATATATCCATACCCTTTAATACAGAAACTATACTTCTAGAAATGTATCCTTAAAAATCTTACACTAAGGTACTTCTATTTGCAAAATGAAAACAAAAATCAGCCCTCACAACAGGGACTGATGAAATAAATAGCGGATCATCCACCAATGTGAGGCTATGCAGACAGGGAAATCTTGCTTAAAGAGTATTCTGATCTGGGAAACTGCTCAAAACACAACGGTAAGTGGAGAAATAGGACATAGAACTATACAGAATTCCATTTTCGGTGAAAAAGACAAACGTTTTCTCTGCATGATGAGATTACTGGTGGGGTACTTTTCCTTTTTGTACTTCCTGAAAAACATGTATTCAAGATACAGTAAAAGGAAATGGTGTCCCAAAGTTAACTCCACATAAAGTTCGACATAAACCAACATGTAATTCCCGGTTTCCTTGTAAAAGAAAGCGAGTGTGGCACGTAAGGATTCGGTTTTGCAAAAGGTGGGCAGACTGTATAGGCTATGATTGACAGCTCAAAACTCTTCTTCTAATTTCCTTTTGGTTGCTTCCCCAGGAAGATACGACCATGACAGACATCGTTGACCGACATGAGGGATCCCCCCTCTATCACTGGGCCCTCAATTGAGCACTCCTAGTATTCATGTTGAATACTGGTTTTATCTGGACACAAATACGCTTTGGACTTTCCCTTTATTTGGCTCCCAACTTAGTTTTTAATAATTAAGGTCTTACAGTTCAGGCATAGAATTCTCCTGTTGATGTATTCTTAAAAATACCTGTTCAGGGCTTAACCATTGCCCCCTAGTGGGAAAGCCCTCAAATAACTTGTTGCTGTTCACACACTAGAGTGTAACTGTAGCTAGAATATTAAAAGAAACAAGTACTGTCTTTGCCCTTTATGCCAGTTTCTTTGCCAGGTTTCTCCTTTTGGAGGAATCTTGTAGTGCCTTCAGTATGATAGGTTCTGTGCTAAAGAGGAACTTTTCTTATGTATTAACTTTAATCCCAGAAGGTGGGCATTTCTTTGTTTTTATGTTTATTTAAGGTGGCCATTTCTTAATGCTTACACAGAGGTAAGTCACAGTGCTAATACCATTATGCAATAAAATGTCAAGGAGACAAAAAATTTATCATTATGCTTAAAAAAGTATCTTCAGCAGTTGAGAACATCCCAAGACCTTGCAAATTCACTAATCATTTGATACTACTACTGAAGAGTTAAAAATGTTTTGGCCTCATATGCATTTTTACGAAATGAAGCAGGGTCAGGTTCTAAGGTTTTGGGGGAAGAGATGTGTAAAAAACCTTTTTAGCCATGGTTAACACGCACACAAACACACACACAAACACAGCTTACCAACCAACTGAATAAAGAAGATACCCCATATAGTAGTGCTCTCAAATACTAAATAAATTGACTTGGTTCTCGATTACCTAGCATTCACCTTTTTTCTTTTCTTGGCTTGGTTTTGTTCTTCCAGAAGTGTACAGTACTACCTCCACTTGAATGTATATGTGATTAAAAAAAAAAATGCTGAAAGTGTTCCCTAAGAAGGTAATGATTTATATTCCACTAAAAATACTTGTCAGTACTGTTTAGGTTTCACATATAAATTTTCCAAGAATAAAAACCTATTACTTGAAATAAATCATGTTACACACCGGAAGAACCTGTTTTCCTATTTCTCATTTTCTTTAGGAATATCTGTAACCAGAATCCTTCTCACACTGAAGGTTTAAAAAGATCCTCACTTAAAAAAAAATAAAATAAAAAAGACCCTCACAATTTGAAAGGAAAAAAACCCCTGCATGAATGTAGTATTTATTCCGAAAGACTAAGAGCTTCACAGAAGAAAGCTTAATATCCAGTAGTTAGTTGTTATATAAACTTGTGTTTACATAGTTAGAGATTTATAAAATAACTATTGCCCAGCCACTAAATAAAGATCAAAGGAGATTAACAGAGTTTTTTTCCTACTGTAATTAAAGAAAAAAAAAAAAGGTTAAGACAGAAGGGACAGGGTATGAATGTAGGTGTCAAGAGAATAGAATACAAGCAATTTGACAAGACTAAGTTTATTCTAAGCAAAATTTTTATTAATAAAAAGATTAACCATGACCATATGAGATGAGTGGCTGGGCTTAGAATTTGCTACATCAAATAAATTAAAAATTGATACTTGAGAATATCATTACAATTTATAATAGCATTCCTTTATAGAGGCATTTTTAATTTTAGCAATGTTTCTCTTTAACATAAAAAACTAACCCTTAGTGTCATGGGTGAGAATCATTACAGCTACTGCTGAATCAAAAGAGAATTTCCAAGAGCTGTTTGGCAGTATTATCTCAAGACCTACACCCAAACTTTAGGGAAACAATCTTCCAAAAAGATCTGGAACACTGCCTGATCAGAGACGAGTATCAGTGTTTGATACTGTGGCAGGAGAATATCCCACTCCAAGTCAAGTGTGAAGAATAAATAACACAAATTAAGAATGCACCCAACACCCCCAAAATAAGTTAGTAAAAGTGCCATTACTTTAAGAATTATCAGACATATCATGTGTTTAAATACAAATTCAAATTTGTTAAGTCCAAAAGATACAGTAATTACATAAAATTTCTGTATGCTAAAAATGTTAACTTACAAGAACATAATATTTGTATACGTGTAGAGGGAATTACGGTTCAATTGTCTAATCATTTTTCATCGATGAGAATAGAACAGCAGGTAGTGGACATAGAAGCACTCAGAGTCCTCGAAACTTCAAGGTTGTCTATTACTGCTCAGCCAAAACACACTAACCATTCTCTAATAATATAAATGCCTACTCGATTTATATTTTTAAAAATAAAGTCCATTTGTTTCTCCATTAAAGCTTCTGCAAGACTGACAAAGGTACATTCTACCTATTAAAAATAGGAGTACTCTTCATCTTTGGATAGGGAAATGTAATCATATATAGATTACTAAAATTTTTTTTTGAGGCAGCTATTGGGAGTCCATGAAGCACTTTTTGAACACTGTACCTTTAAAGTTTGTCTTTAATATTAATACTTTGGAAAACCAAAAATAGAGGAAAAACATCTATGGCAAAGTACATTTCATTCAGATTTGAAAGCAGTAAAATACAAAAAAAAATAGTGCAGTGTCAATTTTATCTCTGTAAATCACTTGATAGTTTTGTTTTATAATTGAATGACAAAAAAAAGTTTTAACCTGTTAAAAAAGTTTAAGTCTTTGACTTTAGTAAGGCAAAAATGAAATTAAGCACTGTAAAAAGACTTTAAAAATGAAGTTCTACAAATTTGGTTCCCATTTACAACAATTTCATTAACAGATGAGTTAAGTGTAGATACAATGTATCCAATACTTATAACCACAGTAAAAAAAAAAAGAAAATCTCTAGCAATTTATAGATTGTGAAATCCTTAGTAATACCAGTATATATTCAAAACACGTTCATACAGAACCAAGACCTCTCCTTCTCCATGTAAAAGAACACTTGTTAAAGATAATTAACAAAAATACCAATTAAACAATGGAAACTCATTTCATTTCACTGCGCCCAAAAGTATGACACAAAATATTAGCTTGAAGAGGTAGATTAAAAAGAAAAAAGAAAACCAGATTCTCCATTCTTTGTCACTTTTATTCAGTAGTAGTATTTTTTTCCTTATTTTCGGTGCCAGACACGGCAAGGAGTGATTACAGCCAACTGTTGTTAAAACATTTGTTCGCAACATATACCCCCTTTACCACTGACCCCAAACTGACTCATTTCGTGTGCTTTCGTTCGTTCTTTTTTTTTAATATACCACCACCAAGACTGGGTGGAGGGGGCAAGGGTAAGAGATGAAGGGGAAGAGTCCAGGAGGCCAGAAGAGGAGGAATGCTACAAGCCACAGTAAGAATGAGCTGTATTTAATTTAAAAAAGGGGGAGGGGTGTACCCCACAAATGATACAGTAATGAGGATACACAATTAAATCCCATAAGCATGACTGAAGGCTTTCACTGTGTTTGACGTCATCACAATGGAAGGCATAAAAAGTGGAGTAAATCAATGTTGATACAGTCCAATCTAGTCCATTAGGCAAGATGGTGCAAGAAGTCATTTAAATTAAAAGTGCCCTACCCTTACCTACATGGCTAGCAGACATGGAGAACACCACAGTGATGAATCCACAGAGATTTCTCCATGTAGCTATAAAAAATGTGTTGTCGAATGGCACATTGTCAAACACTGGAAAGGGGCGCCACAATGGACCTCTCTCTTTTTTAGGTACGAATGCTAGATTCAACTATCTCAACTAAGCAGGAAGTGGGCTCTTCTGCTGGGAATGCCAACCCTAATTCACTTTGTCTTGAAATATATACAGATTGTTTGTAGTAGCTACAGCAATGATATTTTCCTTGGGGTGCCAGGCTGTATGAAGAATTTTCTTGTTGAAGTCTAGGCTGTCAACACTGATTTCATCTTTCTTTCGCTTGCCACTTGCACAGACTTTGCGTGGCTTCAGAACCGTGCGAGGTTTGTTGTTTTCCCGTGACGCTTCTAGGGTTATGTCTCGCTTTGTGTTCCTGTCAAACATTCTGAAGAAATTATTGTAAGATCCGGTCATGACAACACTGCAAAAGTAAACAGAGGACGCAGTCAAATAAGTGAGCAAAAGTTAATTTCCAGCAAATACGATTCAGTGATGAAACCTAGCCTATTACCGCATAGGAAATAGCTACTTCAAGCTGATCTGGATTTAAGGAGAGGCTTGCTGACACCAACCCAGGGACCAATTATTCAAATAAACTAGTACTAGTCTGGTACTAGTTAGTGGTAGTTAACTTGGATTTCTAGTAACTAGGAGATTTCTAGTCTCCTTTTCATGACTACCAAAACTATCACCAAAGTTGAAAGTATTCTCAAGAATATCTTCGTAGTAGTAGTACTAAAATAACCTCTGCTGAATATATTTTTGCAACTACAGGCTTTGTGATTAACTAAATCTGTAGGTAGCTTCTTGAAATACCAACCAACTGTGGGATCACAGGTTCTAAAACCCTTCAAAATTCATGGTAAATAGCTGTTCATAAGAAACCAATGCTTTACTTTGTGATTTAAATTATAAACTATAGAATTTGTTCCTAGGATGTTGTCTGGTTGAGATAATGCTATCTCATGAATGCTTATAAGAAATCTCCTTCTGGGATGCCTGGGTGGCTCAGTAGGTTAAGCGCCTGCCTTCAGCTCAGGTCATGATCCCAGGCTCCTGGGATCAAGCCCCACATCGGGCTCTCTGCTCAGCTCCCCTGCTTCTCCCTCTGCCTGCAGCTTCCCCTACTTGTGTGTGCTCTCTCTCTCTCTCCCCCTCCGACAAATGAATAAAAAAAATTAAAAAAAAAAATCTCCTTCTGAGAATATTAAGAGAGTAGGATATAAATTTTTTCTTAACAGGAAATCATTTTACCTATAACATTAAATACATTTTAAGCACTTTTTGGGGGGACAAATATTTTTAATAGTATCCATCTAAAGGGTTGCCAAATTTTAACCCTACCCAGGGTAGCTCTGTCAGTTCAACTTTCCATCCGTCACTGCTCAACATTTGCTAAGTTTTAAGTACCCAATAAGCAAAACCTCACAAGTTTGAAACTGTTAATTTAGAAAGGGTCTGGTGCTATTATTACTTACCATGTTCTTCCCACATGGTTTAAATAATTATTGTAAATAAGATTATAGAGTATCAAGGAACTGTTTAAAGTAATACTTGAAAACAACTGAGTATAAGTATCAAAGATATAGGTCATATATGAAATACAAATGATTACCATCTATTCAGTAATGTCAATTCCTCCAAAGGACACTTGACAACATTTTAATCAAACTCAAATTGGTGCATGTGCCTGAGGGTAATAAAACTGTATTTCTTTTAAAATGATTTTATGTAGTTTGGATTGGCATCCCCATATTATTTGAATTTGTGAGGTTTCAATAATTAGGACACCTAGGTCTATGGCTATTTGTAAGTTTTAAAAGGTTTTCGTAGGTCAGCATTTCTGTGTACCTGCCCAAAATGTATAACCTGAATCAAATTATGAGGAAACATTAGATAACACTCAAATTAAGAAACCTCCTATGAAATCATTGGCCTGTTTTTCAAAAATGCCAGTCGCAGAAGACAAGGAAAGCATGAACTACCGTTTCAGATTAAAGGAGAACAAGATAGGACAACTAAATGTTACATATACTTTGGGACTGGATATTCAACTGGATTTTCTTCTTTGCTAGGAAGGACATGGCTGAGAGGGCTGGTGAAATTTTAATGGGCTCCAACGGGAACTGTTCTGCTTTAGATGACTGCCCTGTCATAATACAGGAGAGACTCTTATCTTTTAAGAAATGCTCATTAAAAAGTTTAAGGGCAATGGGGCACCATGTTTGGAGTTTACTCCCAATTGGTTAACAAATAAAGTATGTGTGTCTATTTGTGTCTTTATAGAGACAGATATAAAGGAAAAGACTGACACAGCAAACAGTAACAGGAGAACCTGAGTATGGGCTAAATAAGACTGTGTCACTCTTACAAATTTTCCCCCAGTTTGAAATTATTTCAAAACAAGTTTTCAAAAGGTAAAGGAAATCAAGAATTTCTTTTTGATAATGGAACATAACTTAAAACTGCCAACAAGGTTTCAACAACGTGAGGAAGAGCTGGTGTAGCAGTGCATCAGATCCTAGTGTATCAGTATCTTCTTTCTCTGTCTGCAAATTTCTCCTTTCTCTTCTTCCCTTTCCTTCTTCCTTCTTGATGCCTTAGTGTTAAGTAGTGGCATTCAAAAGCAAAGCTTGCTTGTTCTGAGTCTAGGCTTACTGTGACCAGCCTATTACTGGGTATCATGTTAGATTCAGATAAAAGTTAATATTAAAAATCACACCAAAGATAAACGATCCAAGTTCTAGCATCCTCTGTAACACAGAACACCGTGATACTTGAATGTTATTAAGCTTCACTGATTGAACTACTGTTAAATAAAAAGTACCTCTTAATGACCTTGAAGGCAAGTTTAAGTAATTCCAACATTGTTTTCTTCTATTTTCTGTTCTATTGGAACACAATAAATGGTAAATATTGATAAGAAAAACTGGAAGATTAAGACTTATTTGTCCTTGGAAATAATGGTACACATTTTCACCATATAGTAAAAACAAATCATATACCGTGGCAAAACTGTGGATTATAAAACCCTAATTACTCATGGTAATATGGTTAAATTACATACGGTAATTACCACTTCTATGAGATATTAATGTGATATCTGGAAAAACTGGTGTTTAACATTCCAAATGAAATATCCACTGCCTAAATATTTCTCAAAAGTTTCCTAGATGAACCACCAAACTGAAATTTCACCATTTTAATTGCTGGCATGTCAAAAATGTCATTGATCTGGTTCAAAAAAGGGAAATATTTAAAGATATTTAAATCATAATTTAAGATATCTAGATTTTTTGGTGTATTTTCATAGTTACTAGTGAAACACAATGTTTAATTTTTATCTGCTATTATTACTACAAGATTATTGAATTTATTTCAAGTGAACGGGGGCAGAGAATGAAGTGAGGATTTGTAATTTATGTCAATCATACTAGGAGAAGTGAAATAGCACATTTCTTTCCTCTAATAAAAGGCACATTTGAATGAGAAGTTCAAATTAAAATCAATTACCTGTCAGATCCATTCCAACAACATTCAAATTTGTCAAATATGCAGTCATTTTCATACAGTGAACAAAGTTTACTTCTGAGGTATTCATGAACCTGGGTTTTAAATATAAATATATTATTACAGATATACTTATTTTCACCTGAGGATCTGCTAAGTGATATTACGAAAATATTTAAACAATTCATTTTTTTAAAAAGGAATATACAGACACAATACTCTGTAATCTTACTAAAACTCAACTCTCTGAGCAACAAACAATAAAGGCATTTTATCCTTTTCACAAACAAATGAGGTCCCTTCTATGAACACACATTTTCCTACTGTAAGACAGAGAAAATACCCTTTGGGGCATGACACATGAACTCTTTATAAGCTGGACTAAAATATTTAGACTAAAATACATTTGAAAATGGTACAGATAGAGAATAATTAAAGACTATTATAGCAGTAGTTGAGTATGTTTTTTTTTTTTTTTAGTAGTTGAGTATGTTAACACTTGGTTTTTTCATTCAGTCCATTAATTGCCGATAGAAAAATACTCAATATTATGTTTTACTTCCTTTTTAAATACCATTCTCTGGGCATAAATAATGGAAGCCTACATTATCATTAAAGTGCCTATGCTATGCACAGCATGGCTGTGCCCTGATTTGGTATTATAACTGACCCTTGAGCAGCACGAGGATTAGGGGTGCTAATCCCCCTGCAAAAATGCGCATATAGGGGCCCCTGGGTGGCAGAGTCAGTTACACCATCCCACTCTTGGTTTTGGCTAAGTTTGTGATTTCAGGGTCACGAGATCGAGCCCCATGTCAAGCTCCATGCTCAGGGTGGAGTCTGCTTCAGATTCTCTCCCCCTTTCCCTCTGCCCCTCCAGCTCGTGTTCTTGCCCTCTCTCAAATAAATATATCTCAAAAAAATAATCCACATATAACTTTTGACTCCCCAAAACTTAACTACTAATAGTCTACTGTTGTCTGGGGAAACCTTACTGATAACATAAAGTTAACATGTATTATATACTGTAGTCTATAATAAAGTAGGCTAGAGGAAAGAAAATGTTATTCAGAAAATCACAAGGAAAATACATTTGCAGTACTCTATTCTTTTTATAGAACAAAATATCCATGTATAAAGTGGACCCACGCAGTTCAAACTACGCTCTTCAAAGATCAATTGTATATAATCAACGTATGCATCACTGAAAAAATTGTATCACTTGATATTCCTCACAGAATATCAAAATCTAATGAAAATATACCTGTTTTTTGAAGTAGAATTCACTAGTATTTCACAAAGGGATAAGCCAAAAAATAAATAAATCTGGTATTTAAAAGGTATTCTAAGAAATAATGCATTTCAATATTAACACTGTTAAATTACAAAGCAGGAAAGGTCCAATACCAAATCAGGGGGGTTGTCTTGATCTACTAACTATTGTTACTTAAAGAGAGCCTTAAAAAAGATTTAATGATAGAAAAGAGTAGGTACCTTCTAAATGCTTAGAATTCTCTATTCTTTATGAAACAACCTGAAGTCTTTTTAAGTGTCCATTTTAACTTTTAAGTATAATGGAATGATTCAGGCCATATCTATGTAACATTAAGTACAAATCTGTTAACACTGAGGAACGGTAACGCAGGTAGGGTCAGGATAGGAGGCAAAAAATTATTAAGATCAAAATACCCTTTAGTCACACATAGCTCAGCAAGATGCTTATATTAAACACAACAGCTGAATCTGTATATATTGAGTATAAAATGTGACTACTCCGAATCACTAATCTAATTCAGCATAAGCAGAAAAACGGCAAGTTAAGTTAATGATAACAATTTGGCAAAGTTTTAGAATGCACATACAAGGGATTCTCACCAAACAATTTTAAGAGTATGAAGTTAAGATTCAAATCAATTATTCTCAATGGCAACCAGGAGTGGTGGTGGTGGTGAGAAACACCAGGAGACAGATCACAGTCTTGGAAGTTACACAAATGTAATTTGAAAACAAAGTAGTATGTATCTCTTTGCTTTTGTTTCAACATAGCATTTATTTTAAATTTTCAAATACCATTAAGGAAGAGTCTTAAGTAGTTTATGTTTGTCAAAGAGGATTAAAAGGTTTGAGAAACATCATTCTAATTTTATGGAAAACACACAACATTAAGGAAGGTACCATTTATAAATTCTGTATTCTTAAAAACAGTGTTTAAGTGTTTTCTACACTGTAGTCTAGGGCTTACCCCAAGTTTCTGCTTGCCCCCCACCATGTCCCCAGCTGTGCATGTCTTTATTCTCTTCTCCAGAAGAAAGAGATAGGGGATCAATGGTAGTGGCTGGCTGACAAAAAGAGAACCCAGAACTAACATCCTACAATAGACAGCCAAACACCTAAAGCCGTCCGCTGGGCTTTCAAGCCCTTCTCTCTCCTTTAGCCTAAGACAACAGTTATCAGCCAAAAGGCAAAATGCCAGTCTATGGGCACGCCAAAGTTAAACTCTAGTTCAACTATTCCTGCGCATACTCCAACCAGGACATCTCCACTAGGACTGGCCATTCTTCCCAATCCTCTTCCCCACCTAGACCTTATTACAGTACTCTTCCCTCCTCACTTTAAATGTAGACAGTGGTGCGGAAAAAAGTTGTCAATAATGAACCAAACTGGTAGCAAAATCACACTTTAACTGAATAGACAACACAACCTATAAAAGTATATATAAAATTAACATATGGAAAAGCAACATACTCATGGATCTCTGAAGGAAAAAGCCTAAGGGTCAACCATGCTGCATTGGGATTAACACATAGTACAAAATCCTTCTCTATAAAGACTTAGAAGTAAATAGGGTATATGCTAATTGAAAGAAAAAACTGCAAATACCTGGTATGTTTCCACAGGCCTGTTTTCCATATTTAAGTCCCAAATTTTGACTGACAAATAGTCTCTAGTCATCATATATCGACCACTATGGCTGAATTTTACATCAGAAATAGAGGAGATGATTTCAGAAAAAAAAGACCTGTTACTGGGATCTTCAGGTTCTTCAAACACTAAAAACAAGCAAAAAAAAAAAAAAAAAAAAGGGCAATTTGTGTAATATTCTGGCTTGGACAAAGCACTTGCTGAGACAACCATTCACAAACTTCCTAAGAGTAAGCTACAGATGAGAGGCTAGTGCAGAACCGAAAAAACATCTCTCTGACTATAAGAACATAACCTCCCCTAAAGTTTCTTAAGGGGAATGACTTAACATTGACATTGAAGATACAAAAGTATATACTCCCAGGGTCCTAGAGCTGATTTAGCAGAACCAGGAACAGCCAGGACTTCGGACTTCAAAGTGCACCAGGTCTGTAGGTTCTGCAGATACGTCCATGACTTTGCCTGTACTGTCACCGCAAGGGAACACACCATCCAAATTTATACCAGATTTTATTTTTTTTTAGTGGCCAGATAAAACTGTTTTGGTAACAGGCATGTACCAATTTTCATGAGTTTTAAAAACACTCAACAACATGAAGACAATAATGCAACCCCTTAATTTTTTAACCCAGTGCTTTTAAACTTTTTTTTAAACCAAGGAAATCTCTTCTCAGAAAAGTATTCCTAGAAAGCTCAAAACAGAAAGCAACAAGAGAGAGCAGGAGGAAAGGAGAAAAGGGAGGGAAGGAGGGTAGGAAAAAAAAACAACACTCTACTTGAAAAAAGAGCTGGAGAGCCCAGCCCCAAGTTCCCCCAAAATAACATTCCATTTAAAAATATATCCACTGGGACATCAACAGACATGCTCCCAAGAGAGCCTTTTATGTTCTTCCAGTAGAATAACCTACAATGCCTCATGTGGAGTCAGCTTACCAAAGGGTACAGGAGGCCCTGGGCACACAGGTTTTCAGACTTGTAAACCCATGCAAACGTAGTCACCACGTCTGACGCTAGTTTTCAAAAAAACAGAAAATGTTATCATTTGAAAAAAAAGACCATACACTTACGTTTAGAATGCCTATCACAGAGGGCAGAGGCCCGCATGTCACATAACCGAATAGTTCCTTTACTGCTGCTGTATACAAACGTGTTGCAGCTGTTTGGATGGAATTCTGCTGCCGTAATCACCTCTGTTAGCTCTTCCATATTGGCAGGTTTGATATCCACAATATCTGGATAGCATTTTATTAAGGAATTTCCACTTAGAAAAAAGGGCAAATATAGTTTTATATTTCTCAAATATAGAATTCATTCATAAACTTAAGCACAAGTATTAATTCCGAATTGCATTCTACTCCTTATAGGAGTATAAATCCCAGAGGGATCAAAACTGCTAGAGATTGGGAAAAAATCTTAGAAGAAACCATGTTAGACTGTAGATGGGCCTCTTTTTCTGAGTATGATACAAATCCCAGAATATTATTAGTGTACATTCTAAACAAAACAAGGGTAAAAAACTTCAAGGGGGCAAAAAGGGGAACCTATTTGCACCACAAAGAAGTTGATTCACTTAATATAAAAAAAGGTGCTTTAAAAACAAACAAAAAAACCAGTAAGAGTATATATAAATCAAAACTAGAAAAGAACAAAAAGAAATATAAATGGTTGGTAAATAGGACTTTTCACTAACTAGACTGGTAATGGTGGAGGGAAACAGGCTCTTTCATATGCTATGGGTAGAATATGAATTATAGTAGTGTGAATTTTTCAAATGATGTCTATTTAAAAATACATACAACATTAACACTAGCAGCAATAACTGCAAACATTTATCAAAACCTTTTAAAAAGATACTTGAAACAAATATATTTATAAACAATCTAGGATGTTTATATATATACATGTATGTTTTTATATATATATATATATATACACACACACACACACACATATATACTATATGTATATAGTATATTGTGTTTGTCAGGTATGTCTGTATCACACACTTGTACATGTACAGAAAAATCTCAGAAGGATAATACAGACAATGAAAGTGGCATCTGGAGAATATTTCTACTGACTTCATACCACCATGCATCATGACTTGTATGAATTTCTTTTGCCAACCTTACTAAGAATATTTTTATAATTACATTTTTAATAAATAATACTCCACAAATTTGTTTTGTAAAAAACTCAACCATTAAAAAAAATCTGTTCATAGGCACATACTGTACCTACACTCATGGTGTAGGCTGTACTTAATATACATAGTATTACAGCAAAGTATTTAGTACTAAGTACTAAACTTACTATAATAGTACTTAAAATTCCAAGAATCCTGTTTTTAAATCAATACATTATGCTCTTTATCAAAGAACTTCACCCACTGTTTAATCACTTAAACACAAAGAAAAAGTGGTATAAAGTAAGAAGCTATTTTCAAAGAGAAGAAATAAAAATACCCGAAGGAGAGATGGAAAATAAATCTAGTATGGGCACAACATGCCTTCTTTACCAAACACCAAAAAAAGAAACCAAATGGATACTAAAACTCCTGTCTGTAATCTCCAGATGCCAAAGATTAATCCGTAAATCGTCTGCAGATAAATATGTTTCATAATCACTATTAATAGAAATTGAGTTGATGTGATATGTATGAGCATTGGCAAATATTCTTCGTGGACTGGCCTCAACCATTAGGTCCATGGGCCTAAAGACTGGCACCTGTCAATAAGACACATGAAAAACGGTCATTACAAAATGCTCACTATTTACAACGGCACTTAAGGTTCAGTTCTTTATCCTAGTTTTTGAGGGAACACTATAATATTACACAGATTTAGCTTTATAAAGCAACTGATGTTGATCCTTAAAGTGTTGAAATGAGAAAAAAATAAATTATTTGGTTAATTTACCTTCTTTTATAGATAGCAATACTATGAGAATTTGTTTTGCTTTCTAGTTCCAATCTTTTGCTGGAGACTCGCAAAGCTCAATGTTTCTGGTTTGAACTGGCTAAGAAGGAAATTAGCCCAGAGCATCTAATTCTTGGTATTTCTTAGCTGCAACTAGGATATCTGGTCCACTTCTACCTACTTCTTTATCTCCAAAGAAAATTAATCTTGATACGTATAAGAGCTGACATTCAAACCATGAGGGCAAAAGAGAGTGCGGCATTGTATAAAACAGTGTTGCACTGGGTCCTGGGTCAGCCCCTGGCACAGAGAGACCTCTATGTGGGACACGGTTATTTAAAACGGGAGTTTTTAATGTCCTATCTGGTTATAAAATTGTTCGGGGGGGACAGATTATAGTTAATCCTATTCAAGTTCTGCTCAGGGTCTAGACTATCTAATATGAATACAGAACACTATCAGAATTACGATCATTTTTTCTTAAGTACTTACTCGTAGTGTAGTGACTGTAGTAGGATCTCTATACCTTCCATCTTCCTCTTTCAAGTTATACCCTTCTGGTCTTTTGTCCCTTTCACTGATTTTCCATAATTTTATTGTTTTATCTGGAGAGAAAAATGAAAAAAGTCCTCAAAAAAAGAATAATACTAATAGAAGTTTAAGGCATATTCAAACAAGCTATTTCGTATTTCACCTAAAAGGGTCCCAAGAATAAACTCTCTTATGTGACTTAATAAAAAACAAATTTCCCATTACCTGGAGAATAAAAACACATATACATAGAAATCACAAATGTATACATTAATGGCACTCAAAGTACCATTTTTTAAAAAGATTTTAATTTATTTGACAGAGAGAGAGCACGCGCGCGCAAGCAGGCAGAGCGTCAAGGCAGAGGGAGAGGCAGAGAAACTGACATGGGGCTTGATCCCAGGACCCTGGGCAGAAGGGTCCTGAAGGCAGATGCTTAACAGACTGAGCCACCTAGGCGCCCCTCAAAATTAAAATCACATCACAGCCAGGTCCTTGTCCTTTAAAAATAATTAAAATAATTAAAGCTGGAGAGGGGAAAAGGTGTGTGTGTGTCTGTGTGTGTGTAAGCACCCACGTATGTAAACACAAACACATACATATATATACTTAATATTTTTAAAAAGAGAACAAACAAATACAGCCTATTATTTAGAATAAATATGATAAAGGATTATCTATCTCCCTTGGTCCCACACTTCCTAGCAGATCCTACCAAAGACTCCACAAATTCCTTCATAGACTGGATGCCTCTGTTTAAATCTATCTTTCCCTGTTGTATTAGGGATTCAAGTCAAGTTGGTCAGGGTCTGAAAAAAAAAAATGACCAATTAAAAGCTATGTCCCCAAGTTCTTTAAGACAAAATTTCTAGGTTATCAAGAATATATTAAATAGTATTTTTTAAATGTTTTTAATAGTATTTTTTAAAGAAACGCTTATTTTGGAGTAAATTTAGACTTACAGTAAAGTTACAAAGATAGTCCAAAGTGTTTCCATTATACCCTTCATCCAAATCTTCTAATGTCAACATCTTATGCAACCATGGTATATTTGTTAAAACTAAGAAATTAACATTGTACATTACTACTAACTCACTCCAGACTTTACTGAGAATCCACCAGGTTTTCTACTAACATCCCTTTCTGTTCCAGGATCCAAACAACACTGTATTTAGTTGTCAAGTTTCCCTAGTCTCTCTGACTTTAACAATTTCTCAGACTTTTCTTAGTTTTCATCATCCTGACAGTTCTGAGAAGCAGCAGTGAGGTATTGTAGAATGTCTCGACTGGGTATGTCTGTTTTCTCATGATCAGACTGGGATCACTGGGTTTTAGAAAGAGTACCAGAGGTGAAGTGAAGGTATAACATGGTATCAACATGACTTTTCCACTGGTGATGAAAGCTCTGTTCACTTGGTTAAGGCGGTATCTGCCAGGTTTCTCCACTGCAGTTATTAATTTCCCCCTTGCCATACTCTAGTCTTTGGAAATGAATCTCTAAAGTCCAGTCCACACTTAAAGGAAAAATTAAGTTACAGTCCCTATAAAGGAGAAGCATCCCTCCATATATTTGAAATTCTCTAAGAAGCATCTCCACTCCCTGCTTATTTAATTGTTTATTTAAATCATTACAGACTCATGCATGTTTATTTAATACTTTTGTTATAATCTTCAAATTGCATTCATATAAAAGTATCGCATTCTTAATGGTCCTTTCATAAGCCAATGGGTACGATTTTAAAAAAACAGTGCATAGAGGCACTTTCTAAAATGCTGTCACCCTTTCTAGGGACTCCTCTAGGCCTGCCACCTCTCTCTGCCTGGTGGTGAAGGGGATGCTAGCCAACCCTGTGGATACCCTTTGCAAGGATGAAGTATAAGCAGAAAAAAATTGCTAACTTTACTAACTTGTAATCTATTACTTTATCTAAACCCTAGTTAATCTTGTTTAGAGTTATCTTACAGTTAAATCATATGTGTTTTCTATGTGCTATGTCTAGGTAAAGATTTATATATTTTAGGATATTCTACTTGTCCCCAAATGTAATGAGTCAAGCCTAAACTCTTAATTTTGGGAGTAATTATCATCTAAAAATAAGGATGAAAAGTTTCCCCTAGCCCAATCCCCATTAACTGTCTTTATGGCCTGTCCAAATTCATCATCCTTACCAAAGATCCAGATAAAGAAATCACAATGTACTTATCAAACTTTTCAAATAAGATGTGATTAGTTTATGGTTCCTAATAGTGTTTTAAGAAGAAAATTATTATTTTTTTATATCACGAAAAACTGGGTAAACAGATTTTTAAGACATATTACACTTTAAAACACATTTTCTAAGTGATAAAATTTGTCACTTAAGAGGTTAAAAAAATTTGGTTAAGCGTCTGCCTTTGGCTCAGGTCATGATCCCAGGGTCCTGGGACTGAGTCCCACATCAGGCTCCTTGCTCAGCGGGGAGCCTGCTTCTCCCTCTGCCCCTGCCCCCTGCCTCTGTGCTCTCAAATAAATAAAATCTTTAAAAAAAAAAAAAAAGAGGTTTAAAAAAATTTAGTAACATAAACACAGGATAGAAAAGTACTATACAGTTTCTGTGCAATGCTTGGGAACAAGGCAGGTCAGAAATAAAATATTTTAATAAGTGTAACAAATTTTTTAAAAAAATCAAAATTCTTAAGCTCTGTAGTAGTGACTTTTTTAACTGTAGATTTTGGCCTACTGGAGGTATGTGATAATAACCAAACTCCACAGAACTGCATGCAAAATTATGGAAATATACGTATTTTTCTATAAGGGGATTATTAGATTCCTCAAAGAAATGTGTCATTTCTAGAAGGTTAAGAACCACTGCTCTATGGTGTTTCCCTATACTGTCAATACTAACAAGTAAAGTGCGCCTGGATGGCTCAGTCGGTTAAGGGTCCGCCTGTGAATCAGGTCATGATGCCAGGTCCTGGGATCAGGCCCTGAGTCAGGCTCCCTGCTCAGCAGGGAGTCTGCTTCTCCCTCTCCTTCAACCCCTCCCCCCTGCTCATGCACGCTCGCTCTCACTCTCTCTCAAATAAATAAAACCTTAAAAAAAAAAAAAAATACTAACAAGTAAAGAGGGTTCCAGAAGTCCAAAAGTCCCAGTGCTCCTTTCACTATAAAAAGAAGACTGGGACAGGGAAGACCTTGCTACCAAGTTTCCTTTGTGGGAATGCAGCTTTATTATTGAAGATTCTTATAAACAAGCTGTTAAAACACAAGGCATTTACTAGTGAACTTTGTATTACTCATCTATTCAAGACCCACAGTCAACAGGTTAGAGGTGGACATTTCTGCAATGCGGAAGAGTTGAGGAGAACTCAAAGAAAGCAAAAGGAGATGAACAAGAAAGAACAGTAACCAGAAGAAACATTAAATGAACTAAAGTTGTAAGATGGGCACTATGAAGTTATTTAAGTAAAACCAATTTGGGAAACACTGGACAGTTTATGATGACCATGGAAAGCCAATGCAAAGACAAAAGTAAGATTACTTTTGGTCAATCAAAGGTGGTATGTTTAGTCCTATTCTCCACCAATCTCCTACAGGATTTGAGTGGAAAGGCCTGTTACATGTAGGGGAGGAGGTATTATTGTGCTCAATCTCACAGAGACAACTATACCAAATAATACAAAATTATTACTTAGTTTTAAAAGATGTTGACATTCTCCCATGATTATTTTCTCTCTTTTTAAACAATAAAGCTTTCCAGATATAGCTTAAGTTTTAGTCCTTCCGTCCTTTTCCCATTCCACCACATCCAGACATAGCAGTCTGTAAAATCCCCAAACGTGTTTTATCCTTCCAAAGTGGGCTCTATTTTTTAGCACAAAAAAAGTACCACAGCCCCAAATAATTGTATTTTATTTAGTATTCATTAATGGTAACAACAACAAAAGACAGAAGCCCTTTAAAATAATTTGTATTATTAATCAAGGACTTAAAATTTACATGGTAAACCTATTTGGGTGACACTGTTGTTTCCGTCTACAGAAAAATACTACATAGAGTCACATACCCGAGACCCAACCACTGGAATTCCCAGTGATCTCTCCCTCCACTGAGCCTTTGTAGAGTTTACTGTCTAGAAAGGCTCATCTGGTTAAACACTGCCTTGCTTATTTCAAACCACAGAGAGCACGTGTAAACCTGCATGGAAGACACATGTGGGTATCAATGGAGAAGTGAAAGGTAATTAAGATTTAATCCATAAATGAACTGAAATGGGATTTGTTTCCGAACAACACTGAGAAGGAGGGGAAGCGGAAGTACCTGAAAAAACAACTGGCTATGAAATGAGAACTGCTGAAGCTGGGTGATAGGTACATAGGGCTCCCTTATCCTAGTTCTGCCTTTATTTTAAACATTTCCCTTTATAAAAAGAAAAGTAACTTATCCCATATGAAGTGAACTGCCAAAATTATTAAGAACAAATATCCCAATACATGAATTATGTATGTCCCAACACACTTACTTGGGGCATTTATTTCCAAAAGTAGAAACCATATAAATGATAGAATTATATTATGATTTGATGTGAAAGAGCAGTATGTGAAGTGCTATTTGAAATAGCTCAGTTTACCATATAAATTAAAACCAAACCAAGGTTAGAACCCAACATCTGACATGAATAAACACAGTTCCTCCATCTATAATGCTCTAAGTCATAAGCTTTAAATCATTTATTTTTCTTTTAATAAGGAGAAGAGAGGTGAATGCAGTTGATGTGAAAAGAGGGGGGTAGAGGGTTTTGGTGGGCTGGCTGGGGAGAGTTTTGACAATCAGAAAAACGGGCACCTAAGAGAAGCAAACATGTATGGTGTCAGCTAGTGACATTCTTTTATGGAATGCATTTCTAAGAATTTGACAGAGTGGGTGATGAGGCCTAAATGGGATGAAAGGGGCACTTGACATTTTCCACCATGTCACCCCAGAAGTCTCCTGAGTTTACAATCAGCAAATGGTAAAGAATGGTAAGGTCTAGGTACTAAAATCTGATTTCATTAATAGTGCCTTATACCAGCCTCAAGAAAGTTCTAATTTAAATTTTTTACAGACTATGGCTAACCAGAACCTGGAAGTCCCCCTCAATCACTCTAATGGTTCTCTTCAGACCCAAGCCCGAGGATAAACCAAGTCACAACAATCCATATGAAAAAAATTTAGAAGAACAAAAAAGAGGGTGCATGTGTGGCTCAGGTCATGATCCCAGGGTCCTGGAACTGAGTCCCGCATCAGGCTCCCTGCTCCACAGGGAGCCTGCTTCTTCCTCTCCCTGTCTCTCATGAATAAATGAACAAAATCTTTAAAAAAAAAAAAAAAGAAAGAAAGAAAAGATGTTCTTAAACTTGTCATAAAGCACTTTAAATTCTGGTAGTCATTACACAATTCTCTTATTTGGTAACCTCTCCTGAGCAGACAAAACAGTATAAGAAGAAATCTTCTCCCACCCATGAGGCTTGTTGGGAAGAAGGCAGAATGTCAACTCCAGTTTGTGTCTTTACTGAACAAAGGATCAAGTAGAAAGAGTGCTCCCCAAGAAAGTATCCTGGAATGGAGACCATCCTTCGATGGAGTATTTTGGATTTACAGTTTGAGATACTCTTTGGAGAGTTTAGGCACACTTTAACATTTATGAGAACTTACTACGCATACTAGAAATTATCACATTTACTACCCATAACAATATTATTACACAGATATTACCATCTCCAGTTTGTCAATGAGGAAAATTTGACTCAAGTGTTATAAACTGCTCAAGGCTACTAAGCCAAGAAGTGGGACAAGCGGTACACCTGATCTAAATCCAATGGTAAGGTCCTTTTTTGGTTCACTACAGACTGTGTATGTACCAAAAGAAAACTGACACCTGAGGACCTTTTTCGTGGAATTTAAAAACTAAAAGAGAATAAAAAAGGGAACACACAAAAAAATTTACACATTCTCTATGGGGAAGACATATTTCCAAGGGTCTATTTGTAGAAATCTCTGAACACCTATTCCTCTTTGTAAAGGGGTAAGTATCCTACAGGATATATATAGATAGTGGGCATATAAAAGGAAAAAAATTTCACACTTACCATTGGTAGACAATAAAAACTGAGCAGCATTTTTCTGTGGTAACCACCTAATTTTGTTGATCTTTTCTTCTATTTCTAAACTTTTCAAGTAGTCAAACTCTGGTTCATGGCTCTGAAAGGTGCTGTAAACATTATATTCTCCTCTGCTATGAGACTGGATTTTGTTCTAAAATGGAAACAAAAATATTTGGACCATTGTTGAGAAATATTTCAAAAAACATGCGATCAATTCCAACAGACCTTGCAAAATTCTGGTTAATCACTTGCATCTTAAATACAATTATATTGTTTTTTATATTTAAGGCCTTCAAGGAATAAATAAAACAGCTCCCCCCAAAGAAGGGAAAATCTAAATAAAGCCCAATAACAATTAAGCCCAATTCAACAGGAAAAGTGACATTAAAATATGGATCAATTTGATTACTAATTTACCATTATATAATGGTAAAGGACTACTGGTAAAAAAAAAAAAAATCCAAGCATCCTTAATGAGGGAGCTCATCTAAAAAGGCAAGATTAAATAAAATTAAAAATAAAAAGGGAAGATTAAATAAGACAAGCTTGTCAGAAGCAGCTGGCCGCGGCTCACTTTCTTTCTCTGCCCACTTTAGGGTCAATCTTCAATCAGTTATTTAATATGATGTATTGGGGCGCCTGGGTGGCTTAGTCATTAAGCGTCTGCCTTTGGCTCAAGTCATGATCCCAGAGTTCTGGGATCGAGCCCCGCATAGGGCTCCCTGCTCAGCGGGAAGCCTGCTTCTTCCTCTCCCACTCCCCCTGCCTGTGTTCCCTCTCTTGCTGTCTGTCAAATAAATAAATAAAATATTTAAAAAATAATAATATATGTATTGTCCTCCTCCTCCTTTCTCATGCCTTTCTCTAGGTCATTTCACTGCTGAAAAACTCTGATTTAAGAGCTCTCACCAACGTTATGGCATCATCTGACCACAACTTCCCACCCCAAGACCACTGTTACAGAGCTCTGTTACTCATTAAAGTCCACATTCAGCATTACCCAGCAAACATCATCCCACAAACCCATCAACAGTTGCCTCCCCTCCTTAAGTTAGCCTTCTTATGAGCCTAGCACAAACTGATGATTTATTTCAGTATCAGTGTGAGTGAATATAATTTAAACTATTGGATAGAGACTACTTGTGAACTTCTTCAGTTAACACTGATACCTTCAAAAAAGTGTGAATTACAACCATGAAAGAATTTCATCTTTTAAACCTATTATCACATAATTAAAAACCTTTCCATCAAAAACATTAAAAGTCTAGTTCAAAGAAGAACCTATGAGAAAATAGTTTATAAAGGAAAGATATTACAGATAGTCAACTATTTTATTTAATTTTTTAAATTTTTTAAATTATTGTTAGATAGTCAACTATTTTAAAGTAAAAGTGAATTTATCAAATGAAATGTTTAAGATTACCTGATTATAAGAATGGCTCATTAGTAATTGTTCTCCATATGGAAAGAAAACCTTATTGAATCATCATCTTAAAAGCATGTTTTGGGTTGTTTTTTTCCAGTAGCTTGACTATCTGGATTGTCACTCATGGTTCAGTTACATTTGAACCCTCTGACAGCAATATCAATTATTATTGAGTGAGTCTGTCAATATTAAGAATGCAGGGCATACCACAAAACATAATCCACACTGGGAATTAGTATCCTGGTCTCATTACCATACTTTCACACCAAATCAAATAACCCTATCTTTAAATATGTATATGTTAATATTGCTTTAAGAAGAAATTACATAAACCTTCTATGGAAAATTACTGTTTTAAAAGGTTTGTCAGGTAGATGTTGGTGAGGATGCAGAGAAAGGGGAACCCGCCTACACTGTTGGAAATGCAAGCTGGTGCAGCCACTCTGGAAAACAGTATGAGGTTCCTTAAAAAGTTGAAAACAGAGCTACCCTACAACCCAGCAATTGCACTACTGGGTATTTACCCCAAAGATACAAATGTAGTGATCCAAAAAGGCACTTGCACCCCAATGTTTATAGCAGCAATGTCCACAACAGCCAAACTATGGAAGATGTCCATCGACAGATGAATGGATAAAGATGTAGTGTGTGTGCGTGTGCGCGTGCACACACGCGCACACACACACACAGAATATTATGCAGCCATCAAAAATTGAAGTCTTGCCATTTGCAACAACATGGATGGAACTAGAGGGTATTCTGCTAAGCGACATAAGTTGATCAGAGAAAGACAATTATCTTATGATCTCACTGATACGTGGAATTTGAGAAACAAGGCAGAGGATCATATAGCAGAAGAGAGGAAAAAATGAAACAAGACGAAACCGGAGAGGGAGACAAACCATAAGAGACTCTTAATCATAGGAAACAAACTGAGGGTTGTTGGAGTGGTGGGGGGTGGGAGGGATGGGGTGGCTGGGTGATGGATACTGGGGAGGGTATGTGCTGTGGTGAGTGCTGTGAATTGTGTAAGACTGTTGAATCACAGACCTGTACCCCTGAAACAAATAATACATTATATGTTAATAAATACTTTCTTAACCAATCTATTTATATAATATCTATACATTTAAATAAAATATTTATATATTTAAAAATAAATAAAATAAATTTAGAAGTGCTTTATCCTCAACACATGTAATAGTGCCTGGCATATAAAAGGCATTCAATAAAAATTTTCTAAATGACCAAAAAGAATAAAGGGTAGTGCTGGTATGGTAAAGGAGGTTGGAATTAACCTGGTAATTAAGAGTATGGTGCAGAAATCAGAAGAAATGGGTTAGAGGTACACATAGTAAGACAAAATGATCTTGAAAACAAACTCTTAGTTAAAAAAAAGTAGGAAACAGAATGAGAGGTGAGATATAGTGTTTTTCCTGTACGCTGAAAACACAGTACATAAAACGAAATTACACATTTCAACAAACAAAATTCATAAATACATAAAGGATACTATATCATGACAAAGTAATGAAGCAAAGTAATGAAGACAGTGTGATAACGACATAGTATTGACAAATAAACCAATGGAATAGAATAAAAGGCCCAGAAATAGCCCTGAATTACAACAAAGTAGCACTGCTGAGCCAGGATGGTCTTATCATTAAATGGTTTTGGTCAATTTGTTATTGTATGTAAGAAAATGAACTTTGACCCCTACACTACCTCAAACCACTCATATAAATTGATTCCAGGTGAATCAGAAATATAAATGTGAATGTTCAATAATCAGGTTCTAGGACAACGCTGCCCTAGACAGCTTTCTGTAATGGTGGTAATAGTCTGTATCTGTGCTGTCCAATATGATAGCCACTAACCACATGTTACTGAGCACCTGAAATGTGGCTACTGTGACTAAGGAAATGACCTTGAAATTTTATTTAATTTTAATTAATCAAAATTTAAATAGTCGCATGGAGCAAGTGACTACCAATACTGGACAAGCACACGTCTAAAAGATCTGGCACATATGTCTTCCTGGACCTTGGTGTAGAGAAGTATTTCTTTTCTTTTTTTTTTTTTAAGATTTTATTTATTTGAGAGAGAGAGAACACACGAGAGGGGATAGGGTCAGAGGACGAAGCAGACTCCCTGCCGAGCAGGGAGCCCGATGCGGGACTCGATCCAGGGACTCCAGGATCATGACCTGAGCCGAAGGCAGTCGCTTAACCAACTGAGCCACCCAGGTGCCCCAGAGAAGTATTTCTGATACAAGGCAGAAAAAGCAGTAAGCTCAAGGAAATCATTGATAAACTGTATTGTTATTCAATACAATACAGTTATTCTATTAATAACCTCTATTTGTCAAAATCTACCATTGAGGGAAGGGAAAAGGTAAGACACAGAGTGAAAAATTCTTCCAACAAATATACCTGACATCATATTTAAAAAGTGTAAAGAAAATCACAAATCAGGAAGAAAAACGACAGACAAACCAGCAGAAAACATATGTACTTCACAAAAGATAATATCCAAATGGCCAGTAAACACGTGAAAAGATGCTAAATCTCAGTGTTAAAAAAGTACAAATTAAAATTACAATACACTCAAAACCTCCAGAATATTTGAAATTATAAAAAGACTGACAACAACAAAGCATTGGCAAAGATATGGAACAGCCAGAATTTTCATGTATTGTTCATGAGAATAAAATTGGCAGAACCACTTTTTACTCTTCTGTCTACCCCATGACATAATAATTTTATGCATGACTATGTGTACCAAAAAATACAATCAAGAATATTCACAGTTGCATTAATAGCCACAAACCGAAACAACCAAAATGTATACATCTACAACATAATGGACAAATTGCGGTATAGTAATACAAAAGAACATTATATAGCAATGTATGTGAGCAAATTATTTCTATACAAATGTAATACTCAGCAAAAAGGTCAGATACAACACTTACTGTCTGATTCTATTTATAAAAAGTTCTAAAACTATAGATCCAAATAAGTGTTAGAAGACAGGCTTATCGATAAGCTTATAAGGGGAGGAAGGAGAAATCAGTGACTTGGAGATGAGAAGGGTTATGTTGGAAGGGTAGGAAGTTCTATTTCTTTTTTTTATTTAAAGATTTATGTATTTCTTTTAGAGAGAGCATGCACGTGTGAGTGGGTGGAGGGGCAGAGGGAGAGAGAATCTCCAGCAGACTCCCCACGGAGCGCGGAGCCCCACTCAGGTCTCAATCTCATGACCCATGAGATCATGACCTAAGTCAAAATGACAAGGTGGACACTTAACTGAACCACCCAGGCAGCCCATCTATTTCTTGACCTAAATGTCTTCTGTGTGATAATCTACTAATGCTTTGTGTGCTTTAAGTATATTTCAACAACGTGTAAAAAAAAAAAATATATATAGCACACAAAAGGTGCAGCCACTTTGAAAACAGTATGGGGGCGGTCCTTGAAATAAAACTACCCTGTGATCCAGCAATTCTACTTCTTTGAAATATATTTTCAAAGAATTGAAAACAGGATCTCAAAGAGATTATTCACAATAGCCAGTGGAAGCAAACTAAATGTCCACTGACGGATAAATGAATAAAGAAAATATGACATACAAACACACATGAATATTACTCAGCCTTAAAAAGGAACTCCTATCATATGCTACAACTTGGAGGAACCATGAGGAAATAATGCTAGGTCAAACAATCTAGTCAGAAAAAGACAAATACTTCATGATTCCACTTATATGAGGTATTTAAGTAGCCAACTTCATAGAAACAGCAAATGAGAATGGTGGTTGCCAGGGCCTGGGAGGAGGAAGGGGGCAGGAAGTTGTTCAGTGGTTATAGAGTTTCAGTTATTCAGGGTTGGGGGAGGTGGTTTCTAGCGATCTGTATGGTGGCGATACTGTATCATAAACTTGGAAACTATTGAGAAGTTCCATGTTATATGTTATTTTGCTATAGTTAAATAACAATACAGCACATAAAAACAAAATACGTATTGCAAGAATACACTGAAATGATTATTCATGTAGGGAGAGGTGAACGGGAGCAGGTGATGTGCCATGTACGTGCGCCTGCATACCAGTGTGCACAGGTTCGTTTCCTTGAAGAGTGGACCTTGCTATGTTATGTCATACACTCAAGTAGGCCCCTGAGGTTTAAGCAAACCAAAACAAAATAGAAAACAATAATAAAATCCAATGGTGTTAGAATCAACTAATCATTTGACAAGAGGATTGGAACTTCACTTCTTATACAAAAGTAAATTCCAGAAGAAACAATTAAATGCTTAAAAATAAGTAAAAGCCGCAAAGTAACAGTACAATGGTGAATTTCTATGTATTTTGACAGTGAAAAAGAACTTTTTAGTATAAAGAACAAGAGCAAAGAGCAGAGAAAGGCTGACATCTAAGAAGTAAAATATTTAAATATTAAAGAAAGGATACCAGTAAGAAAATTGTATCTTAAGATAGCACGTTACGGTCTTTCATATACGTCCTTAAAAATCACTAGGAAAATGCATCTATTTGACCTGCAGCAGTTCCTGCATGCTGCTAAGGTTTTCATTACAGATGCAAGGAAAAAAGTGTCCTTGTCCTTTCTAATTGTGGCAGCCATGACTGAACGGGGGAATACGGGGTGGGGGGGAATCACTAGTAAAAATATTAACACCTTTCCTTGAAATATGGCAAAGGTCAAAAGTTGGCAATTTATATAAAAAATGGTGAGTAAATATGTATAACTGCTCATTATCATTAGTAATCAAAATCAAGGAATAACGTTTTGCCCTTAAACTGATGAGTAAAAAAAAATGTTTTAATGTTCCTCAAAATATGGACAGTCATATACTACTGGCAGAAGTATAAATGTATACAGCTTTTCTGCAGGATAATCTGTCAATACTTATTGAAAGCCTTAAAAAATATAAATACTCAACAATTCCACTTCAAACTATAACCTAATGAAAAACAATGTATGCAAAGATGTATCAGTAACTTAACGCATAAACAACCTCAATGTCCATCAAGTGAAATATGAAATACTATAGAGCCAATTACATTCAATGGCAGATCAATGTCTCTCAACCATATTAATTTATGCAAAATGCTTCCTGCTACCCATCCTCTGCAGTTCCCACAAGCTACATGTTTATTGAACTTTTGTCACTTAAGTTAGAAAAACAGACTGGATGTGTTCTTCCAACTATACAGGCACTCCTTTCCATTTAATGGTTACAACAGTCTCATCACTTCCCTGAGAATGAGATTAACCTGAGTAAACATCAACAGATATAAAAACTCAAAGTTATAGAATGACATGTTCAACACGATTCTTTCCCATTCTGCAAAACAGTAACATAAACACCCAGAACACGCACAGACAAATTGGTCCTTACTCATGAGATGGGATGATTTGGATTTTTATCTTTTTCTTTGTGAAAATGATACAGTTTTCATATTTTCCATGATAAACATATTAAGAATAATGAAGAATTAGAAACAATCTTGGAGGGGCGCCTGGGTGGCTCAGTTGTTAAGCGTCTGCCTTCAGCTCAGGTCATGATCCCAGGGTCCTGGGATCGAGCCCCGCATCGGGCTCCCTGCTCCGCGGGAAGCCTGCTTCTCCCTCTCCCACTCCCCCTGCTTGTGTTCCCTCTCTCGCTGTCTCTCTCTCTGTCAAATAAATAAATAAAATCTTAAAAAAAAAAAAAATCTTGGGAAAAAAGTCACCTGCTATTCCATTAACAGCTAATTCTAAATATAAATAACTGTATTGTGCTTTTACTAGCTTCCTTCTTTTTAAATGAAACTCTGAAAATGTAGGATTTCCTTTGTTCCTCGAACAATACATAACTTTTAGAAAAAATTAAATGTATTTTAATCATCTCATATAAATGGGAATGGATATTTTTTAAGCTTCCAAACAGAACACTACTAAAACTTAGTCACTGTTTAGTAATGCTCCTTTAATCTTTTATTTTTAACAGGCAATCATTTGTTTTCTATTTCAAAGTAGTTTAAAGAGTTTGAGAGTCTTGTGAAAAGGACCATTCAGGGAAAGTGAGAGAAATGGTACAAAATCAATTCATATCTGGTAACAAACCACTATCAATGTAAACAAGTGGAACTCTCTAAAATAAAGCAAAACAACACAATCAATGATGTAAAAAGAAAACAAAAAAAGAAATTTCAAACATTTTCTGAACTGATCACAATGACAGTGGTAGAATACTTCAAGATTTTGCAGGAACTTACTAAATTACATTCAGTAAGTTGTGTGTGCCCCTTCATTTAGTGCCTACTATATACTATACTAAGAAACATGCACTTTAGACAACTTATTAGACTGTTAAGGAGTTGGTTTCTCTAGGATACAAGATTCAGCAGACGGACCCCACCTGGCGTTAGATTAAAAAAAAAGGAAGAAAGAAAAAATTCTACTAATTTTGTCTGTTTTTACCTCACAGGTTCATTAAATGCAATAATCCTCAGACCTCGATTTCTTCATGTTAAATAGAATTTGAGAATCAAATGAGTGGATAATGCTGAAGTATCAGTTTTTCTTCCAGATAGGGACCAAGTCCGAGCAATCCACATTATGCCTTTTAGAGACAACATGATACAGCTAAACATACAATGGCCTGGAATTCCAGGAGCCTAAAGTCAAGTTTCTCAAACTGGGAAACCTGCAACACACTTTATTTTGACCAAGTTATTTACTCTGAAAAGAGCATAAAGAGATACATGAGAAAGAAACAACTTCAATAAATTTCAAAACCTGTCTATACAAGTTAATTACAATATGGGAAAAATGAGGGGCGCCTGGGTGGTTCAGTCAGTTAGGCGTCTGCCTTCAGCTCAGATTATGATCCCAGGGTCCTGGTATCAAGTCCCGCATTGGGCTCCCTGCTCAGCAGAGAGCCTGCTTCTCCCTCTTCCTATGCTGCTCCCCCTGCTTGTGCTCACTCTCTTACATTCAATGTAATAAAATAAAATCTAATAAGTAAAATCTAAAAAAAAAAATGTTGTTTGATAAAGATGCATTTAAAACAATCATTGTGAAAAGATTTTCAGTAAGTACGTTGGAATAACCTGCCTGTCAATTTGGGAGTGGGCAGGGGAAGTAGAGGAGGGGAAGATCTCTAAATCATATGAATTAGGGTAATAAACTTCAACCAGATAATGAATTGAAATGGGAACAAATGAAATATGAGTAAATGTCTAAGTAATTTAGAGGCAGGAAACCAACAACAAAAACAAACAAAAAAGTAAACAAAACTTAAAGGCAGCCAATCTACAAAACTGCAAAACACGGCCTCATGAAAAAGCTTATATTCTCCTCACAACACATGGCCTATACGAATCAGTTTAACAAATACACCATCAGAAAAACAGGGCATAGAGCAAACAATTTTAAGAATTGCAAGTATTAAGAGGTTAGGTAAAACTAAAACCCAGTAAAAAATACCTTTTTAACTACCAATTTGTTGATTTTATTTCTTATCTCTATTGAGAAATTTTTGGTTGAACTATAAATTGGTAAAATTTACTAGAAGAGATTTGGTCAATATAAGACTAAGAATGTTCATAACCTTAGCTCCAGCTACTTAACTTCTATAAGGTTCTAAAGAAGTAAAAAGTACTCCAAAGATTCCACTGCAAGAATGTTTTTATAGTGTCATTTATGACAGAAAATGAACAGAAAGCAAGAACTAAACACTCTAGGTGGTATCTAACAATAGACTACATTAAATTTCAGTACATGTCTGTAATGGAGTATCATATAATCATTAAAGATGATTTAGAATCTTTGACGACGTGGAAGGTCTTTACATACGTTACGTGAGGAAAAAAAAAATACCACCCTAAATGTATTATAACCTCATTTTAGAAAGACAAAACTTTAGTAACACACCAAAAATGTTGTTTATGTTTGGTGGTTGTAGGTACTTTCTTTGCCCTTTGACCATATTTCCTAAACTATCTACGATGAGTATGATGACATTTTTTTTTTTAAAGATTTTATTTATTTGAGAGAGAGCGAGCGAGAGAGAGAACAAGAGCAGTGGGAAGAGGGAGAAGCAGGCTCTCCGCTGAGCAGGGAGCCCGACTCGGGGCTTGATCCCAGAATCCCAGGATCATAACCCAAGCCAAAGGCAAACGTCCAACCGACTGAGCCACCCAGGCATCCCCACGACTTTTTAATTAGAGGGAAAGATTACTTGCGAGAAAAATGCAATGAAGAATACGTATTGTATGAGGTTGAAGAGAAGATGGCAGAGGGAAGAAAAAGTAAATTCTAAAATTACTGGGTATTATTAGTTTCATAGATTTCGATCTGTTTTTTGTTGTTGGGATTTGGGGAGGACAATATAAGAAATATGGTTAATTCAAATTTCTGGGCAACAGGTAAAGTGAAAAAGTAATTTTACTTTAATATGTCAAAACATCCTTTCAAGATCTAATCTAGTGTAGAAAAATAACACTTAAAGGAATTCTACTTTGTCTAACGGTTGTTTAGTGACATTCATATATGCTCAGCTATCAGCAAAGGTACTTTAAATGATCATCCACTTTTGAAAAATATAATATTCTAAATGAGATAGAACCTCAAGTTAGTAGGTAGTTGATAAATGTGTGACAGCTGTTTGGATAGAAATGTGGACAACAGACAGCTGAACAAGAGAAGTGGCTGGATGAATTCATGAACAAACAGAAATGAGCACTACAACTCCAGGTATTTAAACTCTCAATCGAAACTCTAATTTTTCCCTCCTTAAGCCTAACACAGAGAAGACATCATTCATTAATGGCTACTATTAAAAAGTCAAGATCCACTACTTTCCTCATTACTATAAAGTGATGAAAATCATTTTCCTGTGTGATTTATACCACTTAGGCTCATTACTTAGAGAAGTCAGATTTTTTGTTAAAAACAATATTCAATGTTGTGGGTATTCTTCCCATTTATACAGAATTAGCTTTTACACACCTTTGCTAGATGTGTGATCTTAGAAAAGTTAATTATCTTCTCTAATCTCAATTTATAAATTGGTAATAAACTGAGCTACAGATAGGAAGTGTGCATACATCTTTACTATTTTGCTGTGAAGATTAAGTAAGATTTAGTGACCTTGGCAGAGGGCCTGGCACAAAAACTACTGTTGCTATACTCAAGTCAGAATGGGAAAAGCCATGGGCAGGGAAATAGGACATGCTGATTCTAGAATAAGGGTTCATCTTATTAACTGTATGACTTTGGATGAGTAAACCTATCGTCTGGGCCCCTAATCTCTTTATTGGTAAAAGGAGACTACATTACCAGAGACTGTTAAGTTGGGGCCCACATACTACCTATCCATGGAAAGAACCCAGCAATTTTGTGAACTTAGATGTGGTGGAAGTATACATATTTTTCCCACTAATGTCCAGCTGAAATTCAGCATTTCTTTCAATTATGGATAGAGGCGATAAACCACCATATTAGCAGTACCTGTGACTTTGTCACTTATAGAAATGACATGTTTTAAAATCATACCCCAGCTGCTGTCCACAAAAAAACACGTATTACTCAGTGTTTTAACTCTTAAAAACATTTTTCAATATAGTTTCCTTCTAATTCTATGTATTTTATACATTTAAAACATTCTGAGAAGTTCACAGAACTGATCAGGCTGCTGAAGAAATCCATGACACCAAAGGTTGAGAACCCTTGAAAAGCCCTATAAATTTTTGCACTTAATTTCTATGAATGCATCATAAACATATAAAGATTTCAATACAGGCAAAACAAATTCACAGTTAACTTTGGCAGAAGGTAGTAGTAGAAAGGACAGAGAAGGCTTCTAAAGTGCCTGTAATATCCCATTTCTTGATCCAAGGAAGAGTTACACAAGTGTGTTTGTTTTGTCAAAATTCATAGAACCGTACACTTGTGATTCTGTGCATTTTTCTCTATGTATCATATGATCTTGGGAAAACTGTTTAAATGTATTTTTAGATAATATAAACTTGAAGCTGTATTTTGGAGCTCTTATCATTATCCTGGTAGTGGAATGCAGACAATTTCAATTTTGCATTTTCTATCAGGTGAAGTCCCCAAAGGACTTTTAAAAAAAAAAAAAAAAAAAAGGAAAAGTGGAATCTCAGGCCTCCAGACATTCTGATTTAGTGGTTCTGAGACACAGTCTAGGAATCTGCATTTGAATATATGTTCCCAGGTGATTCCAACATTTTGCACTCTGAAAAACACAAACTTAGAATCAAAGAGTAAATGAAAAATGAAGATAGTGAAACCTTGGTAGCTTAGAAAAGAAATCTCATTTTATAGATACACTGATTTGGAAGTTACCACAGTGGTATTTTCTTGAACTCGTGTATTCTTTCTATAATATTCCTGACAGATGGGCATCCCCAGCTCTTATGCATTTATTTCCACATACAAAAGAAACTAATCGTTTCTTCTCACGCGAATCTCTAAATATCAAGACTCTACATCATCTCTTCTCCTGGCTATTACAGCCTCAGTCCCTTTGACCATTCCTCACTGACACTGCTAAATTTGCTGTTCTGACTGGTGCTCAGTAAATACCATGTTAAGTGAATGCTGCCACATCACCCTAGAACAGTGAGTGGGTTCTATTCCTTCACTTAAACATCAAACTAAACTCCTTTGTATAGATACTGAATTCTGTAAAAGAACATCTTGTTGATTTTGAGCCCCATTCTAGTCTTTCCAAATGATTTAAAAACAAAATCCAATCATATTAAACCCATACCCATCTTTTGTGATAAGCACGCATTTCTAAGGTTTCTTCTCTATCCTGTTAAGGAGTTTTAGGAATACCACATAAGAACAAAAAGAGAGAGGGGACGCCTGAGTGGCTCAGTCGTTAAGCATCTGCCTCCGGCTCAGGTCATGATCCCAGGGTCCTGGGATGGAGCCCCACATCGGGCTCCCTGCTCAGTGGGAAGCCTGCTTCTCCCTCTCCCACTCCCCCTGCCTGTGTTCCCTCTCTTGCTCTCTCTCTCTCTGTCAAATAAATAAATAAAATCTTTGGGGAAAAAAAAAAGAACAAAGAGAGAGAAAGAGGGGAGAAAATTACTAGCACTCCTAGAAAACAAAAAACAAAGGCTGTATAATAACCTAGGAAGAACTGAAAAAAAAAAAATCTCCCTTTTCACCTTTCTCCTTTAACTGTGCCTTTAAAAAACCACTTAAACTTACCATGTACATCAGAAAGCCTCAGAGAAAACTGAAGGTCTGAGCAGTCCAAAGTCAATAGGAACCAAGCTATTTCAACAACTGCTAACCACCTAATTTGAGCACCCATGAAAACAAAGCTCCCCTAAAAAATACAGAACACCAACCACACCTAACAGTGGCTTGGAATCTCCCAAGAAAAACTTTATTAATATTTTCATTATCAAAAAAATATATCCCACCATCTACTTTGTTGTGAAAAGCTATTACATATAAGCTGTGACCTACGTTAGGACATGCTATAAACACTGGATTGGATATCAAAACACGATAGGTGGGATGCCTCATGGAAACCATCTTACCCTTGTGCCTCAATTTTCCTACATGACCTTATTCTATCAGGAGATTCTATCAAACAAAAAACTGTAAGAACATGTTAGTTATGTTACAGGATCACCAGGCTGAAATATATTTGAACTGAATGAAGACCCTACCCTCTAAATGAATACCCAGTTTCCTTGGGGAAAAGAGGGACAGGCAGCAAGAGGTACCCAACAGGATGACAGGCAGGGGTCCTGACACATTTGAGGTTTAACAGAAGTGAGACAGAAAGGGGAGTTAAAGGTGTCAGTTTGATTTGCCAATTAAGTGACGTTCTCACCCAGCGACAGGTGAAAAGATAAAGCCACAATAATGCAAATGCCACTGTGTTTTGCAAACAGAGCTAGCGCATCATCAGAGACTAAGAAATGCTCCACAGAGGCACCAGTGTGCCCTGAAATGTATGAATAGCTGTGGTTGTTAGAAGCTGGACTGAAATTTAGAAATAAAGTTCGAATTCCAGAGCTCTGACATTAAACTAAGCAATCTAACCTTCTGATACAACTTTTCCTGTGATTATCTAAAAACTAGGAAAGGACCACCTTTAAGTTATCTTCCACTCTTCAAACTATAACCCTGTTTTACAGATACAATAGGTGCGAATTCATAAAAATCTAATCTAAATATATAAAGATGCCTCTAGATGTAAGCAACACATACATTATCAGTGACGTAAACTGTCCTAAAGACAGCTCTATAGTAGAAGCTCCAGTATAAGATATGGCTTAAAAATGTGGAAAATAAATTAGGTAATAGGCACCAAATTAGTATTAACAAGATCAAGTTTCAGAGGAGGAAATCAATCATTACATCATTATTTAATCTATCACTTAAAAATACTGATACACTAAGTAATTCTAAGAGGACACACTACTAATCTGAAGTTCCAGATAATGAATTGGTCTTTAACTCTTCTTTTTTATTTTATTTTTATTATGTTATGTTAATCACCATACATTACATCATTAATTTCTGATGTAGTGTTCCATGATTCATTGTTTGCGTATAACACCCAGTGCTCCATTCAATAGTGCCCTCTTTAATACCCATCACCAGGCTAACCCATCCCTCCCCCCACTCCCCTCCCCTCTAGAACCCTCAGTTTGTTTCTCAGAGTCCATAGTCTCTCATGGTTCGTCTTCCCCCTCCGATTTCTCCCCCTTCATTTGGGAAAAACGGTCTTGAATTCTCAAATGCAGTTAAGAATGATAGATACCAGTGGCCCTTCTCAAAAAGTCATTTTGCTAACTCCTCCTTGTAAGGGCATATATTTTAAATATCAGTACTTCAGAATCTTTGATAGCATTTCACAAAAGAAATATCTGCTTCAAATTTTTGGCCTTGTTTCCCAATACAAGTAAAACGCTCAAGCAGTTTCGGTAACTGTTAGACCTTTTATTTACATACTATTTATATACATATTTACATACTATTTATATACACCAATTTAAGGTATTACTGACAGCCTTCAACTATTACTGAGTACATTTATCGACACCCTACTACATTTACTGAAAACTCCAAACATCTTTCTTTAAAACAAAAGCAAAGTGTAGACAAGTTATTAACTTCCAGGGAAAAAAACACTCAAGGGCAGAAAATGCTTATGGGAATGCCAGCTCAAATTCTGAGTGACAAAATTAACATTCATATTTTGGTTATCTAACATGAAAGGCACTGAAGAATACTGAAAAGATGACATGTCAGAAGTTCTAGTTGTTAGTTCTGCCACTAATCAAGTGATCTCTTAATATCTTGACTTTCTCATTTGTAAAGAAAGGGAAACTGTAATGATCTGTAAGGTTCCATTTCAACTCTTAAGTATTTCAAGATTCCTATGGTCAAGATTTTAGTTGCTTAAAAACAGGAACAGAACGGGGCGCCTGGGTGGTTCAGCCGTTAAGCGTCTGCCTTCGGCTCAGGTCATGATCCCGGGGTCCTGGGATCGAGCCCCGCATCGGGCTCCCTGCTCCGCGGGAAGCCTGCTTCTCCCTCTCCCACTCCCCCTACTTGTGTTCCCTCTCTCGCTGTGTCTCTCTCTGTCAAATAAATAAAATCTTTAAAAAAAAAAAAAAACAGTAACAGAAAACTGATTTTGTCCCCCACTTCCCACAAGAACCGTCTCTGACAAGAAAAGCTTGAGTCTTTCATATTGTCTTCCAACCAAAAAAAATAATAAATAAAAGGAGACATATTTAGTGTTTGTGCATCTTCTAATCAGACACTATTAATCATTTTTTTTTAAAATTAAATTACCTACCTCACTGGGGTGTTGTGAGGATTAATTCATTAGTGTTTGTAAAGCACTTTGAGATCCTCAGGTCAAAGGCGCTATAGAAGTGCAAAGTAGTAGTATTATTACTAGATTCTTTGCTTATTTAAGGAACTTCACAATCCTTTAAAACCTAACTCTCTGTTATGATTTAGACATCTATTTGTAAACCCTTGCAATTTATGCACATTACTTTAACTCTTTTTGGATATATAGACAGGGACAGAATGTTTCAAAACAAATGATTTTTTAAAAAGGTTTCAACTTTGATCTACAAATGGAGGAAAAGATCAAGGGAAAATCTAGTGTGACAAATTTTGTTTAGCATAAAATTTTAGTGAGAAATCTTGTCAATCAGATTTAGAAGTGTGCCTAAGCTATACCCAAAACAAAACTCACTTTAATCTCAAGAGTCTGCAATGAGAAATTCCCTTCTTCAAAGAGAAAAGGAAACAATTGTCAAATCAACTCATTTTAAAAGGGGTACTGAGCTTGTAAATTATATTACATGGGTATACATGCAGTTGTCATTTAAAACCGTTTTATTTAAACCACAGTAACAGTATTAGTATGAACTGATGTCAAAATAAGTGAGCAGCTTTTTCTTTAAACTAGCCTCCCACCCCCAATTACACAAAGCAAACTAGGCACTGAGAAGAGAAAAGCAATTTTGCTTTATGGAGTTTTTTAAGAGAAAAAAAAGGGGGGGGGGGCAAGGCTTCAAAACCAGTTAAAATCTTGGATTAATTCCACCACTTCCCACTCCTCTCTCTAACCAAATCTTCTAACAATTAAAGCGCTGTGTTTTTAAATCAAAATCACACACACACACAAAGCTAAGAGAGGCAGAGCTATCTATCCACTGGATATTCTGCTTGAATAAACAGGTACTTCTTAAAAAAAAAAAAAAAAAAAAAAAAGCCAACATCCTCTGATGAAATACTTCAAGTGCAACAGAAGTTCTAGCCCCAAGAGCAACTTGAAATTTAGATATTAAACTTTAAACACTTACCTCCTGCTCCTGTTGAAAGATGACGACTCTACCACCTTTATCTCCTGTTGCTAGTAATTCTCCAGAATGATTAAATTCTACTGTAGAAATTATATCTGCTGTATAATTGAAACAAAAACAAAGAAAAGATGATGTCAGTTCTTCTTTCCCAACTTACTAGTTTCAGAACTTAGCATGTTTTTCCTAACACGTTGGAAGCCTACAGATCAACCTGTCATCAGAAATAAGTAAATCTAAGATTCTTTCACGAATGTTTTGGTTCTCCAAAAAAACATTCTCTGCACAATAAATCAGTATGAGACTATTTTATTTTTTTATTTTTAAAGATTTTATTTATTTATTTGAGAGAGAGAGAGCACATGAGAGGGGGGAGGGCCAGAGGGAGAAGCAGACTCCCTGCCAAGCAGGGAGCCCGATGTGGGACTCGATCCAGGGACTCCAGGATCATGACGTGAGCTGAAGGCAGTCGCTCAACCAACTGAGCCACCCAGGCGCCCAGTATGAGATTATTTTAATAACACAAGTAATAAATACTTAAATACTAGTGGTTTACTGGTATTTCACTAAAATGATGAATTTGTAATCCAACAATTTATGAAACATTTTGATAGCACCATTAAACATTAATAATTATGTTGCTAATTTTATTTCTCATATACTTTTGATAAGCTTCTTTATGCAAATCCAAAGGCAGCCTAGAAAATTAAAGCAGATATAACTGAAAAGGGGGGAAATTTTATTTATTTAATTTTTATTGTTATGTTAATCACCATACATTACATCATTAGTTTTTGATGTAGTGTTCCATGATTCATTGTTTGTGCATAACACCCAGTGCTCCATGCAGAACGTGCCCTCTTTAATACCCATCACCAGGCTAACCCATCCTCCCACCGTCCTCCCCTCTAGAACCCTCAGTTTGTTTTTCAGAGTCCATCGTCTCTCATGGTTCGTCTCCCCCTCTGATTTCCGCCCCCTTCATTCTTCTGGGGGGAAATTTTAAATGTAAAAATGATTTCAGATGGAATTTTAACAGTAAAATTATTAATTCAAATTATGGCCTCTTAAACAAATGTCTGCAAACAGAACACACACACAGCAGAAATGCTTTGTGCTATGCACCTTCCATATGCACAGCTCTTCTCATGGCTCCCAAACACCACAAAGGCTACTAGAATTGGTCATGTTACACCCAAAGTCAGTGCTAATTTCACAGTAAGAACAAGTAAGTTATAGGGGTTTTCACTTGCTTTTTGACACCAGAGCCATTTTTCTAAAGGAAAAAAATCTAAGTTACAGAATTAGGCATTAAGATAAACAACTACACTATAAAAATTACCACTGTTAACTAACAAGTTCTTCACTATAAAGTAGTATGCCAAATTGGGAAAGACTCTGTCATATGCACTTGAAATAAGTAAACTTTTCCTACAAGAGAAGGGTCATTTTCTGGTCTATATTAGCTCACTGTAAGAATTTAAGCATTTTGACTTGATATAATAAACAACACTATATACCTTAAATCTTTAAATTACTGACCAACGTATCATTTTATAGTTTTTAGTGATTTTTTTCAAGACCAGTTTGATTTTGGAAAGCTTTCTTTGCTTTTTCCATTGCCTAGGTCCAAGACACTTTACCTTTTTGGAACACTCTGAGAATCTACTCAAAGTTACACATGCTGTGCCAGAAAACTGCATATGTTTTAAGTGTGTACAAAAATTTGCATATACCTTCAGATGGTATGGACAGCACCCCACTTCCAGGTTAAAAACCCAGAAGCCCCCCACGGTCAGTCGTATCAGGAGGAAAGAGTAAGTTTAGTGTTTGCATATGTAACATAAAGGTGTAAAACTGAATATATAAACGTAATATTTAAAAGCCATTCTATTTTTTATTAAGTTTTTTATTTTACTTCCAGTAGAGTTAACATACAGTGTTATTTTAGTTTCAGGTGTACAATATAATGATTCAACAATTCTATATATTCAGTGCTCATCATGGTTAAGTGTACTCTTAATCCCCTTCACCTGTTTGACCCATCCCCACCAACTTCCCCTAACATGCTTTTTAAATTTTATTTTATTATGTTATGTTAGTCACCATACATTACATCATTAGTTTTTGATGTAGTGTTTCATGACTCATTGTTTGCGTATAACACCCAGTGCTCCATTCAGTACGTGCCCCCCTTAATACCCATCACCGGGTTAACCCATCCCCCCACCCCCTTCCCTCTAAAACCCTGTTTCTCAGAGTCCATAGTCTCTCATGGTTCATCTCACCTTCCGATTCCCCCCCTTCATTTTCCCCTTCCTACTCCTTTTTTTTTTTTTTAACATATAATGTATTATTTGTTTCAGAGGTACAGGTCTGTGATTCAACAGTCTTACACA
>NC_138370.1:39922925-39933267 GCF_054177405.1 Leptonychotes weddellii | reverse complement strand
ATGGCTGCATAATATTCCATTGTATATATATACACCACATCTTCTTTATCCATCCATCTATTTATGGACATCTTGGCTCTTTCCATAGTTTGGCTATTGTGGACACTGCTGCTATAAACATTGGGATGCATGTGCCCCTTCAGATCACTACACTTGTATCTTTGGGGTAAATACCCAGTAGTGCAATTTGACATGATTTATTTTAAACAAGTACCCTCAGTAAAAATTACTTTTTCTTTTTCAACAAGAAAGTTTTTTACTTGAAGCATACTTCAGAATACATGGTTCTAAAAGTATATATATAAAACATTCCATCCAAGAAAAACAGAATACACATTTTCTTCAAGTACACACAGAAGAATCCCCCAATTAAATCACATAAAAAGACACCTAACAAATATTACAAATTTAAGAAGACTGAAATCATACCAAGTATATTTTCCAATCACAATGGTACAAAACTAAAGATCAACAATAAAACAATGTTGGAAAAGCTACACTGCAAATATTATTTAATATGTAAGTATTAAACAACACACTACTGCACAAGCAATGGGCCAAATAAGAAATCAAACATAAAAGCCATTCTGCTAGGTGCTCTGTACTGTACTTACTTCTGTACTGAATATGTTAAAGGGTTAAAAACATATACAGTCCCTGCACTTAAAGTACATTAGAGTACAGTTTGAGACAAAAATAAGTAGAAACTAACAATATCAGACAGAATATATGGACTCACTGATTTGAAGGTTAGGTTCTAAAATTGGGGAATAAGGTAAAAATCATACATAATAAAATTATCTTTAAATTCAAGCCCCTCAGACAAACATAAATTCTTTCTGCTATCAGTCCAACTCAGCCAATTTCCCCTACTGGTTTATGGTTTCTTTGGCTAATGCATCAAATGAACTACTTAATTTGAATATAAAGTCATGCTACACCAAAAATATCCATGACCTCTAGGACTCTCAACTTGGTAAAATGCTCACACCTAACAGCAGATTCATTTTCCTGTTCATCCAATGAATAATAGGCAGGGTTGGCTCAGTATTTAAATTATTTCATCTTTTTCCCAGGTACAAACTGTTGCATTCACTTAAAGAAATCACAACTTGTTAAGTCGATAAGCTGTCATGGCTATAAGTTAATAAGGGATAAGTCAATGATGATGGTATCACTAGGACTGACTAGCTTCCCTGCTGAGTAGTGAAAAGCAGGAGGGACAGGTATACTCCAAGATGGGCTCGATTTCCAACAGGGGAGAAGTCTTGATCTTCCTTAGGTGATCTGGACAGGAAAAAAAATCTAGAGATGATTAAGTCAGAAAGGAGGTCATTATAGTAAAAGGGCTGAAGAGAGATGTGGGGTGGGGATGGTGGTGATGGGGGAGTCTACATCTATATAATTCTTAGAAGACAGAACAAGGATCAAGTAATAAAGCAGTCTTTATTACACTACCCTCCCCCCCACCCCAGGTACTAAAGACAGTACTGATTGACGAAGCAATTTATAATGCAGTCACTGAACATGTGATAGGGAGGGGAAGCAAAGAGATGTGTGTGGGTCTGCGTCTGTGCGCATGTAAGAGAGAGAAGGTGAAGAGGGAAGAGGAGGGAGAGAAGAGAAAAAGACCAGTATTTTAGAGCAAGCTGCAACAAGAATAATAAGACATCTGTTCTTACATATGTTAACTAACTAGAATTTAAATAAAAATTTGAAAAAGAAAAAAAAAGACATCTGTTCTCACAATGGTCACTCATCCCAGGAATGGTTACTTTACAACAACTAGAATTCCACAGTAAAGTTTATAAATGCTTATACTGAACCATCTTTGCAGCAAGGGTACAAAATTTTAACAGGTACACTGGAGATAGGCTGAGGAATCCTAGAAACAACTAAGCAACTGGCCTAAGTATCTACAGAGGTTGAATGTTAGGGAAGGGCAAGAACCAAAGATACCATACACTAGGAAGTCAACCCACTTTAAATCCTTTTGGAAGGAAGAGAAATAATGGGCGAAAGGTATACAACTTTCTCAATTTACAGATATTAAGATACTGCTGTTTGTTATTACTCATCTTGCCAAAAGCCAACGAACAAAGAGAAAACTTTAGAAATAGCCAACAAAACCACTGCTTAGTTGAATAGTGTAAAGCAACTGTATTTGGTGGAGGGGTGGGTGGATAGAATTGTGGCCTCCTTGCTGTAATTTTTATACTTCAGGTATTTAATATAGCCATATTTCAGATAAGTAAATTATTTTCCTGGTTTATATGATGAAATTTAAATAGGCACTGTGTCAATGGCGTTCCTTCGTCCCCTCCCCCAAAAAGAAAAGAGCTACCATGATTTCTGGATGCTCAACCATCTGTACAAGCATAAGAACCATCAAATATGCACAAGCACCTATTAAATCTCCAAGTCTGTGGATGATGCTTTTTAAGTTTTTTTGATTTGTGAAATGCCAAGATCTCACAGGGTCTCACTGAGAATATGACACATGAAAGGGAGAAATAAAAGGAAGAAAATCAAATGCTGCTTACAGAATCACAAAACATCCAGGAATCACTTATGAAGAACACTATGAAACTGAGCTTTGAACTGCACGTGCCACGGCATACTGGCATGCCAGGAATGGGTTGTAAGTTTGGCTGGATACTGCAAAGCACCCAAATCTGTTACCCTCCCATCATGAACAACCTATTTACCTCAGTGTGCCGTACTGAACATAACTGCTTTCTAGGGGTACCATGATGTGCAAAAGGTGAGGAAAAAGCATGGCATGCTCCCATACCACACTATACCCCAGCAAGGTTGACCAAATACAGGTATCAGTTTTTGGAAAATTGTAATAAATCCACTTCTAGAAAAAATATATCCTCCTAATGTTCCATACCATTTTTAAAAAATAGAGGTGATGACTGCAGAAAGTCCACAACAGTGCTGTTCAACAGAACTGTGTTAGAATGGAAGTGTCCTGTATCTGCACTGTTTAATACAGTCATCACAAGCCACACTTGGTTCCCACACTGAACAGACTAAGTCTAAAACATTACAGGGTAGACACTGACTTCTACTGCAAAGCCAAGAATGCTGGACCGAAGATAATTTTGAACCTTTGAACAATGAGCTATGGGTAAAATAAAACAACTATCTTACAACACATGGGCTGCTGCCCCAGGGAGCAGCAGGATGAAAATATAAATGTGTTTCATGAAAATTTAGATTCCTGGATACTAGTTTTAAAACAAACTATTAATGAAAACTTGAGAACACTTTACTTCTGAGATTAAAGTAACTATAACATACTTTTAAAAAGCAAAGACATTAACCTCACTGTTATGAGTCATACTACTAAACTCAAGGGATGGCCCATCAACTGGGCCATATTCTCCCAAACCAACAGCAACAAACAACAAAAATTAAAGAAGAAAAACTTCCTCTTTTAAAGAAAAAAATAAGATATTTCCTATGGCCAATAAAAATGTTATTTCACAATGAAAAAACTGCCTGTTAATCTTATAAAAAGAACATTCTAATTTAGTTAATAAAAAGGACTCCCTGGGCGCCTGGGTGGCTCAGTTGGTTAAGCAACTGCCTTCGGCTCAGGTCATGATCCTGGAGTCCCTGGATCGAGTCCCGCATCGGGCTCCCTGCTCGGCAGGGAGTCTGCTTCTCCCTCTGACCCTCCCGACCCTCCCCCCTCTCATGCTCTCTCTCTGTCTCTCTCTCTCAAATAAATAAATAAAATCTTTAAAAAAAAAAAAAAAAAGGACTCCCTTTCAACTGCCCTCCTGTGCACTAAGTCAACACACAGCAATTTTAGACAGAGACTGAATTCCAAGCAACATAAAGACAGCACTTAAAGGCACAATCAAATTTTTAATGAGAACTTAACATGCACTATGTTTTTGACCTTTATTGTTAAATCTTATATACTGTTAATAAAAACCAAGGATTTATAATGTATTATATAAAATGAAATTCATTTCTTCCAACGTTTTCCTTTCCTTCTAAACCATCAGTAGCCGGGTTTCATTCTAAGAAGGCGAAATAACTGCTTTCTTTTGGAGGCGGAGCGGTAGTTAGTTGGTGGTAACCATGACAACAGCAGTATTATTGGTCTGTTTTTATTTCACCAGACATAACATTTCCTTCTTGTTACCTATCTTCCCTATTTCTTAAGTGGTATAATAAACAGGGTACAGAAATATAATATTCTCAGCATAAAAATCAGACAGGAGAAAATTTATGGTATATATACATAGTAGTAATGAACAATAACTGCCACATATTAGGTGAGCAAACAATTATTAGCTCTGACATGTGGCTGAAGGTGAGGATGAGGGTTAGGATTGGTCTTTTGCTTCTGGCCATGAGGGAAAACAAGACAGTCTGGATGTATCCTCTTGCTGGGAAGGACTAGAAAACGGGAACAAAATACTTTTCAAAATACTGTTGAACCCTTTAGACAAGAAAAAGAAATGGAATCGTGTATTTAACCCACTCTACTTTTGGGCAGTACAGTCAGACAGGAAGAATTCAAATACAGACCAGCACTCTCACTTAGCTGTGGAGAGAGAAACTGGGGGTTAGAGAAAGCAGAATCAGCTGGAATTTGTGGCAGAGTATCAAAAGAAAGTTGGAGGGATTTACAGAGAGGACACTTAGGATCCTTAAATGAATACCCATCTGAGCATTCCATAAGGCCTAGGAAAGAACCACCAAAAAGCTTATGAGGGCTCAGAATTGTTAAGGACCCCTACCAGCTGAGGGGCGCCTGGGTGGCTCAGTTGTTAAGCGTCTGCCTTCGGCTCAGCTCATGATCCCAGGGGTCCTGGGATGGAGCCCTACATCGGGCTCCCTGCTCTGCAGGAAGCCTGCTTCTCCTTCTCCGACTCCCTCTGCTTGTGTTCCCTCTCTCACTGTCTCTGTAAAATAAATAAATAAAATCTTAAAAAAAAAAAAAAGATCCCTACAAGCTGGAACAGAGAAACCTCATAATTAATGAGGCACCAGATAAAGTCTTCAGAAGAGCATCACCTTAGTAGTGGGACTAAATCAGAACTAAAGACTGAATTTGTCCTAACAAAGCTAAAAGTAAACTTTAAAAGAATCAAATTTACTTCAAGTAACGATGTGCTAGAATAAAATCCAACACTCAACAATGTAAATTCACAATGTTTGGCATCCAATCCAAAATCACCAGAATGTAAAGAAGTAGGTTATGTGACTCATAACCGGAAGAAAAATAAACCAATGGAACCAGAAATGACAAAAATGATGGAATTAGTAAGGTCCCAGCAGACAAGAACCTTGAAACAGCTGTTGTAAATATGCCCCAGAACACAGAATTATGAACATGTTGAGAAATATAAGAGAAAAAACAAAGAAGGAACACCTAGAAATGAAAAATATACTGGATGACATTAAGAGATGAGATACTGCAGTAGAAAAGATCAAGAACTTGAAGGGCTAGCAACAGGGGAGGAAATAAAAAAAAAGGGCAGGAGCAAAGCAGGAAAAAAGAACAAAAAGACCTGACTTGTAGGATATTAATGGGTATCTACCATATGGGTCACTGCAGTCCCAGAAAAAAAGGTGGGAGATATATATATATATTTTAAAAAGACCAGTATGTAAACTTTCAAGCATGATGACACTATATGTAGAATAACCACAAGAGATCAGTTATAAATGCAGACTTATACAGGTATATAATAGTGGTAACTCAAAAACCATCAATAGCCTGCACTGGTGATGTGACTTTGCAAAATCATGAAGACTCCTTTGTAAAATTCTAGTATTTCAGGGGTGCCTGGGTGGCACAGTCAGTTGAGTGTACAACTCTTGGTTTTGGTTCAGGTCATGATCTCAGGGACCTGGGATTGAGCCCTGTGTAAGGCTCTGTGCTTGGCACGGAGGCTGCTTGGGACTCTCTCTGCCCTTCCTCCCTGCTCACTCTTTCTAGAATAAATCTTTTAAAAAAATTCTAATATTTCAAAGCAGAATCTTCCCCTGATTTACACAGTAAACCTCAGTATGTACATTAAACCCATGCAAAAAAATACTTGATAAATAAAAAGAGTTATATTTCAGGCTCAGAATAAGTTTTTTTCAGCATCATCAAGATTTGGCAGAATATTCTAAGTCATGCAGAGCAGGATGATTTTTTCTTGTTCAAGATTGTCCTGCAAACTACCAAATAGCTAACATACCTGGCCAATGCCTAGTAAATGCCAATAATGCCTCCAATCATCGGTTGAATTAAGTAAAAAAGAATTCAATAGAACAAGAGTTTATAATGTGTGTATTTGATAAAAAGTGTGGTAGAGATGTTAACAGTCATGAATCTTTACACCCAGAGATTTTTACTATATATAATTCAGGGTTATTAGAAATAGAGGAATTGACAAAAATTTTAACTACAGTGTAAGACTGACATATGCTTCTCCATGCCTGACAGATTTAAAAAAGGGGACAGGGAAGGGGGGGGGGGAGAAAGTATACACATTGGAAAGATACAATTGATACACACCTGCAGAGAACTTTATACCAATATAAAAAATTAGTATCTTCCAAAGAGCTATGCAATTTTTAAAAAACTCATCCGTTGAGCCACAGACAGTCCCTTAAAGAATTCTAATTACAAATTTAAAGACCACATTCTCTAACCACAATAAAATTAGCTAAAGATTAAGAACCACTGGTTCTAACTAACCACTTGGTAATCTTACAATTCTAAGGCAAAAGATAAAAACCAGTACTGCAATAAAAATACTTAAAAACATTTACAGGAAACTAAGATATAAATATTTAAGACAGAATTGTTTTTGTAAAAAAACAATACAGTGATCACTTTAACCAACTTAAAAAAAACTGAAAGAATAAGAAAACGTGAAATCCCACCACTAAGAGATAACCACAGGTGACAGCTAAACAGTCTTTTAGCAAACTTGCACAAATTATAAAATATGTATACGATGTATTTATATACACTATGATTTCTGTAAAATCTGTAATGGAATTATAATAACTTTACTCTTTGTTTTAATCTCACAAACTGCTTTGTAAAAAAAGACAATCATCACTCTTAACCCCACTTCTGAGAGAACCACTATTATTATATCAGTATATATCCCTCCAAAGTTTGTCCATGTATACCTTACATTCTCAGGGCAAAAAAATAAAATCTATTTGTATTAAGAAAGAATGTCTACATTATATCACTGAGTTTAAAAAAATTACAAAGCATATTTGATCCTACTTGTGTGGCATAAATAAAACAATCAGAGCATTATGGAATTAGTTTCCAGAGCTCAGACAGGGAGGCCAGGTTAACACATCTATAGCCATTACCGTAACAGTAACCTGAAAACTCTGACAAAGATGAATCTCTACAAGGTAAAATAAGTAATGAGATACCACTACACACCATCTGAATGACTCAAATTTAAAAGAGAAAAAAGATGACAATGCCTAGTGCTAATTATGAGCAACAGGAACTCTTCTTACATATAGCTGATGGGAATGGCACATCCACTTTGGGGGAAAAAAGTTTTGGCAGTTTCTTATAAAGTTAAAACACCACATGACCTAAAAATCGTAATACTAGATACCCAAGTGAAACAAAAACCAATGGTCACATAAAATCTGGATGGAAATGTTTATAGCAGCTTTATTTGTAATCACCAAAAACCGGACACAACCCAAAATTGGGGAATAAACAGAATACAATATAGCCATACAATGAAATACCACTCAGCAATAAAAAGGAACTACTGATAAAAGCAGTAACATGGATTAAACTCAAAATGCATTGTGCTAAGCTAAAGAAACCAGATCAAAGGTTATATACTATATAATTCCATTTATATGACATTCTGGAAAAGGCACAACTAGAAGGACAAAAAACAGATCAGTGTTTGCTTAGGAGTTGGGTGGAGGTTGACTTACAAAGGGACGTGAAAACTTTTTGGAATGATGGAACTGCTTTTCATCTTGGGAGTGATTAAACGTCTGTATGGTTTTGTTTTTTTTAAGATTTTTATTTATTTGAGAGAGAGAGTGCGTGCACAAGGTGGAGGGGCAGAGGGAGAGGGAGTCTTAGACTCCGCACTGAGCCTGGAGCCCGACATGGGGCTCAATCTTACCACCCTGAGATTACGACCTGTGCTGAAACCAAGAGTCGGATTCTCAAATGACTGTGCCACCCAGGCACCCCATCTGTATGTTTTTTTAAAAATCAAACTTTGAAGAACTGTATGCTAAAAAGGGTGAATTTCACTGTTTGCAAATTGTATCATAAGAAAACAATATGAACCTTTGTCCTAAATATACCATCTTCCTTTCTAGTACCATAGCACTGGCCAAATTCTCTAGAAAGGCTGATGTTTTACATACAGCTTCCACATTTATACTTATGCCCACTCTTATGCTTCCTTCTTTAGCTTGGGTGTGTTGTCTGCCTTGCTTGAAATATCACCTTTCCTATCCCCATTCCCTTAGCCCTTCTGTATGTGGCCCACCAGGAAAAAAAAAATTTGTATTAGGTTTTGGAGGGGTAGAAATACACCAGAGGGATAACATATATAGACGTAATAAAAGAAAAATGTGATTTTTACACAATAAAGACAAGTGGACTAGGAAAAAATACTTGTATTTCCAAAAACAGCTAATACAACATGGTAATAAGACAATTCACCGAAGAGCAATACTGGTAAAATATAAGAAAATATCCACTCAAAATTAAATTAATTTTTAATTAAGACACCATTTCTTATCTATTAAACTAGAGGAAAAAATATAAATTGTTCTACCTACATTGTAGAGAGAAGTGTATCTGGTTATTTTGGAAAACTATTTGATAATTTAAATCAACAGCCACAAAGCACTGATTCTCTTGGAATCAAGAGACTGGAATCAAGGTTCCAGAAGTCATCCTATCAAAATAATCCAAAAATTTAAAAAAATGTATAAAGATGCTCACTAATGTCTTCCAGTTATCTAAAGTGTTAGAGAATATAAGGGAAACATCCGATGTTCTTATTCTGCAATATCCTTTCATATTTTGCTCTAATTTTTCTTGAAATCCTCCTCCCTTTCCACTCTTTTCCCTTGGCCCTTCATTAACCATTAGGCAAGAAGGCGGCGGCACCTGGAGATGTAGTCTCAGCTGTACTATTAAGATATAATTCGACCTTGAGTAAGTCAGTTATGAACTTCAAAATTTGCAAAGAAACAATGGACAGAGCATATATAACATGTATTCAGATACTTAACACATCTAGGGGAGGAAGAAAACAGAATAATGGCAGGAGAAAAATAATGTGCTTCTTTCAGGCAACTTGGAATATGGAAAATTAAAGACCTGAAAGGACAATACAGCTGCAAATGCTGCGTAACTCCACCCATGACCATGGATCTCTGTTAGTCCACTAGTCCAGACCGCACTCTGACAAAAATGGATCTCAGATTTCTTTCTTTGTAACCTGGAATTCATCAGCCAACACTGATTTAACACGTTACTTTCTGTAAGTTATATGCCAATCAATGGTGAAATCAGAACGGAACTGAGGCAATGAAGCATGATTCTGCTCTGCTCAACTCCTGCCACTGCTACAGCAGTAAACCATGGTACTAGAGATTCTACGTCACTGATCACTACTCACTCTCCTTTTATGAGATGGGGTCTTTCTCACTTTTAAAGTCACACACACAGAAGTCACAGGCTACTTAACCGCAAGTGATAATGCATGTAACACATAACAGAGAAGTTCCCCATTTTTCAAGACACCTGAGGATGATTTTTCAAACATCACTGAACAAAAGCTACACAGCACAAAAGTTAACTAAGCTGAACCTGTTTTCCATAAATTAATTTTAGCATAATTTTAGATTTACATAAGAGTCACAAAGACAGTAATACAGACAGTTCCCGTACACCTTCAACCCAGGTATTTTCTTATTTGTTAGCATCTTACATTTGCTATGGTTTATCTGTCACAACTGAAGAGCCAACACTGGAATATTAACTAAACTCCACACTTCATTCAGCTTTCACTCATTTTTCTCCAGTGTCCTTTATCAGTTCCAGGACCCCATCCAGGATCCCACATTACATTTAGTCCTCTTGTCTCTAGCTTCCTCTGGTCTGTGACAGTTTCTCAGACTTCTCTTGTTTTGGATGACCTTCACAGTTCTGAAGAGTACTGGCCAGGTACTTTACAGTATGTCCCTAAAGTTGAGACGGTTTTTCTCATGGCCACACTTGCTATTATGGCTTACTGGCAGGAAGATCACAGAGGTAAAATGTCATTCTTATCGTATCAGGCCAGGGTAC
>NC_138370.1:39903556-39922825 GCF_054177405.1 Leptonychotes weddellii | reverse complement strand
CCCTCCTCAATACCCACCACCAGGCCAACCCATCCTCCCACCCCCCTCCCCTCTAGAACCCTCAGTTTGTTTTTCAGAGTCCATCTTCTCTCATGGTTCGTCCACCCCTCCGATTTCCCCCGCTTCATTCCTCCCCTCCCGCTACCTTCTTCTTCTTCTTTTTTTTTCTTAACATATCTTGCATTATTTGTCTCAGAGGAGGCCAGGGTACATTTTAACAATATTACTTATTGATGACTGCCAGGTTTCTCCACTATAAAGTGATCCCCTTCCCCCATAAGGTAGGAAGTCATTAAGTCCAGCCCACATTTAAGGATTGGGGGTGTTAAGCTCCACCCCTTTGAGGAGGAGTATCTACATAAATTACTTGAAATTCTTCTGTTGGGGACATGTGTCTCCCCTCCCCCACTTATTTATTCGGTTATTTATCTATATGAACTCATATTTATTTATTTCATACTTTGGGTTATAATCTTACTATGTCATTTATTGTGTTGTTCAAATTATTCCAGATTTGGTCATTGAGAGCCCTTTCAGGTTGGCTCCTGCATCCCTTTGTGGGATGCTCCCATCCTTCTGTTTTTTTTGGGCACTTCAGGAACTTTTAACAAATGTGTAACTTTCATATATCCTTAATATTACCACAAATTAAACATGACTTCTAACTTTTTCATTCTATAGTTACATACTAACTATGCAGGAGTTCTGAAGAGAAGAATAAACCATATTGAGAACAAAAGGAGTAAATACTGTAAAGGTCTGCAACGTAACTAAATTCTCATCCATGGAGTATCTGACCAGGACTAAGACTTCTGTCCTGAAATAGAATTTTCATTTGATCAGCTGAGGTTCTAAAACTTAAATTGTATGTTAGCTTTCTTAGAAGTTTTAACATGCCTGCAATTTGGACTTCTGCATACTGATCTGTACTCATTGTTCTCTTTTCAGAAGCTGGGGAGGTGGGGGGTCAGAACACAGAGGGTATACTGATCACCTTTAGCTCTGCTAAAGTCAAGGGCCTGCTGTCAGAACGTTCTGATAGCACAGAAATTCATTCTCATTTTGATCTCGTTTGCTTCAACACTCAGAGCTCCCACTAAGAAGCATACTATTTTGTTTGAACACAACCTATCTTCATGATCTTTTCCCCTTTATTAGTTCAATATACCCTAAAACAGCAAACACTGAATTTAGGATTGACCCCACATAGCTAATTAGAGTATGATTAACCCAAATTTCTTCTCAAAGGTAACTAATTACTCCCCAAAGAAAATATTTTTCTGGATAATGCATCTATAAAATGCTAGTTTCTTGCTAGCTTCTTTCTTGTAGGCTAGCTTCAGGTTCAGTTATTTCCCATTATGATGCTCCTTTGTCACTGCTGACCTCTAGAGGGAGCTCAAAGTTTTTGTTACCTTTTCTCAAAGGTCAGTCCGCTCCTCCCAGAAATGTGGTATATTCAAGATTTCAGAACATTTTATTATGGCTTAAAAAGCAAGTTGAGTGTGTGCCATCCCTTTAGCAATCTCTTGCTCCTGTTAAGTAAGTAAGGTCTGACCCACTCACCAGCTCCTGGGGGAGTGGGCTCCAACCATTTCTTTGTTTCCCTTCTAGACTCTCCTCTCTTTCCCACTTGGCACTGACTAGGGCATATTACTATAGCCAGAGAGGCTGATCGGAGGATGGCTGTAAGAAGTAGGGGCAAATGCTTTCTTCTTGCGGACTCTTGTTACTTTCAGTGAAGCAGGCCAGTGCGTCTCGATCTTCCTCATGTCAGGGCATACACAGAATACAGTATTTGTATGGCACACTAGTATAAAAGATTAGGCTGTTCATGTCTGTTCAGTCAGAAACTCTAGTCAGCTAAGTAACCCCCCATCCAGCCCAGCAAGTATCCCCAGGAAAAAGGGATCATTATCTTAGCACACCTGTAATACATTCTTGGGGCCACATCAGTAAAAAACTAGTAGAGGAAATGATGAGAAGTCAGACTGGACATTTTTTCACTTCACCTGCCTATATGAACCCGAGGAAGTAACTAAGGCTTTTAAAGACTCAGTTTCCTCATCTTTAAATACCTATCTCACAGATTTGCTTTGAGGGCTAACCAAGCAATAAATGTAAAGAAATGAGCATTGAATGTGGCACATAGTAGGCACATTGGTAAGCAGAAGATGTTAGCCGGGCTTTGCTGGGCAAAGAAACAAGCATTTACCGTATCTGTTTCTAGGCTATTGAGACCAACCTGGGTTAGGTAAAGTTCTCCAAATGGTCCGACAAAGCTCCCTGGAGCCTGAGGCTATGAGGCTAACTCCCAAACTACTAAGTGTTAAAGCTGCCCCGCTTTGCTGCTGCTTTGCATATACAGATACTTTTGACTTAAGATGGGGTTACAGTCCAATAAACCCATCATAAATTGAAAATATCGTTAAGTTCAAATGCATTTAAATGCACCTAACCTACCAAACATCATAGCTCAGCCCCACCTACCTTAAACGTGCTCAGAACACTTACATTAGCCTATAGTTGGCAAAATTATCTAATACAAAGCCTGTTTGATAATGAAGTGTTGAATAGCTCATGTAAGTTATTGAATAACTATCCTGACAGTGAAAAATAAATGGCTGTATGGGTACAGATTCATTGTTAAGTGTACTGGCTATTTACCCTTGCGGTCACATGGCCAACTGGGAGTGAATATCATACCATGTATCGCTAGCCCAGGAAAAGATAAAAATTCAAAGTACAACATCTACTGAATGCATACAGCTTTCGTACCACCATAAAGTTGAAAAATCTTAAGTCAAACCATCATTAAGTCAGCAACCGTCTGTACACTCGTGAAGCCTCAGGCTGAAGCAGGACTGGTTGTGGGTAAGATTCTGTACTCCTAGGTCTCTGGACCAAAATATCACTTTGATTAAACCATGATTTCCAATAATAAAGTAACTGCTAACAGCCTTTATAATAACCTTTTTCAACCTCTGACTCAGTGAACAGGAACATGTTATGTGATAGGCTCAACAAAGACCACTGGCTATTGATGCTCATACAGAACCTACATTGTAATGTTGCCATGAGAGTCAGGGTCCATAGGGTAATTTCCAGAGATGTGTTCTGGAACCAGTCTCCCTTCTTTTTAACTTGTTCCTGGATAATCTGATATCATGTTTGGATAAAATGGAATGGAACCATACCCTCCTGCAACAAAGAACAGAAAGATAAACAGTTGCTAATACATTTACTCTATAGGTGTGATCTTAACAAACAAGCCTTGGTGTATTAATGTTATATAATGCTAGAACGAAGAACTCAAAATTGACCATTCCAAACCTAAAGTAACTGGCTCATAATTCATTCCACAAAGCAAATCACCTCATTAAGTTGCCTTATCAAAATATAATGCATATAGTTTCCACGGAGATTATACAAAGTAGTACTGCACAAAGCTTACACATCTATGCATGCCTTAAGATATTTTTATAACCAGAATGGGCATCTGGTTATTAATATCTGCTTAAAATCTTTACAAACTAGGATTATTATGGCCATGCTTTACGAACCAGAAAGCCCTTCGTTGTCCAACTGTCCTGGCAAAGTCACACCCAACTCTATTTTGTTTTGACAGGATTCCTCCCGCTCACCTACGAACCGCTCACCTACAAACCCCAGTACAAACGAGCAACCTGTTTACAGAAAGAAGTTAAGAGTTCATTAAGATATGTTACAGAAAGTTTTACAGACTTTACCCCAACAATAAAAGGGAGCCCACTGGGAAGTTTTAAATACCCGGAAGTGTTAAATACAAGTAATCCAATTAGATGTGCCTTTAGATTACTCAGGCTGAAGTGAAGAAAACTGGGAACCGGGAGAATGGCAAAAGTCGAGAGAAATCTAGAGACAAATTCTGGTAAGCAATGATAGTGATCTGAGCCAGTATCCTACAGTAACAATATTAGCATAAGTAGCAAACATTTAAAATGCACTTACGGTATGTTAGGTATTTAACCCTCACAACAAACCTATAAAATTGGTCTTATTAATATTAACTATTTTATTAACTAAACCACAGAGGCAAAAAGAGGGGACAGAAGTACAGAGATTTTAAAATACATCTATGAGGGGCGCCCGGGTGGCTCAGTCATTAAGCGTCTGCCTTCGGCTCAGGTCATGATCCCAGGGTCCTGGGATCGAGCCCCGTGTCAGGCTCCCTGCTCAGCGGGAAACCTGCTTCTCCCTCTCCCACTCCCCTTGCTTGTGTTCCTGCTCTCGCTCTCTCTCTCTGTCAAATAAATAAAATCTTTAAAAAATAAATAAAAAATAAAATAAAATACATCTATGAAGTATATAATGCAAGACCTGATCACTGATAAGGTGTGGAGAGCTAAAGATGAAAGCAAGAATAATAATGTCCAGTTTCTCATGGTGGTTGAATGTATTTAATACCATTAATAGATTGATATTTGTCTTATATTAAGCATTATTTAACAAGCATCTAAATGGCAGATACAACTGTGGTTTAAAGAAAAAAGTTAACCTCCATTGGCTAAATAATATAGAAGATTATGTCATGAATGACAAGGCACCAAAAGCACCAAAATGCTCGACCAAAAGGAATACATCACATTCTATGACAAAAAAGGAAATTTAGGTCAGAAAATTCTTTTCGCCCATCTTTTCCCTTTTATCCTTTTTCTCAGCTCTGGCAGGTTAGTTTGCTCAAGGTGATACTCCTGACCTTCTTTTCAACTGTTATTTACACTGCATTTCATTGTCTCCACCATACTTTTTAAATTATTTGTAATCATGCTTATCCACTGATTTGAAATTTTCACAATACCGTGTTCAAAGATGCAATTTCTTTCATGAATCTCATTAAAAGAAAATTAAACATTAAAGGTTTTCTCCACTTACTTGAACTAAATGTTTATTCCTCTAATTCTGGAAGCTGGTATTATTCTTTAAATCTTGTGCACTTCTGTGGTTTTTGCTCATTTTTAGGAAAGTCATCCCTTCAACAATATTTTAATGAGCATCTATTACACGCTAGATACTCTGGGTCATGCTAGCATTTCTAGCTGCTAGGGATACAGGAGTTAAATAAGACAGACAAAAAACTCCCTGCCTTCAGGGAACATATATTCTAGTGTTGGGGGCATATTATAAACAAATATAAAACGTTTCAAGTAGTGTTAAGTACTATAAAAATAGGAAGACCAAAAAGAGAATGTAAGTAATGGCAGTGGGGCATTATTTCAGGTAGAGCGGTGAGAGAAAACCTCTCTGAGGATGTGACTTAAGCAGAGACAAAAATGAACAGAGAATTAGTCATCCAAACTTGTAAAGGAAAATATTCCTCCAAGCAGGCAGCCTAAGTAGAAATGAGTTTGCTAAATTTGATAACACTAATACAGAATAAGGTGGTAGAGGAGATGGCTCATTTAGCAGAGGCCTGACCATATACAGCTTTGTAGGCCATGGGAGAAGGACTGTGGATTTGTTTGAAGAGTGGTAAGAAGCCATTGCAGGGCTTCTACCTTGTTTTAAAGTGATTACCTGCTGGGTGAATACAGGCAAAACTGGAAATGGAAAAAAAGGAGACTAGTTCCTGAATTACTGCGTAGCATAGGCAAAGATGATGATGGTCTGAAGTCAGGGGCAGCCACAGAGAGATGGATAAACTCAGAATATGTTCTGAAGATAGCACTGCCATTATTTAAGCTGGTGAACAGAGGTGTCAAAGGATATATCCAAGGTTTTAGAACCAAGCCCAATGGAGGAAAGGCAGTTTCATTTACTGAGGAAAAAGACACACCAGGAAGGAGCAGGTTTAGGGTAAGAAAGGAGCCAAGGGGCCCCTGGGTGGTACAGTCCGCTGGGCATCTGACCCTTGGTTTCAGCTCAAGTCATCATGCTCTCAGGTTTTGAGATCAAGCCCCGTGTAAGGCTTTAGCTCAGCAAGGAGTCTGCTGGGGTTTCTCTCTCCTTCTCCCTCTGCCCCTCCCCACGCTTGCTCCTGTGCTCTCTCTCTCTAAATAAATAAATCTTATTTAAAAAAAAAAAAAAAAAAGAGTAGCCAAGAATTTCATTTTCACATCTTTGGGTATTGATTTCAACCACACATGTAAGTAGAAATGTCATATAGGCAACTAGATAGATTTGACAGCAGTTTAGGGAAGAAGAGGAGATATAAATTAAGGTATCATCAGCTAACAGAAGGCATTTAACACTAAATGTGATTTCCTAGTGAGTGATTACAGAAAACAAGAGGTCTGGCCTGACGACTGAGCCTTGAGGCTCTCCCACGTTTAGCACTGAGGAGGAGGAGCCAGCTGGTAAAGGAGATTGCACAGGGAACTACTGGTAAGGTAGGAAGAACTTTTCTGGAAGCCAGGCGAAGTGTTTCTAAAAGAAGACAGTGATGAACTGTGCCCAAAAAGTGCACAGAGATCAAACAAAGTGAGGGCTGAGAAGTAAGCTTGGATTTGGCAGCACAAAGATATTCTGTGTGATTTCAACAAAAGTGGTTTCAGGGGATTAAGTGTCCTTAAAATACAACCTGTTTTCTGTGGCTTTATTTAACAACTGTCAGAGGGAGAAGCATCTCTGGAGTTAAGCTGTTGTAGACTGAAATCACTGCTCTGACAGCCTGAAATCTGGTTTATGAAGGATATTCTCTTTAGATTTGCCATCAGTGAAGATTTTCCCTTTTATAGATCTTAGGTTATTCTGAGAAACAGAGGGTTAAACAAACAGGACTCTGAAGCTGATTCATCATGCTTCTGAGTTGCTAACTTCCCAGTTGCCTGGATATACTGAGTAGGGTTTTTTCAAGAAAAGTACTTGAGTGACATACTTTCAGTCATCACAAGCCTGAAAACTGCCATATTGTTATCCTGCCTATGTGAAGGCTAGTTTCACCAATTTAAGATGCTTAGGTTATAATAGCTTTTTCCTCGGGGTTTTCCAAATGCCGCTCCACTATCTCTTAGCATGGTGCTATCCCAACAAAACTTTCTATTGTAATAGAAATATTCTATTCTGCACTGTCCAACATGGCAGCCACTAGCCACACATAGTTATTTATTGAGCACTTAAACCGAGGAAATGAATTTATCGTATTTTTAACTAACTTAAATTTAATAGCTACATTGTTAAATACAGTTCTAGCATACAGAAAACAAATGAAATGCCTATCTGATACACCTTCCTTTTCAGGTAACCTTTTTCTTGTCTGGGTACTTGTACTATCTATTTCTATATCCTAAAATTTTAAAATCCACTGGGCTATTCCTAGGTATGGATCTCATTTATTTTGCTTGGTATGCACTTCAGTTATCTGTAGAAGAATAACATTAACAGACCCTACCACATATGGGGGTTGTAGAGAATTTCAAATGAGTTTCAAGGTGAAAAATGCTTGGCACCTAATAAGTGTTCAATAAATGTTAGCTACATATTCTGAGCCCTTGTGATCTGTTCTCTCTAGGTCAAGATAATTTTTACTGTTTCTCTGACTTTATCTTTTATATGTTTGCTCTGATCTCTCACTCTGAACCTTTATTATACACTGGATCTATTCTTTGTTGTTTCTTATACTTGTGCCTATAGTTTCCATCTCAGTTTTTCCTCTGAATTATGGGACTATTTCTAAAGCTCTCTGCTACCTCTCCAAAAAGTCAACAGTTAAGAATCACAAATTTCACTTAAGAACTCCTTTCTGCTCTCTGATTCTTTTTCTTCAAATGTTCATGAGTCTCTTTGAGAACACTAATTAGTTCTTCTTTAAACCACAACACTTTCTCTCGTTTCTTGCAATAAGTCTGTATCATAGGCTATCACTTGCTCATAATGGTCGTCTTCTTTTAGACTACTGAATCTGTGTCTAGCTTTTTGTATATTCAACTTTAAAGAGAAAGACCTATGTTTATATAACATCTGGGAATTGTGTTAGGTTCAATCAGAAAACATTCAGAACGAAGTTCAAAACTTGGGGGGGGGGGGTGTATGTGTTCACATTGTTATTTCCTGTCTTAGTTCTCAATTGCTGCCTAACAAATTATCCCAAATTTAGCAGCTTAAAACAACAAACACGTATTTTTCTGTTTTTGTGGATAAGGAATCTGAGTGTGGCTTAGCTGGGGGATTCTAGCTCAGGGTCTTTCACAAGGCTTCAGTCTATGTGTCAGCCAGGGTCTCTGTCAACTCAAAACTTAATGGAGGCAGGATCTGCTTGCAGTCCAAGCTCATACTCATGACTGCTGGCAGGCATCAGGTCTTCACTGGCCGTTGGCCAGAAACACCAGGTCCTTGCCTCATGAGCTCCACAGAGAAGTTCACAAAATTGGAGATTGTTTCTCTCAGAGCAAATGAGAGGACAGCCCACCATGAAAGCCAAAGCCTTTTTGTAACCTAACCTGAAAAGTTTTGCCGTTAAGTTAACCCATTCACTTTTGTCATACTTGGAGAAGTCACCCGGTCCAGCCACACTCAAGGGGAGGGGAATCAGCTACAAGACATGAATACCAGGAGGCAGGGATCACTGGGGGCTATCTTAAAGGCTGCCTGCCACACTTCCTTAGTCACCAGAGGGCCTCAACAATATGTAGTCAAGTAGCGGCAGTGCAGACCGAAGGCAGCTCTCAGGGCAGGAACTTTCAAAATTTTGTGCTTCATGGTTAGTCTCTCTTCCTGCAACCATGGGTAGCTAGCTGCTCTTCACTGATCATATTGCCCTTGGTAATAACCATTCTGGGTCATTTAGTTTCAATCCTTGCTTCAACGTACAAAATATCATACCAACCACCTACCCCACGGACAACCCTTAAATTCTAGCTCAAAATAGGTCTTTAGCCACACCCTTGGAGGGCTTCTCAACGACCAAGTTAACCAGAGAGAACTTCCCTCGCTACATTTCTCATTTGTACCTTTTCCTGCCAAAATTCTTTTTAGTTTAGTTATGGCACCCTTCCAGGGTTTCCACGGAGACCGAACTCTCCCATTATCTTGTTGGTCATTTCAGTCTATGTTTGTCTATTCGTTTTAACATATGGGCTTAGATCATCATCTTCCACCGGAAGTCAACACAGCGATTTGTTTAAGTAAAGCACTTTACACATTCTTTAAAACACCCTGTTTTGATAAATATGACAGGAAATGCCTGTTGGTTTTCCTACCCATGAATTCATTTCTATTGTTGGGTAAAACAAAGATGTTTTAATCTACATCATCAATCCCCAGGATACATTCTACTACAGGAATTTAAGTAACTAAATTTTGATGATTTCCAAAAAACGCAATGTTACCAAACTTAGCACAGAAACACTTTAACAATATACTTATAATCTGAAAAGGAACCAGAGACACAGCTGTTCAGCAGCATGAACTAGTCACCCATGGTTGTAAAGAAGGTACCTAGCACTGTGAAAAGAACCGAACATTTAATCAAAGACAAATCTTAAGTCAGAATACCAACAGCACTGTAACTCACAAACCAAAATACCCGTTTTTGGGAAAAAAAAAAAACAAAAACCAAAAAACACAAAATATCCGTTTTTGGTTTAACAGTGAAAAAAATTTTTCCTACACTGTATTACTCCTCTACCCCACCCTCATTCCCCATAAGATAATTTATTTGCCCTATTTTCTTAGAATACTAATAAACAGGGCAGGAGGAGAATCAACAAAAACTGTATCAGATGTCAACAGATTTTCTCATGTGATGATATCTGGTACAGAGTGTATACTCTCTGGGATAAGCAGAATTCAGGTTTCTTGTCCTCCACTGATGAATATGTAGGAAACGGAATTAAGAAGGGACTTAACACAAACAACATTAAGCACAAATAACATACTGCTGCACGGGACCTATCCTACACAAGCAGCCAACCTGCACAGACATGTAAGGCATGTCTGTGGGATAAACCCTGTATCTGAGCTCTCATCAGATTTCTAGGTAATATGTTCTTAGTCAAAGAAAAGGGATTTTCAAACATTTTAGCACTTTATTTAAGGAATAAAATTACCTGTTATCTCAATGAAGTTACAGGACACAAAATCGACACACAAAAATCGGGTGCTTCTAAACATTAGCAATGAACAATACCAAAACGAAATCATGTAAACAATTCATTTTACAAAAGCATCAAAAAGAATAAAATATTTAAGAATAAACTTAATCAACAAGGTGAAAGACATACACCGAAAACTACAGAACATCGCGAAAAGAAATTTAAAAAAATAAATGGAAAGACATCCTTTGCTCATAAACTGGAAGACTTAATACTGTTAACATGTCAACACTACCCAAAGTGATCCACAGATTTAATGCAATCCCCATCAATATCCTGATATCCTGATGGCATTTTTTGCAGAAATAGAAAAATCTACCCTTTCATATGGAATCTGAAGTGACCTGAACAGCCAAAACAATTGGGGGGGGGGGACATCAAAACACAAAGTTGGACATTTCACACTTCCCTATTTCAAATACTACAAAGCTACAATCATCAAAATAGTGTGGTACTGACATACACACAGACCAATGAAATAGGGACCAGAGAGATAAACACTACTCTATTTCACCTGTGGTCTCATGTGACCGCACATATGGTCAAATGCTTTTTGACGTCTTTTTAACACATGGTGCTAGGGAAACTGGATATCCACATGCAAAAGAATGAAGTTGCACCCTTACCTTACACTACCTACAAAACTTATAAAATGGATCAAAGACCTAAACATAAGACCTAAAACTTTTATAAGAAAATAGGGAAAAGGGCTCATGCCATTAGATTTGGCAATGATTTCTTGACTAGGATGCTAAGAAAAACAGGCCAAAGAAAAAAATAGATAAATTGAACACCATCAAAATTAAAACCTTTTTGAGCATCAAAGGACAAAACTGAAAAGGCAACTCATGGAATGAGAAAAAATACATGCAAATCATGTATCTGATAAGGAATTATATCCAGAATATATAAAGAACTCCAACTCAACAATAAAAAAAAAAAAACCAATTTAAAAATAGGCAAGAGACTTGAAAAAACATTTCTCTTAAGGAAGATATACAAAAAACATGTAAGAATATTTGTAACATAACCAGTCATCAAGGAAATATAAATCAAAACCGCACTGAAACACCACTTCACAGCCATTAGCATGACTATTATCAAAAACAAAACCAGAAAATAGTGTTGATGAGGATGTGAAGAAATTAAAACCCATGTACACTGCTGGTGAAAGGTAAAATAAAATGGAGCAGCCACTGTGGAACAATATGGTGATTTCTCAAAAAGTTAAACATAGAATCACCTTATGATTCAGCAATTACACTTCTGGATATATACCCAAATGAATTCAAAGCAAGGACTTGAAACAGATATTGGAACACCATGTTAATAGCAGCATTATTCATGATAGCCAAAAGGTGAAAACAATCCATGGATCAACATATGAATGGATAAACAAAGTGGTATTAAATACAATGGAGGAAGGAAATGGACACATTCTGTAACATGGATAAGCTCTGAGCACTTTTATGGACTGAATGTTCTTTTTTCACCTTCCCCATTCTACATTTGTATCTTTTTTCTCTTACAGTGAGAACCTCAGTTCCCCAATCTGTAGCTAACTTTTGACAGAATATGAAGGTGCAAATAACCTGGGTCTCTGATGAAATAAGCCCCGAATTCACGGTGAAATCCTAACCCTCCCCAGTGTGATATGAGGATGTGGGGCCTCTGGGAGGCAATTAGGTCATGAGGGTAGAGCCCTCATGAATGGGTTTAGTGCCATTCTAGAAACGATCCCAAAGAGCTCTCTCACCTCTTCTGCCATGTGAGGATGCAGTGAGAAGCCAGCCTCGGTCAGATACACAATCTGCCGGCGCCTTGACTGGGAGCTTTCCACAACTGTGAGAAAAATTATTACGGCAGCCTGAACAGACTCAGACAAGGACATTATGCTATGTAAAATAAGCCAGTCTACAAGAGGACAAACACTATATAACTGCACTTTTATGAGGTACCTAAAGCAGTCAAATTCAGAGAGACAGAAACTAGACTGGGAGTTGCCTGGAGCTGGGCAAGGGGAGAATGGGAAGTTACCGTTAAGTGGGTATGAAGTTTGTTTGTAAGATATAAAGTTTGGGGGATGGATGGCAGTGGTGGTTTGCACAATGTGCACATACTTAATGCCAATAAACTGTACACTGAAAGATGGTTACAACAGTAAATCTTATGTATATTTTATCACAATAAAAAATTATTTGTTTTCTCCTGTAAGAAATCCCAAGATAGGGCAATTAAATGCAGGGTTACTTAATCCACTGGCTTACTTCATCAAAGATCCAGGTTCTTTTCATCTTCATATTTGGACAAAAGATAGCTACAGATTTGGGAACTGAGGTTTTTACTCTAGGAGAAAAAAGATACAAACACAGAGTGGGGAAGGCAAAAAAGAACTCTGTGGTAGTGAATCAAAATTGGCAGATCAGTACAAACTAGTATTTTACAAATTTCATCACAAATTATTTTAATTACATACGAAAGCAGGTAGAAGAGAAAACTCACGGCCACTCTTGTTTCATCCATAAAACCATCCCATATTATTTTGTGCATATCCCAGATACCTAATTATTTCACCCATAAATTTTTCAAAGGTATCTTTAAAAGACAGTACCATTTTTAAAATAACCAAACACCATTACACATGGGAAAACAAAACAAAGCATAGTACTTCCTTAATATCAAATATCCAGTATACCGGATACATTCAAATTTCTAATTCTTACGTAAAAAAAAAATTTTTTAGCAGTCTGAATTACAATCCAATAAGGTTTCAAACTACAATTGACTGATAATTTTTTAAGTTTTTTTCTCATTTATAGATTCCCCTTCTATTTTTTTCTTGCAACTTATCTTTTGAAGAAACAAAGTACTGTAGTTCATCCTGTATGAACTCATAAATTAAAAACAAAACAGCAAAATCCTTTTAATTTCATAGTTCTGTCTAGGAAAACAAAATGACATTCCAGTAGTTAGGAACACACTTTGCACATAAAATGGTTTCTAAATACCATTCCCCACTAAAAGAACCCAAGATTTCTTATGATTCCAAGTCTTGGGCAGAAAAATGACAATCTGTAACATCTCTTGTCAGAAAAATAGGGAGTGATCGAAGACTGACTGAGACATGTAAACGGGGCAAAGGAGGAACTTGATGGGTGTCTCTCATAGATCAAATTTAGGACAATCTGAGCAACAAAAGGAACAGTGGCATTAACAGACTGGGTGACATTAATAGATTAACACACAGAATAACCTAGGAGTCTACAATGATATCATAAAGGAGAGGAAGAGTTGGAAGATTAGGAAATCACCATTCTGCATCCATCAATGGAATAACGAACTGCCTCAGGCAAGGGCCATTAATGAATGCTTATTAATTACAAAGATGAAAAAAGTTTCTTTCTTGAGAGATGTGGCACATAAGTGATCGAACTAAGACTCATCAATAATGGGACAAATTTACATGATTTGATGCACAGGAAGTATGCATTAGGTTTTGCTAAAAATGTTTAACCTGGATTTTATTATGAGGAAACAGTTGGTGAAATCCAGAAAGTATGGTATTTTAGAAAATAAACTTTGACTCTTCAAAATTAACAGAATGCTTTGACTGAATCCTGGATTGGAAAAAAAAAACTTTAAGGGTAGTTTCTGAGCCACTTGGGGAAGTTTAAATACGAATTGTGCAACAGAGAACATTTCTGAATTAATGTTAAATTTCTTGGGTATGATAATGTTATTGTGTTTGTGTAAGAGAATACTTAAGAGATTAATGCTAAGTTATTTAGGGATAAAGCATATGCTGTTTTAGACTTATTTTCAAAAGATTTGGGAACAGAAGTGCAGGTGTAAGTATAAGAGTAGAGAGAAAGCAAATGTGCCAAAATGTTTATAACTGGTGAATATAATTAAAGCACAGTTATGGGGCACCTGGGTGGCTCGGTTGGTAAGCGTCTGACTCTTAATTTTGGCTCAGGTCATGATCTCTGGGTGAGACTGGCTCAACGATCAGCAGGGAGTCTGCTTGACTTTAGATTCCTTCTCTCTCCCTTTCCCTCCCCACCCGTGCACGCTCTCTCTCTCTAAATTAAAAAATACATCTTTATTTTTTTAACAAGATTTTTAAAATTTATTTATTTGAGAGAGAGAGTGTGATCACAACCGGGGGAGGGGGAGGGAAGAGGGAGAAGCTGACTCCCCTCTGAGCAGGGAAGCTGATGCAGGACTCCATCCCAGGACCATGGGATCGTGACCTGAGCCAAAGGCAGATGCCCAACCTAACTGAGCCACCCAGGCGCCCCAATAAATAACATCTTAAAAAAAAAAAGGCATTCTCGCCCCTGCGTGTCTGCAGCTCGGGCCTTGCCTAATCAGCCCGACCATGGCTTCAGCTTTGGAAGAGGTACAGAAAGATTTAGAAGAGGTGAAGGTGCTGCTGGAAAAAGCCACTAGAAAAAGAGTACGTGATGCCCTTACAGCTGAAAAATCCAAGATTGAGACAGAAATCAAGAATAAGATGCAGCAGAAATCACAGAGAAAAGCAGAACTTCTTGACAGTGAAAAGCCAGCTGCTGTGGTTGCTCCCATTACAACAGGATATACAGTGAAAATCAGTAATTACGGATGGGATCAGTCAGATAAGTTTGTGAAAATCTACATTACCTTAACTGGAGTTCATCAGGTCCACACCGAGAATGTGCAGGTGCATTTCACAGAGAGGTCATTTGATCTTTTGGTAAAGAATCTAAATGGGAAGAGTTACTCCATGATTGTGAACAATCTCTTAAAACCCATCTCTGTGGAAGGCAGTTCAAAAAAAGTCAAGACAGATACTGTTCTTATCTTATGTAGGAAAAAAACAGAAAACACACGTTGGGACTACCTGACTCAGGTTGAAAAAGAATGCAAAGAGAAAGAAAAGCCCTCCTGTGACACTGAAACAGATCCTAGTGAGGGATTGATGAATGTTCTAAAGAAAATTTATGAAGACGGAGATGATGACATGAAGCGAACCATTAATAAAGCCTGGGCGGAATCAAGAGAGAAGCAAGCCAAAGGAGACACAGAATTTTAAGACTTTAAAGTCATTTTGGGAACTGCGATGTGGAAATATTGATGTTTCCAATGAGGAAATGTTGGTGAGCTGCACAGATAAATTTGACAGATAACTGCTTGCATAGCCTTCTTCTAAGTAAAGGCCGTGAATGCTCCCATTTCCTCCTGGAGGATTTATTTAAATAAAATATGCTTATTAAACACTTCCTCCAAAGATGGTTTCCTTAGTAATCTGGGCATTTTGTTCAAAAAAGGATAATATGGTATTCTTGTGTGAAATGTAAAAAAGCAAGTCTTGCCTAATGATGATGCCACACTGTGTGTACTTTTGTTCAGCTAAGATGTAGAAAACAAAAGCTGTTTTTGCCTATAAGTTCCTGATATTTGCCTATAAGTTCCTGATACCAGCTCCCACAATTTTAAGAATAAGTAAAAATAAAACCTGAATTTTTGCATTAAAAAAAAAGGCATTCTCTCTTCCTTGGGTTTCTTTTTAAAGCCTTGAAAAGCCTATCATGGAACCACCCCCCGGCTTCTACCCCCAGCAAAGAGCTCTTTATTATTTCATTGTATAGATCTAATATTATCTGTCTGACCTCACTTCATATTTAGCTTGGTCCTAAAACCATGAATACACCTACAATGAGAGAGAAAAAAAAAAATGTCAGACTGGACTTTTCCCACCTAACCAGCAGGAAAACCAAGATCTAAGCTGGCATGTTTCTCCCAAACCATCATTGAGACAGAAAATCTCCCCTACTCTAACTAGGCTATATAAGGGCACTGGTAATTGGGGAAAGATTCTTGCCTTTTAAAAAGGAGATGTAAGCCTATTCCATCCCTCATCAAACAAGACACAACCAAACCAAAGTTGACGACTTTAACTGTTATTATTCTGTTACTACTCTAGAACCTACCCCATTCTGGATTAACCAACATTTTATCTGACAATGAAAGTTGGAGTAATATTTTTATTTTTTAATTTCCTGAAGAAAATATCTAATGTTAGGTATAGATGAGGTAGGAAGGAAAGAGCAATGCACTAAGGATCAAAGGCCTGAGTAAAAGTTCTAAAAATTACTAGTTATAGCAGAGTCTAACTGTCCCTGCAAGTGGCCATGTCTCCTTTTTCTCCTCTTAATAAAAAAAAGGTACCCTGGTACCCCTTTAGTCCCCAGCAAAACCAGAGTTTTAAAGGAAATTAGAGGTTACATTTCTTGGGCTCTCCTAAGGCCATGTGACCAAATTCTGAACAATGGGATAGGAGTGTAAAATTTCCATGTCACATCCTTAAAAAGAAGCTACTTGTCCTCCTTGCTTGTCTCCCTCCTGTGGGCTGAACACAGATGCTGAGGCAGATCTGATCATGCAGACAAGAGCATACTAAACACCAAGACAGAAGAAACCTGGGATGCTGGAAAATCTCTAGCAAAAGCAGTTTATCCACTTTGGACTCCTCTCTACCACTGGAGAATTACATGAGTGAGAAATTAGCTAACTCTCAGAACCACTGTGTGGGTCTTTTACAGCAGCTTGGCCCATAATAGCTTGTATGACTCTGGGTACTTCTTTGGGCCTCATTTTCCTGGTTTACCCAAAACTGGGAAGAATGATATCAGTGCTATAATTTCTTCTTTAGCTTAATGTATTTTTTCTTTAAAGGATGTACATTTAGTAAAATTAAAAATTGAAGTTTCAAATATTTTAAAATGGGATGACATGTGAAAACACCTTGTACAGTTTACCTACCCTTCCAACAAATAATTACAAAATGCCCACTAAGTGCCAGATACTGTTATGTGCCTGAAACTATTCAAAATGCTAACAATAAAGTGGTAAAACAAAAGAAATAAGAGTTCATTCCTTCATAGGTGAAACTTAAAATGCGAGAGGAAGCCTACAATAAGCAAGCAAGCAATAAGTAAACAAGATTATCCCAAATAATAGCAAAGTTATTTGAAAAAGAGGGGAAAAAAGCAGGTAACACTGAGTTGTGGCTGGGAGGGTAATCAGTTAGTTTACACAGGGCCACACAAAAAATCTAGGTGATATTACAGGTTAAAAAGGGCAAGTTCGAGGCCTTCAGCAAGAACAAGATGGTGTTTGCTCACGGACCACCAAGAAAGCCCCAGTGGCTTGGCGCTACTAGTGAGCAAAGGGGAGAAAGAGAAGATCGAAAGCAGGGAGAGGCAGTGTGGTATTAAGTGTACAGATGTTATATTACTAATATCAGGGGATGAGTGCTCCTCATGAAAATGCAGGGGAAAAATAATTACTCTCTTAATTCTACGTGTTGGTTTCAGGAACCCAAAAGAAAATTATGATCTTAGCTGCCTTGCAATCAATAAGTGACTCTAATCATACTTATAAATGTCTTTACTTGGGGATAAATGTTTTAATTAATTAAAAGTGATTTTAGGAGTAGAAATAAAACTTAAACTCATTTGAATCCAATAAAGCTAACACTTTCTCTGATATTTTAAATATGTGAACAAATTTCACATATGCACTCAGTCAACAGATATTTCATGAGTACCCACTAGGTATGCCAGATATGGCCGTGAGCACTTTATTAACATAAAGACCCACTCCTCGTTGAGTTTAATAAATCAGAATATATTTCAAAGTTTAAAAATGGTAGTAATAAATTTTTTAAAACCTCACTGCTTTTGGCTGATTCCTTAAAGGTGCCTAAACTTTAGGTTTTAAAAATCCAAGTTACTATCTTTTAATTTTTGTCATTATTGCTGTACTTGAGGGAAAGAATTCCACAACTTTCCAAAGCTTAGTATATTAAAAACAATAGTACACAACCTTAGAATTTAATCAAAGAAAGCAATCTTCTACTTTTATATAGAAAAATAGAAATATGAATTCTGTGAATTCTCCCGTTTTTTGGGTAGACAAAGCGATTATCAAGTGTTTTGGAACACAAAGAAAACAGTACTAGAAACATTTTATTGATACACTTGTTCAACACAGAAATCCAAAACTCAGTTCTCTCTCCCCTCTCGATCCCACTAAAATGACAATAAATGAATAAAAGCAGTTTAAGACAATAAGAACAAAGGAGCATGCAGGGAAAGAGCAGAAGGAAGACAACAACGAATGTGCTGGAAAATAGAAACCAGGTAACTTACAGAATAAAAGCATGTGGAAGGGGTTGCTAAGCAGAGGCAAGCAGACTCACCTGGCAGCCCTGTGAAAGGTCAGGAAAGAACAATGAGGAATGGGGCTCAAAACATGGCTACTGGTTAAAACCTCTGTATAAGATGCGGGGAAACCCCACTCTCAAGGAAGAACTACTTTACTTTCTGAAGTAGCTGGACCAGAGAAGACAGAGTTTGAGCTATGGCTGATGATGAAGTCCCAAACTGAAAACAAGATTAAGTGGGAGGACACATACTAAACAATGAGCTGCTCAACGCTGAACGCACCACCCTGAGATCAAGACCTATTAGTTCCTCATTCTTAAATGCTATTGACAACCAAGGATCGCCAGACACTGCAGTACCAGTACGCTGACACAAAAAAGAAACTCAAAAGAAATGGAATGACAAGACCAGAAAATTTTTTTTTAAAAACTAATCTTCTCAAAAAGAAAGGTTGCTGAAAAACAAACAAAAGAGTTCTTAAAAACATAACTGGAAATGTAAAAATCGGTGAAAGAGTTGGAAACAAAACTGAAGAATTCTCCTAGAACATAGAACAAAATTGTAGAGAAGAAAAAAATTGGAGGATCTGTGCAAAAAGCCCAAATTCCATGTAATAGGAATTCTGGAAAGAACAAATAAAACAGAGAAGGAAAAAAACTGAAGGAAATGAATCCACAAGTTGAAAGAGTCCAATGAGGACTAACCCAGCATCAAGGCACATCATCCAAATAGGAAAAAAGAAGAGTAAACAGAGTGGCATTATGCTTCTCAAATGCAACAATGGACACCAGCAGACAAAAGAAATGACTTCCAAATTTTGAGGAAAAATGATTTCCAATTACCAGCCAAACCTTGAAGTGGGGAAATAGAATAAAGACATCTTTTCTGGGGTACCTGGGCAGCTCAGCTGGTTAAGCATCTGCCTTTGGCCCAGGTCATGATCCCAGGGTCCTGGGATCGAGCCCCGCATCGGCTCCCTGCTCAGTGGA
>NC_138370.1:39874570-39903056 GCF_054177405.1 Leptonychotes weddellii | reverse complement strand
GAGCCGAAGGCAGTCGCTTAACCAACTGAGCCACCCAGGCGCCCTCATCAACCACAAATCTACTTTATCTTGATAGATTTCCCTCTTCTGGGTATTTCATATAAACAGAATCATATAATATGTGGTCTTTTGTGCCCAACTTCTTCAACTTAGAGTGTTTTCCAAGTTCATCCATGTTGCAGCATGTAACATCATTTCATTCCTTTCTATGGCTGCATAATATTCCATTGTACAGATACACCACCTTTTCTTATGCATCATCAATTAACAGAGATTTGGCCTGTTTCCACTTTTTGGCTATTATAAGTAATGTTGCTATAAACATTCATGTCTGATGGACACATGTTTCAATTCTCTAAAGTATATACCTAGGAAAAGAATTGTTGGGTTGTATGGTTAAATCTATATTTAACTTTTTAAGACTGCCAAACTGATCAAATGAAGGCATGAAACACACAGGATAGAGGGAAAAGAGAAAAAGGCTTGTTTACACACTACCACATTTACCTGGAGAGATCTCCAGTAATATTCATTAGTATATTCAACTCACAAGCATTTAAAACCACTGAAAGACATAGTTATGAAGTTAGAAAAACTTGAGATACATGTGATTCTTTCATTTAATTCCAAGAACAACCAAGTATTTGTACTACAGCACCATCTCAATACCAAAAAGCATGTCAACTCAGAAAAGGGAAAATAATTTATTACTCACATTCCAACATTACCTATAAATTTTTTACATAGGATTAGCCAAGGATCTCCCAGTAATGTGAACAGGTTAATACCACAAGCCAGAAAATGTTATAGAAAAAGCTTATTGTAATAAAATTGATGTTCTTAATATACCTAAATTGAAGGATATATACACCTACATCCCTCACATTCTCCACAGCACTCGGAACTCAACATATTCTTGTTGACTTGTGGATGAGTAACTGGCGCTCTACCCTTTCCCTATGAGAACCAGAGATTTAGATTTTTAATCAAATAGTATTTTTAAAAACTGAACCACAGAGAAGCAATGTGGAAGCCTAAAAGGCAAACAGAATAGTTTTACTAACTCATAATCTTAGGTTAACAGTGCTCAACTTTGAGTATCAGTGTCCTTGTGTACAAAATGATAATAATGTCTATCTCAAAGGCTACTGCAAGAAATACAACCGGGATCATTCCTTACTTACATTTTATTACAAAGAAATATGATGCAGTTGCCAAATTTTCCTAGTATGCTGAATATTTTGCTTAATTAATGAAATAACATACTGGCTGTCCTACTGTTAATATAAGGAGGTTTACGATAATGAAATGTGATTTACAAAATCCATGGGATTTTCTGTTTTTAAACCAGAAACTGCAAAACAAATGAGCTAAAACTCTGGCAAAAAATTTAGATTTTTGCTTAATCCTATCGTGGAAGAGCCTACAAAATAAAGTAATCCAGTTCTAGTTTTCAAACTGTTAATCTGGGGTAAAAAGATTTTTCACACAGCAGTACCAATCTGTATTCTTTAATATCTTCTGTCCAGGGCTCTCTCTGTCCACCTCCAATCATTTAAAGGAAGTACTTCTGCTGTTCCTTCCCACAGAACCGCAGCTATATATAAAAAGACTAGAAGCACACACTAGCTACAAGGTGGAAGCAACCTAAATGTCCATCAATGTATGAACGAATAAACAAAATGCGGTATATACATACAATGGAATATCATTCAGCCTTAAAAGGGGAAGAAATCTTGTCACATGCTACAACATGGATGAACCCTGAGGACATGAAGTAAGCCAGTCACAAAAAGGCAAATACCATTATGATTCAATTTGTGGGATGTATCTAAGGTAGTCAAATTCACAGAAACAGAAAGCAAAATGGTGGATACCAGGGGCGGAGAGAAGAATGGGGAACTGCTAAACAGGTCCAGTTTCAGTTTTGCAATATGAAAAAAATCTAGAGATAAGTTTCACAACAACGTGAAGTGTACGCTTACAAATGGTTAACATGGTACACTTTGTTACATGTTTTTAATAATAAAAATGCATTAAAAGATTTTTATTTTATAAGCTAAAAAATATTTTGCTTGAAGAACTGGTTCTGCTGCTAGAAAAAAATTAATTCTCCTTTTATATCAAGGGAGAAAAAAAGACTAGGAGCAATCCCTTCTCAACTACCAATTCCCATAACCATTTTTGCATGCTGCATCCCTAAAGAATTTGACAAGAATTATTTATTGCCTACAACAGCCTTTCTCTCTTGAAATAGAGCTTTCCCAATCTATCAGCCAGTAAGAATGTATTAAAGATTCCTCTTAGGCTATCTTAGAAACACATCTATTCCATACCCATAGGTCTCTTACCTTGTGATAAGCTGGAAAAGATAGAGACAGAGACAAAAAGGTTCTATTTCCACTTTGACACAAAGGAGACCTGACACTCTAGAATGTCAAGTTCTAAAAGTTAACATTTTTCCAGGTCTTTAGAAAATTTAAAAAATTTTCTCACCAATCCCTTTTATCTACTTTGGGTTCTCGCTTAATACAGGCTAACTGAAGAAATTTATATTCTTTCTGAATGAAATACAAAACAAGCAACTGGTTCAAAACCCAATATATTCCTCTAATATTTTTACCCATGGTTAAAGAGACAAGTTTTTAATTTAAAAAAAAAAAAGGCAATATTTTAAAGCTGGCAAGTCACAGAGAAGATTCATCCCTCTAATATCATAGCAAAAAAAATAAGTACTAAAAGGATTCCTAAGAAAACAAATAACCCTCTTAACAGTCTAAAAGCTATTATTTCCATATAAAATATCCTCGACTCTTCCAAATTTCAGTAGGCATATAACCATAGGCAAAACTTTAGGTTAAAGCAGAGGTTCTTAAGTAGGGTCATTGGTCCATGAACCCCCTTGAACTGTATAAAAGAGATCATTCAAAGAATTCAGAAGAGAAAATCTCAGTTGATACTGGAACATTCAGAGAGGAAATCAACCAAAAAAAAAAAAAAATTACAAAAGTACAACCTCTGGTAATAGTGGCTTATAGAACAGCATTCCATCATGATTTGTCAAGGATTCCACACATGACACGGGCAAAGACCTGGGTGACATTTTAATCAACTACTGCTAAAATTAACTAAACATATGTTATAAAAAAGAAGTTCTTTTTTAACAAACCCAGCATTTAAACATGGATTGGGAAATTGGTGCAGCTAGTTTTAAAAGGCCTACGTACTTTGACAAACGTTTTCTAAAGGGTAGAAAAACAGCCACAAAAAAACTGAAAATACTAAGCAATGAATGGTTGATACTGCATTCTTAGAATGGGAACTTCAGCAACTGTTTTAAAATAGAATTACGCTGTACTTTAAAGTAAAATTTAGGGGTGCCTGGCTGGCTCGGTGGGAAGAGCATGCGACTCTTGATCTTAGGGTTGTGAGTTTGAGCCCCCATTGGGTGTAGAGACTACTAAAAAATAAACTTAAAAAAAAAAAAAGTAAAACTTAAAACACTGTTCTCTCTCCCTCTCCTCCCTATGGTAATTAATAGAGTTGGGATGTAGAAAGTTACCATGTCAATTTTATGCCTTTCTTCCAAGAAAAACACACATCAAACTGCTACATGTTGGGCTCAAAGTAAAACAATGCCAAGGTCACCAACTCATTTCTAATAACCCGGCAGCAACCCAGAAATGGCACCATACCAGGCTCTGAGGAAGTCAGTAATCCTAATTAAGTATTAATGTTAACTGGACCTGAGCAGATAGTGGGAAAAGCCCTAAAAAACTTTTAAAGTATTTTGGCAAATATGTACTGGTATGTAATCTTTGCAAGGGAGGTAAGTTTAAAAATAGGTATTTTAAAATCCTAAAGGTATCCTTCCTTCACCAAGATCACCAGATGAAAGAGCTTAAGGCAGATCTAATTCGGTATCTAAAGAACAGCGAGGGAGTAGGCTGAAACAATATCAAGTCACAGGAAAGCTTTTATAGGAAAGCTTTAGACACTCATGCACAAAAGCCGCATACTGCTCTGATCACTTATCTTGTGGTCTGTGAGACTCTTTTAAAGCATTAATACAGTGAAACCTATTAACAGACTAAACCAACGGCTGTCAAGTATTTCTGGGATGGCAGGATTTCTTTACACTTAAAATCTGAGGACCCCAAAGGCCTTTCAAATTTTAAAATATTTATCAATTTAAAAATATTAATGAAAGGGCGCCTGGGTGGCTCAGTCGGTTAAGCGTCTGCCTTCGGCTCAGGTCATGATCCCGGAGTCCTGGGATCGAGTCCCGCATCGGGCTCCCTGCTCGGCGGGGAGTCTGCTTCTCCCTCTGCCTCTCCCCCCTCTCATGCTCTCTCTCTCTCTCATTCTCTCTCTCAAATAAATAAAAAATCTTTAAAAAAAAAATATTAATGATAAAACCTACACATTAACAAAAAAAGATGAAAAATGACTTTATTTTCCCACAAAAAATTAGCGAAAAGAATCGCACCGTTTTACACTGCTGCAAATCTCTTTAACGTGTGGCTTAATAGAAGACGCCTAGATTCTCTTGACTGCGACTGTATTCAACACACTACACTGTGTTGTGGTGGTAAGATATGCGAAGAAAACACCCTCAATTCAGGTATGTGGTTGAAAAGGGAGGAGTGTTTTAGTAAGCCTTTCATGTAGTTACGGATATCCCTTTGACACTACACCAAAACTGGACAAGTGGTCGTTTCTTATGAGTCGTCTGTTACATTAAAATCCAATGCTGTACCTTGCACTTTTACTTATGCATTTTTTAACATCACAGGCATTGGACAGTTGTAAAACACTGACTCAGAGTCATCCAAAATTCAGAGCTTCCAAATGTTGACACATTTCATTACATCAAAAAATTGCAATCATTAATATTACTGGTCTCATCTGAAAAATCTTTACGTATTGGGAAGTTATCCAACTCAGGATGGCATATACATGTTTTCCAAAATTCTCACTTTTGCTTGAAAGCTCAAATTTTATCATGGGCAATAAGTACTGTCCACTGAGGCAACAAATTCACTGCTAATTTGAGAAAATGTCTGCCAAATATCCAAGTCTAAATAACCATCATTTATTCGTCAGTAGTTCTTTCTAACAAAGTAATGTTCCATGAAAGGAGCAGCTAACTAGATGAGCTTAAAACCCAAATAAGTGCACCAATGCTTTTCCTCCAGACAGCATGTTCTCTGGTCTGTAGCAGAAGTGCTTTGGTGTGCCTCTCATTTTGTCACTCAGAATGTTTAACAGACATATACTCAAGATCAAGATTTAATAAAGTTAGTTTTTACTGCTTCATCGAAAACATTCCTATGTAAAATTGGCATTTCCAAACTGCTGGTACACGGTGAAGATTTTCATGACTACTGGGACCATCTGGTGCCAAGGCCTGGATTCACTCTAAGACACTAGCAGCTTTACCCATATTACTTTTGTACCACTGCTGCAAATGTCAACATTGTCAAAAAGGCAAATATATTATAATGCAAATAGTTTTGACTTCATAGACCTTTTGAAAGAGTTGAGGGGGTCACCAGACCACACTCTAAAATAGCTGTTTTGATAATGGTTATGGACCCTCTCTGACCAGAAAAATGTACGTATGTACAAATATACACAATACATTTTTTTATTTTTTTTGAGAGAGCGTGCACGCACGTGCACACACAGGGGTACAGAGAGAAGGAGGGAGAAGCAGACTCCTCACTGCGCAGGGAGCCCAATGCAGGCAGACTCTGGGATCATGACCTAAGCCACAGGCAGACGCCCAACTGACTGAGCCACCCAGGTGCCCCCAAACCATTAAATTTTGTGTGATATCCCAAAAATTGTTTTTCACAGTTTTATTTAGGGAATATTTAGACTCTACTACTTAATTTTTTTCCCCCAAGAACCAGTCCATAGGTCTAAATCCTACCAGAAATAAACAGAAAGCAAAGTGTTGACAGATGCCATGCATATGGATCCAAGTTTCATAAAAACAAGGCTTCATGTAATAAAATCATATCCTAAAATAATTTCCTATTAAAAAAACTAAGATTGTCAAATATGGAGAGAAGATATACTTGTATTAAAATATTATAAATCTAAAATTATTACTTAATAGTCAACAATATTAACTATTAAATAATGAAAATTTACAAAAAATAAAATTATCTTTTTTAACCAAAAATTACACACTTCAGATTATCCACATGTATTTGAATTTTTAATATTTAATATTTCCACAAGTAAAATTTAAGCAAATAACAGATTACCAGGTATTGCTACCACAAAAAAATCACTAGGAAAAATTCCTTACTGTTTCACTTTAAAATGATGACCTTGGTTTTCTAGTTTGTTAAATCCAGATTTTAAAAACAAAATCAGTAATTTTTCTACTACTATATACGAAGGACTGGGAAGGGATCAAGCGATGTATAAATGGGTTACACTGGCCATGGGTTGATGATGTTGGGTGATGGGGGTTCAATATATATATACTATTCCATACACTTCCCGTAATGTTCAAAATCTCCCATAACAAAGTGTTTTTTAAAAAGCGCAAATACAAAAAATAAATAAATAAATAAGTACAAATACAGAAAGAACCATGCAAATTAAAAATTGGGCAATTACTAGCTTCAGGACAAATGAAGGGATGCACAAGAAACACTGCAGTCTTGGTTCAGCAGTGAACATCTGCATGGTCATAACAATGTAAGCACTGACTTCTAATTTAACCATACCATGTGTATGGTTAAATTGGGGTATGGGGGTGATAAATTGGGGTATGGGGTGATAATATTGACAGCTTAATCTTCATCTACTAGAGAGGAAAGTCAATTGGAAATGTCCAAAATGGATGAGAAATAGAAGTTATCATTTTATTCACAAAAAATTAAGCAACAGGAAATACAGTTGGAAGAGTTCAATATAATCGCCTTTAGAAGGATTAGGGAGTGGATGAAGGTAGGGATTGCCAGTTTTCACTCTAAACCCTTTTTAGTACAGTACTGATTTAAAAACATATAGACACAGACACACACACACTTTTTTTGGGTGAAATTTAACAAATATAGAGAATCAAAAATCGAAAGAGAAATGTCCAGGATAATCGGTTAATCACTAAAACCACCACCCAGTCAAAACACTATCTCCATGAGCCCCGCCCCCCCCTCCTCAAGAACAACTCCCTTCCATTACAAGTAACCATCACATACTGGCTTTTATAGCAATTATTTTGTAGCTATTCTTCAGTTTTACCAGTTTAGTATGTGTCTCTAAGGCTATGGTTTAGTTTTGAATGTTTTTTAAACTTTGTATTAATGGAATCAAAAAATATGTATAAAACGTACATACCATCTCTTCACTTTGGCTGAGGAGAAATTCTTAATAAATTCCCCAGTTTTCTCATCCTCCCAACTCTTCCTTACTTGCCATAAACGTTCCAACAAAAACAGCTAAACCCTTAAAACACTCTATGTGCCAGGCTTCTGTTTTATGCATATTAACTCATTTAATCACCAAAACAACAGCGTAAGGAAGATTTTATTGTCATCTTCACTTCAGAGAGGAAAACAGGCACAAAGAAGTGAATTAATTTGCCCAAGATTACCCAGCTAGCAGAGGACTGAGTAGGATTCAAACTACGTAGCCTAGCACCAGTGTCTGTGCTACCTACTATCTCCTGAGCAAGTTGTCAATAAAGGAAATTTTGCAAGTATAGAATATGATAAAATGTTATTACCATTACCATGAAGATTAAAAGGAAAACTGCAGGATATGAGACTGTCTGATTTATAAGAGATTTTAATTTTAGTACCTCACCCTTCTCCCAGACAAGTAGCTATACCAAAGATAAACTACTTAAAAGTGCCTGAAGAGACCTGTGCATAATAGAATAAGTATCCCAGTAAGAGCCTACATCAGCCAAAGGTCAATCACAGTATTTGGTCAAACATCAAAATTCTTAGTTCTGCAATGCACTTAATAACAAATTCTGAGCCTTGATTAAGTCCAATAAAGACTTCTTTCTAAATTAAGGCCCCCAAAGAGCCCAGTATCTCACACAACTCAACTTACCAGTAGTAATAATGTTGGGCTGTTTCTTTTCTAAAACATCTTTGAGAAGTAACAAGATTAGAGTACAAGGAACAACAGAAATCATCTAATCCAGTCCTGTCATCTTAAGGCTAAGCTTACTGGAACCCAGAGAAGCACTTATTCCAAGTGACATACACTCGTTTGTCACCAGGATAAAAACCCAAGGTCTCCTACCTTCTTTCTATTACACAGCTGTAGAACATCAATCCAGTTATAAAGCCTGCCAAATAAATACATCCATGATTTCCAAAGTATATCGCAATCATCTTTTCAACAGATCTCTTTCCCCTTCAAAACCTCGTAACAGTAACATTCACATTCCTTCATTCAACAAATACTCAACACTTACTGTGTGCCAGGCATTGTTCTAAGCATAGTAGTTTGTATAGGATGTTCTGCATAGAGCACAAAGATGCATTAGTCCTGCACAGCGTTAACAGCAGAGGTTTAGGGTAAATTACAAATAAAAAGTGCTATAAAGAAAGATTTTTAAGATATTTCCAAAAAAGGAGGATAAATAAAAGAGTTACAGACATGACTTGAAGAATTTTAAACTGTGGGAGGAGTATAAGGCATTCTAAGGTGGGAACAGCAAAAAAAAAGACCCAAGAGTAAGACTGTACAAGACCTGTTTGAAGAACAGCATCCATTTAGCTGGATCATAAACCATATTAGCAGATGAACTTAGAGAATAGGGTGCATACTGGTGGAAGGTCTCACATTCTAGGCTGAAATATCTGGATGTAATTCATAATCCTAGGGAAGCAGTGACCACCGAAGATTTCTGAGGAACATAAAATTGGGACAGCATTTAAGATTAACTTAAAAGCAAAAGAGAGAAGAAGAAGCAGGGAATCGTTTAGGAAGTTACTGCAACCTGGATGAAAGATACTGAGATCCTGAACTAAGGTGAAATTGGTCATGGAAAGAAGACTAAAGCATTACAAAAGTAACAATGGTATGCCATGACAGCTAACTGCATGTAGGAGGGGAAAGAATTAATTTAGAGCTTTTGATGGGAAAGAACTTGCAATGCATCATTAACAGAAAACAGGCAAGCTAAAGATTTAGCTAGATGTAACCTGTTTAAAGAAAATGTATTAATCTTATTTGAGAAAAGCAAATCTTCCCTTAGTAACATAAACATAATAGACTATGACATGCAAACTACAGTATGCAAAAAAAACCCCCAAATTAAAGGAGTATAATTTGAAAATTAGGTGCTTTCTATACTTACTACACTAGCATAAACATAGGTACTAGATCTAAAATCATGTTTTTATTAAAATATACATACCAAGCCTCAGGATGTTAAGATGCTAGGAATGCACTGTATGTTAAGGTATGATCTAACAACCTCAAAAGAAAATTATTTAATCAATCAGTAGCAAAATGTAGCTACTAAGTATTAGCAGAAGACAACTACAACTGATCCCATCATACATACCACCAACTATCATTTGATTCAGTTAGGTAAGTCTAGAACCATCAATGTCTTCTAATTAAATAAAGCCCATGTGGTCTCTCTGCCTACTGTTTAACAAGTACACTATGAGCTCCTTCAGGGCTGGGTTTATGTTCCAGATACCTTGCAGCCCCAGTGCTCAACATTTATGAAGCCCCTCAACAGATCTTTGATATAAAAAATAAATGGAAATCAATCCAGGAATAGTTTTCAAGTATACAGCAGTCTCATCACGAATGATCCAATATTTGAGTGGCTACTATTCAACAGGTAATGGAATTACAAAATGAGTAACATATGAGTCCACCCTTGAACTTAGAAGATTTCTCTCAACAAGTCAACCACCACAAGCTTCACCAGAAAACCCTGATTTGCACTATTTGTGTGACCATCAGTGAGTCTCTTAACTAAGACTTCTGGTTTCTCATCTGAAAAACATGAGGATTCAATAGAAAAGAAATTTGATAGTGCTCTATGAAGTATCACAGGTACAGTGTATGCCAGTTGGCTCCCCAAAGAACACACCAAACTGATCAGACACTTCACTAAGAATGACACTGACAAGGCAAACCCAAGCTTTTGACTGGCTCAACACAAATCTATCATCCTACCATCGCCTGAAGAAATCCTCAAAACAAACAGTACTGCAGAGAGTAGGTCAGAAATAGGATCTTAATATGAGGACAATACAATCTAGAGAAGGAGGGGATTTATAAACTTTAGACAATTTTTTTGAAATTAAAAGTACATTTAATTCATTTGAGTTCTTTTGGAAAATTCCTACTATAATTCAGACAATACCATTAAAATTCAAACTTTACATAATATTTCTGAACAATGAAATGATACAACTACTTTATGGGAAATAATGCCTCCACCACCTAAGACCATCTTAAATGAGTGCAAAATTAATGTTTCAAAACTTAAAGTTTTTGAAGTACATTAATAACTTTGGGAGAAGAATTAGTGCTTCAACTGATCAAACTCAGCTTCTAACTGCGCAAGAATAAGCTCCCCAGAAGCCATGCTATATATCCATAGCATTGTTGTTTTCTTATCCACCTAAATTAATCTTTGTAAAGACAGTAACATCTATCATTTGAGCCAGCATTTCTTCACAGAATGTCAATCAACACCACACTCTGAGCAGGCAAGTTAAACACTAAAAATCTTACCTAAAAAATGAAAGTCATTCAAAAATGTTTCTGAGGTCAATGTTAATGCCTATTTTAACACAATTATCTAAAAATGATGAATGAACACAAAAATGCATCACCATTTATTTGTACATGAAATTTAGAGTCAGGAAACCTTTACGATATGAACCTTAGATTTTTCTTGTGACAGTTTTATATACATCATCATCTAATGCTCTTTTCACTTAATAGATAAAAAATAATGATACAAGGTATTAATAATAAAAGACTGAAGACTATTTTCCAGAAAAGTGACTTTTAAAACTGTTCCTCCATTGTTAGACAATAAACTCAGTATGCTCTTAAACTGTAACAGACCTAGCTGCAAGGAAATCCTTCAGTAATCAAGACTCTGAAGATTCCATATTCAAATTTTGCATTATTAAATGCTTTCTTACCTTCTGCTACATCATCATCTACTGCTCCTTTCACCTGAGAAAAACACCACTGAATATCGTTCCCTCCTCCAGCTCCTGGAAAAAGAAAACATACCAATTAAAACTGAGTTCTGTTCATGTTTACTCTCGTAAACACAGAGATGGTATCCACGGTTGGCATGATACTAATAGCCTAGTACTGCCCACACATACAACCACCAGCCCAGAGCACTAATTTGGAAGGTTAGTCTCCAATAGTTGGTACTACATTTAAAAAAAAGAGATTCCAGGTATTAAATATTTAAAGGCTATGTACTATCATTAACATTGCACATGTGTTCAAAACTTCCATTTTCCCTTCCCCTAAAATACAGTAAAAGCCTCACAGTCACGCAAGACCTACCAGAGAAAAGTAAATACCAAAAGTTAGACAGTTTTCCTTTAAGTTTACAAAAGCCTGCAGAAGGGTTAATAAGGATAAACTACCATAAAACATGGAACGAAGAGAAAACTTCAGGAACATTACTGCCTGGGTGAGGAGTAATGATTCATATGAACCCAATCACCAAAGCGCACACACAGCAAACACAACACTCACCACCCATTTCTTTGCATTTCATTACCAACAAATCACTGGCTCCAGACAGGAAAAGAAACCGAAATAAATGCCGGTGAAGAGACTGTCAGAAGAAGCTTGTTTTGCCTCCCTTCACCTTATCCCTCAGAATCCAAAGGACCTTGCAAACAATTTCACTAGTTTGTCATCATCTTGTACAAAACAATTTTAATTTCACCTAATTATTCAATAAAGCCAAAGAGCAACTTGTTTACAGCAAAACGTAAGTCAATCCAACACGTTAACTTTTCTAAAGGTTTAATTATTTAAAGGTTATTATCTTTTGGAAATATTGGAAAAAGCATGGAAAATTGGTTTAGTTCCTGAATGTTTCTATTTCACTTCCAAGCACTGTGGAGGAAATGTCCTGTGTATCTATGGAGGAAGATACTGAATCAAGATCTAGAATTGGTTCTATTAGTAGAACGAAGACATTCAGCAACATCAAAATGTATAAAAATCATCCTCAAAGCAATTACCTTTCTCTTCCTTCACCTTCATTCTTGCTAAATATTCCAAGCTGGTTTTCTCTATGCATCCTTCGCCACCCCCCCCCCCAAGCTTTTACCTAAATCTCTCTCCCTTTGGCTATTTATATCACTGAACTCCACAACTATTTTAACTAACTCCATGAAACCCTTTTGGGAAAAGGACATCTGCACAAAAACTAACATACAAAACCCAAAGTTTAAATTACATTTTTCATGCAACTTGGTGTATTAAAGGCCTTGCACTCTTTGGACAGGAAGGGTAAGAAACGAAAGGGAACTAGTTCAAGACAAAAAATTCAGGGGTATAGTCTCAAAAATACACGTACCCACAGTGGGGGGAAAAATACACATAGGTCCCCATTGTATTTTAACTTGTAAAGTACTCTTCCTTCTCAGTACAAAATACATTAATATAAACACCCAAGAAAGCTTGCAGCAAGGGAAAAAATAGGAATTATATGAAGGAAAAACCCTAAAAAAAGCCCCGGGGGCGAGGGAGAAAGCGGGGGGAGCGGAGGTTACACCGGGCTCCTAAGCAGTAGGGACAAAATCTGCACTCGCCCCCACCCCGCCCCACCCACGCCTTACCCCTCGGCTCGCCAGCCCATACCCCACCCCCACCCATGCCAAGGTTCCAGCCCTCATTTAAAAAGCCATTTCGGTATCACAGCGACCCCTCGCCTCAGCAGAACCCTCCCCACCCCCACCCCACCCCACTTGACCAATTCCCTGAAATCCAAGGGGCGCCCCGTGGCTCTACGAGAGGCACAGGCGGTCGCTAGGGGGTGATGGAGGGAGAAGGAAGGAAGCGGTGCCTTGTCAGTGGACGAGGGTGATTTCTCCTTTACCTGCCATGTTGCGCTGCAAATGGTGACCCTGCTGGGTTCCTCGGGGTCTCTGCTTCCTGAACTCACCCCCCTCACCTGGGGATGGGGGGGTAGAGAGGGCGGATGGCGGCGGATGGCACCTGTGGGGGGGAGAGGGCGGGGGTCGGGGGAGAAGGAAGGAGGGGCGGGCAGATCAGCCAGCAGGATGGTGGATTTCACTCTGGGGCTTCCCCGCTCTCGCTCTTTCTCCAGCAGCGGCGGCGGCAGCTACGACAACGACGGCGGCGGCAGCGGCAGGGGCAGGCGACTCCACTTTCAAAATGGCGCCGGCTGGCCTGGCCAGTGACGTCACCCGGAGGCGGAGCGGCCTGGCCGGGGCGGAGGGGCGGGGCGGGGCGGAGCGAGGACCGGGGCGGAGACCAGAGGGGGAGAGGCGGGGAGCGGCCAGCCCGGCTCCGGGCCCCCGCCCCTTCCTCCCCCGCCCCGCGCGCTGCGTCCCCGGCGGCCCGGCCTGCGCCGCGCCCTATGTTGCGCGCGGCTGGTCTGAGGTCTTACAATGCTCCCTGTGCTTTCCGTCCCCGGCCCAGTCCGCGGTCCTGTGCACATCACAGTGTCCCAAACCCTCGCGCCTGTGCCTGGACTCCGGGGCGGGCTCAGCCGTGCAGTTACCGTGCTCGCTCGCGGGGATTCGTGGGATCCGGTGTCTTGGAGCATACCGTGTTTCTACTTAAAATAGTGACTCTGGCCAATGAAATAAAGGACGGAGGGTGCCGACTTGGCGGCTCGGCTAAGGGGAAAGTTCGCGGGCCTGAGAAGGACGCAGCTGGCCTGGTTCCATGTGGGTGAATTAAATACCTTCTCATGGGCCCCGGGAACTGAGACGAGAGTCCTTGGCGACTGAAAGCAGTTGAGGGTTTTCTGAACAGAAAACTGAGTTTGCTCGTAGCAGACATGGCCGAAAAAAGTGGCCCAGGTCGGTCCAGCTGAAAGAGTGGAAGCGGTGGTTAAGGAAAGAGCTGGGCTCTGAAGCCAGGCTGACAAATGCTGACGCCATGCATGGGATGAGGGTAACAATCCTACCTCACAGGATTGTTTCAAAGATTAAATGACTTAATTGATGTACATGATAAATGTTTGCTGCCGTTATTATTAGATTGGTGTTGAAAGCATCTTCAACAGAGTTAAGAGGTATCAGGAAAAGGAAAACAAAACAGGAAACACCATCATCCAAGAGGGTTAGTGTATGTACTTCATTGAAAGACGCATCAATGATGCAGTCGCCATATACTGCTGGACACTTTACGTATCTCAATCCCCACAACACTCCTAGGAGACAGATACCCACATTTTGCATATGACAAATACCTGTAAAAATATCCAGAATTTGACCTTAAGGCTGAAAGGAGTGCTCAGATATTCAGAGACTAAGGGGAAGTTTACAATGATTTACATCTCCTCTCCATATCTCCACTTTCTACTTTGTTCTTGATTTCTACAACAGTTCAACTGTAAAACAAGTTTCAAAATGTCTCCACACAGAAAAACTGCACCATTGGATTATTATTCCTCCATTTCTATCTTAGTATTTCTCACTTAACCAATGAAGAAACCAAAACTAAAAATCCACCCTATATCTGTCATCTTCCAGCTACCAGTGCAAAACATTAATGCACTGTGTGCTGTATTTACTTCTATTTTGGTTGATTTCATAAATGTGTTCCTGTGCCTATGATTTTACCACTCGTTTTCCTTTTGATTTTCTGTGCCATTGTTTAATAATTCAATCCTGGACTCTCTAGTGAACCTTAGTCAGTACTGAGAGAGAGAATAAGCCATTAAACTAGAGGACTGGCACCCCTATACATAAGTCATTTTCCTGTTTTATGCTTCAGTTTTTGCTAGGTGTAAGATTTGTATCTTCACGCTTACTGAAAAATGATTTGATCTACATGAATGATTCGTTCTTCTTAGAAGCCAATAAAGCTTGCCTAGAAACTGGGATAATTATAACAGAAGTTCATATAGCACTCTGTGCTAGGTGCTGTTCTAAAGAACATTGTACGAACTCTCGAGGGTACTACATGCCTATGGGACAAGCTGAGATGGGTCTAATAATCAAGGATCGGTGACCCTAAGCAGTTATTTCAGCAGGCCACAAACTGCCTCCCTTTCTTCTGAATGGTCCTTAAGGAGAGAAGCCAGAATACCTAGTAGCCCAAAGATGGGGGTTACTCTTGTTGGTCTCTCCTTCCTTATCTTACATTCTCTCTTCCATCTTCTGTACTAGGGCCCTGTCCCTACCATTTCATGGAAACGTCTTCAGTCAAGGTCATTAACGATCTCCATGTAACCAAATCCAATTGTCACTTCTTTGGTTTTCTTTTTCTCGACTTCCCAACAGTATTTGAAACCACTCACCACCCCATGCTTTTTGAGACCCTTTTTTGCTTGTTATATGATTGGTTTACCCCCAATCTTTCTAGACACCCCTTTTAGTTTCCTTTGCTGGATCCTCCTCCCAGACCACCCTTTAAATATTAGGGAGATATGTCTCCCTGGCCTCCACCCTGCACGTGCTTCTCTATCCCAAGCAACCTCATTTAGTATTTACAGATGTAAATACCATGTATATACCAGTCACTGCCAAATCTAGATCTCCAGCCGTCCTCACCCTGGAACTGCAGACACATACCCCTACCTGCCTGCTTGACATTTCTACAGATGTCCAGTAAGCATATCAAACAAGCACTACCAGAACATAAGTCTTGATCCCATGTCTGCTCCATACCTTGGCTGATGCTGGTTTTTCCCTGAAATGTCATCATCCCCTCAAACCACCCCTGCCTCAACAGTCCCACATGCCCATCTCTCTCTCCTGCCTCAGCTAGTAAAACTCTTCCTGGTTCTTTAAAAACCAATTTGGATGTAACTGCCTTCAGAAAACTTTCTCTGATATTTTCCCTCATTCCCTATCTCCCTTAAGCTGGGTTGGGCGCACTTCTGAAATATTCTCATAAAATCTAATGTACTTCACTCTTACTAATCATGTTAAAATTATCTAAATCTGTGTCTGTTACTAGACAGAGTTCTTTGAGGAAGGAAGTCTGTCTTATTCATCTCCATATCACCAGCCACATAATTTGTTGGATTAAAGGATGAATGAATAAATCTCTCTGGCTTGGGGAGAAAACCACTGAAGTACTGTCTCCTTAGAGCTTACCCTATCATAAATGTTTTCACTTACCCTTCTTAACCCTGGAAAAAAAAGAGGCATTTTACAAATTATCTTGGTCATTCTGATCTACATCTATTAGGCATAGTTAGTTAAATATGTAAGTTGCTTAGAGATAGATTCATCCCAATTATTTCCAACTGCTCCTTTGTCTCAGAATACATATTATCCAAGAGAATCCCATAGGACATCATTCCTCATCCATATGATCCACGCCTTCATGCAAACATTTTTGTCATTAAGCCCCTAGCCAGAATTTCAACACTTGACCATGTGTAAGATGCATAAAATAATAGTTCCCCGCAGAACTGAGTTCAGCCTAGACACACCAAGAGGAAAACTCGAGCTTTTCCTGATGAGCTCCTGGAGAATCTACAAGTCCTGGAGGTGTTTTGCTTCCAATCTAAGCTAAGAGGTACTAAGGGCACCTACAATCTCACCAGCAGAATGGAGCTAATGGGACTCAACAGTGGGGTTTTGCAAGCCTACTTTTTAAAACATTTCATATAAGGAGGGGAGAATCACTTGAAAGTTGTTTGTTTTCTTGGAGTGAAGATGAATACAAACCTTCCTCCACACTAACTGAGAAGTGGCACTGTCTAGATGCTTCTCTCCTCTAGGCAGTTAGAATTAGGGGTATCTAAAAAAGACCATGAACTCAAGGGTAAAAGGAGAGGTCCTTGATTAGAAAATGATACAATTTAAAATTCTGGCAAACTCACTACAGCCATGCTTTCTAACATTGAACAAGTTCAAGGGCTTCATAAGGAAAATTATAAGCAGATGTCAGCTTCTTACATCCTTTCTTAATATCTACAAATTTAGCCTACAAGGCAGTTTTCCAAAGCCCCTCAGAGTCTAGACTATATTGACAATTCACACCACAATGTTCAAGGTATAGAACGCACTATCAAATCACTAAAATATCCTACACTAGCAGGTGTTTAAAAAAAAACAATAGTGAATCTACCAAGAGGATTATTATGTAGTCAAATGTTTGTAAAAACAGAGGAAATTGCTTATGCTTTAGGAACAGGATACAAAACACAAATACAATATGATCATAAGTATGTACAACAAACATACACAAAATACATGGAGCTGAAAAAGACAGGAAGGAAACGTACCAAAGTGTTCACAGAAATGTCTCTAGGCAATGGCACAATGGTAATTTTTTCTTCTTTGACATTTATGTTTCTCCCAATTGTCTATAATCAATGAATATCAAGGGAAAGAATAAACTTTAGCTTGGAAGTTCTTTAAAAGTCCATTCTAATGCTGGTATTAGAGCCTGATGATAAAATCTATGTTATAGATATTCCATATTAAAGTAAAAGTTGTAGTCCGTTATAACTGTATTCACAGATGTGATTTAAGCCATGGTTTTACCATAAAACAGAGAAATATTTTCTTTTGTTCTTTTAACAGTGTGCATATTTAAAGATGAAGAAAAGATTAGTAAATTCTTGCCATTACCTTGAATTTGTAAATTGTAACCAAAAATCTTATTTTATGCCTTCATTGGAGATACAGTCTATAGATATATAAGCTGAATATCTTTTCTTTTTTTTTAAAGATTTTATTTATTTGACAGAGAGACACAGCAAGAGAGGTTACACAAGCAGAGGGAGTGGGAGAGGGAGAAGCAGGCTTCCCCCTGAACAGGGAGCCCGATGCGGGGCTCGATCCCAGGACCCTGAGCCGAAGGCAGACGCTTAACAACTAAGCCACCCAGGCGCCCCTGAATATCTTTTCGATATAAAATGCAAACTTTGTGAAATTAAACGTTATCTCCGAAATTTATTTTCAGTATTGCTTATTAAATGATTATAAATACTCTGCAATGTGGACAAACTATTGTCCAGTTTATTTGTATACAAATATATACAAATGTATACAAATGTATACATGTATAAGTCTACTTCCATGCTGTAGATTTTTTAGGAGGCATTTGAGTTTAGCTATGACACTGGCATTTGTTTTATGCCTAAGTAAGAGAAACATGTAGGCTCAAGGTTGGAAGGAACTTTAGGGACTAACTAGCTCAACTCTCATGATGGATGAACTCCCCATTCAACACGCCTTCCAGTGTTCATTCAGCCTTTGCTTAAAAACTTCCAACTAATCAAGAACTAAGATCTCTTCTGATTTTAGACAGCTATAATCACTAAATAATTCTTCCCTATATTTTATAGAAATGCACTTCATTGCAACTTCATTCTACAGATCCTGGCTTTCCCTTCTGGGACATCTTTAACATGAATATGAAGGTCATTGGAATATTAGACTATAACCACATCTCCCAAATTTTTCTCTTCTCCATAATCATCACCTCAGCTTCCTTAAAGCTTCCTTCCTTGATCCAGCTTTGATCTATGTATCAAGGCATTATCTCAGTCAATAACCTCTGCATATAGTCCAGTTTTTCCAAATGCCTCATATAATCACGCCCAGGGCTAAATACAACAATTCAGGCTCAACAATTACACATCTGTTACCTGCTCTCATCTGAAAACCATGTTTCCGTTAATGTAGTCAAGAGTCCCTTGGATTTGACAATCATGGATTGTGATCTGGACCCTTTTCCATGCTTCGCTGTCAACACACAGCTCCCTAATCTTCTTCCCTAATGGCTCATTTTTCAGATTGATACATAATCTCTGGACCATAGTAGGAACTTGATATATTTGAATAAACAAATACAAGGTCTTATTCTCTGTTATTGTTTCCTTCGTAATTGAAATTTTATTGATTATAATTTGATGAACGGTTCATAGAAATTATGAAAAATGTATAGAGAAAATCTAAAAAGCCTCTCAATTCTTTCTAGAGAATTATTCCAGTGACTTTTAGCTTAAAATTTGGTATCAAAATGTTTTTTAAAAGAGAATTGCAAATATATTAAGGCATCGATAAGTTCTTACATCTAAAGTCCCCTGAGTTCACAATTATCAGTTACACTACATGCTCAAGAATTTACACATTGCACATTAGCAGATTTTTTTTTAAGATTTTATTTATTTATTTATTTGAGAGAGAGTGAGAGTGAGAGAGCACAAGCAGGGGGAGCAGCAGAAGGAGAGGGAGAAGCAGGCTCCCTGCTGAGCAGCAACCCCAATGTGGAATTCGATCACAGGACCCTGGGAATTCGATCACAGGACCCTGGGATCATGACCTGAGCCGAAGGCAGATGCTTAACCAACTGAGCTATCCAGGCGCCCCCACATTAGCATATTATTAAGAAAAAGTAGTCTACAACAACCAAAGACATTACAGGTAGTTCATATGTCTGACAGAAGATTTTAGGTCCCAACTCCAAAGATTCTGATTTAGTAGGTCCTTTAAGAAGCTTCCAACCATATGATCCAGCTATCCCATTTCTGGATATACATATCCAAAGGAAATGAAATTAATACCTCAAAGAGGTATCTGTGTTCCCATGTTTATTGCAGCATTATTCACAATATCCAAGATATAGAAACAACCTGAGTGTCTGTCAGTGGAAGAGTTGATAAAGAAAATGTGACAGGGCGCCTGGGTGGCTCACATGGTTAAGCATCTGCCTTTGGCTCAGGTCATGATCCCAGGGTCCTGGGATCGAGTCCCACATCAGGCTCCCTGCTCCTTGGGAGCCTGCTTCTCCCTCTGCCTCTTTCTCTCTCTCTGTCTCTCATGAATAAATAAATAAAATCTTTAAAAAAAAAAGGAAAAGAAAATGTGACATATAAATATATATATATGCCGGAGTATTATTTAACCTGAAAAAAGAAGGAGATCCTGCCATTTGCAGCAATACAGATGAACCTGGAGGACATGCTAAGTGAAATAAGCCTGACACAGAAAGACAATACTGCATGATTTCACTTATATATAAGGCTAAAGTCGAACTCATAGAGGCAGGGAGTAGAATGGTGGTTGCCAGGGGCAGAGGGGAGGGAGAAATGGGGAGATATTGGTCAAAGGGTACAAAGTTGCAGTTATGTAGGATGAATAAGTTCTAGAGATCTATGTACAGCATGATAACTGTGGTTAACAATAGTGTATTATATACTGGAAATTTGCTAAGACAGATTTCAGGTGCTCTCACCATGCACACAAACACACACGCACACACACAAAGCAGTCACTGTGAGGAGATGGATATGCTAATTAGCTTGATTAGTAATCATTTTATATATGTATATTAAAACATCATGTTTTAGGGACACCTGGTAGGCTCAGTCAGTAAAGCATGTGACTCTGGATCTCAGGGTCATGAGTTCAAACCCCACATTGGGCACGGAGCCTACTTGATAAAATAAAACATCATGTTTTACATTTTAAATAAATTAGCAAGCAAGCTTCTACGTGAATCTGATATACAGTCAAATTTGAGAATCACTGATTTAGCATACCCACACATTTGACTGACATGCTATAAAGTGTCTGATTGAAGTCATTAATAACAAATATTGAGGGATGGGATACTTACTGCATACCCACAGAGCAGTGTTTTTCAATCTATTGTCCACGAAATATTAAGTACTCTGTGGAGGAAAAAAGGATTCTACAGTCAAAAAGGTTGGGGAACATTAGGTTCTTTACTGTGTAATTTTAAAAAAGATTTTATTTATTTATTTTAGAGACAGGGAGATTGCATGTATGTGGAGGGAGGGGCAGAGGGAGAGGAAGAAGCAGAGGCCCCACTGAGTGTGTAGTCTGCTGAGGGACTCCAGCCCAGGACCCTGCGATCTTGACCTGACCTGAAGTCAGATGCTTAACCAACTGAGCCACCCAGGCGCTCCATTACTATGTAATTTTTAAGTGTACATCATGAATATGCTGCAAATGAGATCTAACATGAAGCATTCCCCCAAACTTATGGGACAGAAAACATTGAGCCCTAAGCCAGCATTATTTGAGCATAATCACTCTCTAGTTAAGTATTAACTTGAATGGAGAATAAACCCACATTTCTCTGTATTTTTTTCATAAATAAAAAAAAAAATTCACTGCTATTCCTTTCTCTTTTTATCTTTCCCTAAAGATGCTCTGATGTTCTTTCACTCACAGGCAACGGTGTGCTGAAGCCACCTCATATTGTCTCTCAAGAGCTGGTTGTTAAATTTTTAAGCATTTTGCAAGCTGGTTGTTAAAAAAACAGACATTATTAAAAATTATATACTAATAATCATATTATTTATATTATAAACAAAGATAATACACACTCAGATCGCATTACTTCCCAATTATTTTACCATTTTACTATTTTCTATGCTTTTGGAGTTATTTACATCTATTGCATCTGTATGGTAGAAGTTGGTCATGATGGGAATATTTATACCTCAGAAAACAGCAAATGCTAGAAATTAGCCCACCCCTGACACCCCTTAAAACAATTCCTGCCCCCACCAGAAAGCTGGTGGTTCAACATTTATTAGCACATCACCACCCATAGGTTCAGTGCTTCCACATAAGTCACAAGTAAATCTTTTTTTTAATTGAGATGGCGAAACCGTGATGTTAGAATATGTGTAGTCATAAAAAAAAAAAAAAAAAGAATATGTGTAGTCATGACTGATGACCAGCCAACCAACATCAAAAGAAATCTCTACTTACAAATAAAGGCTGTTTTTGAGCTGCAATAAAGATCAATTTGGACATGCTAGAAGCTGTTCTTCATTCGTTTCTAACTATACTGTCAGTTAGTATCACTCCTGTATTCCTTCCCAGAAGTTGGTGCACAACTTTGCCCCAATGCGTGATAATGCACTTTTGGGCTTAAGTTGTTGTTTCTGTGCTTTAACCTCATTTTGGACATCCATTATATTAGGTTTATTGTATCCTGCCATTGCCCACTCCCTACTCATTTCTAGCTCAGGGCATCCTGTAGCAGGTCATGAGAAACCCTTCAGTGCTAATAGTTCTTCCAAGCCTCCTGGCTGGACATCCTGCACCATCCTTCATTATTTCTCTGGACTCATTGACAACAGTGATGAAACAGTACTTCCATGAGTCCTCATTACACACATTTTCTTCCTTACATACATTCTTAGCCATGGAACATTCAACCCAAAATACCAAATCCTTTGACGTGTTTCCACCAGACCTTCTATTCATCAGTTTTGCACTAACTATTCAGATAAGCTTTTGGGTCTGAATACATTCAAGAACCTAGGGGTCCTCTAATATTGATTACAGGATCTTGTTCTACCATATCCAAGGCCAGTCCACGTTGCTTCTAGGCCCCTCAGAGCAACAAAGAATACAATTGTCACTTAATCATTACTCAAAAAATAGCCTTTGATATTGACACACTCTTCACAATGTCTTACCTCCACAATAGCACTTCTGAATTCGAAGCCTGGCCCAACGGTGAGTCTGCCTGGAATCCTGGAAAGTCTGCCTGGAACATGGGAGAAAGTGTATGCAGGTCTTCCTGGGTTCACCTTCCAAATTTTTGAGTGAGCCACAGGTCTGCTCATTTCAGTTTTTACCATAATTCAGGTTTCACTTCTCATGTTATTATGCATGACAAGATCAGGATACTTTTCTGCATTGGGACAATACATTAGCTTTATTTGCCATGCCTGTTATCTCACAGAGACCTTTATTGAGAGAAATGAGAATGCTGGGGTTCCAAGATATTAAGGCATTCGTTATTAAATGCTGGTAGCTTGCTTGAGGTCACCCAGCTAGTTTGTGGAGAATCTGGGAGCTAGGAGCCAGTTTTTGGCTCTCAAACCATTTGATCTAATGCTCTTTCCATTATCCCACCAAACTACTGTTTATCTCAGTCATGTCCCTTGGCCCAGAGCACTTACAGAAGATAGGTTCTCAAACACATTTTGAAAACAATCAAACCATAACTGGCTGAGTAAAAATTCCCTTGGGGGTAAAACACATAAACCAGTCTCTGAAGCCCCCAAATGTGGCCTGGTATGACTGTACCCCTCATCCTTGGACAGACTCCTACCCCCCCAAGAAAGGTTATGTATGCTTCCACAAACACTTGAAGACGGCTTTGGAGAAAATTGAAAGCTTAATGAATCAAATCCAGCTTATACTTAATAGACCTGCAAAAACCTCTCTGACATGGTATGTTGGTAGCTTTGCAATAAAAATTTAAATTTAATAACTTCTTAATTTGGAAGGCAATAAAGCTACAACAGAAGTTAAACTTCAAAATTGCTTTCAGCGAGGGAAATTAGATAAGACACCACTCTGCAAATGCTATTTGAAGCACCCACCTCCACGATTTAACCTCCTCCACCACAGTGAAGTTCGCCATCCCCACCAAGTTGCAGAAGGAAAAGGTGTGATTCTTTGGAAGGTCACGTGAGAATGCTACTGAGTGTCCCACCTATGTTCCCTGCCAGAGTCGTTTCCAACCTAAGAAGACTTCCCTCCAGCACAGGTACCCACCTCCACAATTGAGCCTCTCTTATCACTGTAGGCTTCATAGTTCCAAGTAAATCATCCAAGGGAAAGTACAGCTGTGTCTGAAAGAGGTTAATAAAAATCAAGACAACATGATCAGATAGTGACAGTTCCATTGAAGTTGGAAGATAGTTCCTCAGCTAAAATCCTGACCTATCCAGGAATAAATGGGCTTAAGCTACTTCCGTATAGCAAAAGTCTACGTAACAGCAAACTGAGAGGTGCCAGTGGTTGGTAAGCCACTAAGAATTAAGACAATTGAATTAACCAGCTGCTATGTTAAGAAATCTGAAAATGAGACCACAACAGCTGGATGGACATTGGCGTATTGATGATTGACATCTATGTATTTAATAAGGATTATATAAACATGACTGAGTCCTACTCCTGATTGGTCCCAAGGTTGATCAGAAATGGAGTCCCAAAAAGCTATGTTAGGTTTTATAACAGGAATTCACTCTATATCAGTACAGAATGATTACAAAGGGGTTTACCAAGTATCTCAGAGTCTGGTAACTACCTTGGACCTTTTTAGAAAAAAAAGACAGATGGTGCAGCAGACATATATAATTAGCCATTTGGAAACAGCATTACTCTCACATAAGGAAATGCACTCTGTTCTTGGAAGGTCCCCAAAGAGTAAATTTTTAACAGGCTAACATAAGAGCAACACCTACAGAAAACTGACTAGAGGCGCCATTGCCATCACTGACCCATACGTCATGGCAGATATTTAAACCCAGCCCTAGGGGCACCTGGGTGGCGCAGTTGGTTCAGCGTCTGACTCTTGGTTTCTGCTCAGGTCATGATCTCATGGGTCATGATCTCAGAGTTGTGAGATTGAGCCCCATGTGGGGCTGTGCTGGCATGGAGCCTGCCTAAGATTCTCTCTCTCTCCTTCTGCCCCTCTCCTGCTCACATGTGCACACATCCTCTCTCAAAACAAAAACAAACAAACAAACAGAAACCCAGCAAACTTTTCTTTTGATTGACAGCTCAGTGATCTCAACTGGAAGAGCTGGGAGATGAGTTGGAGGTCATTGAAAAGCTGATAAAACCACTTTCTTTTTTTTTTTTAAAGACTTTTTTTTTTAAGATTTTATTTATTTATTTGACAGAGAGAGAGACAGCGAGAGAGGGAACACAGGAAGGGGAGTGTGAGAGGGAGAAGCAGGCTTCCCGCGGAACAGGTAATCCGATACGGGGCTTGATCCCAGGACCCTGGGATCATGACCTGAGCCGAAGGCAGACGCTTAACGACTGAGCCACCCAGGCGCCCCATAAAATCACTTTCCAATAGGATTACTGATGGCACAATTATCAATAAGATGACAGATACTGCAAAATAAGATAGATGACAAATGAGTTTTAGAAAGAAAAGAAACCTAGGTTTGCCTGTTGTCCCCTTTTACTCTCAAAAGTGCCTAGGTTTAGGGGCACACGGATGGTTCAGTCGGTTAAGTATCCAACTCTTCATTTTGGCTCAAGTCATGATCTCAGGGTGGTGCGACTGAGCCCCAAGTTGGGCTCTGCGCTCAGTGGGGAATCTGCTTGAGATTCTCTCTCCCTCTTCATCTGCCCCTCCCTTTATGCTTGCATGCATGCTCTCTCTCTTTCTCTAAAATAAATAAATAAAATCTTTTTAAAAAAAAAGTCTAGGTGTGATCACCTTCCCAGCCATGGAAGATGAGAGAACTCTTTGTATTCAGGAGGCCTGGGCCCATGCCTGACCCACCCACTACCAGCTGAGACTACAGGCAGGGACATCACCAACCTGGGTTGCTTTCTCATCTATAAAATGAAAGAAATAGCACTCGAGTATCTTAATGGACCCTTCTAGCTCTAAAATTATGACTTTGTAGGAACTTTTTTTTTCTGCCTACTTAATCCCACCTACTCAGTCTTCACCTTACTCTTCACCTCTTCTGATGAAAGGAGGATCACTTCTTAGATGTTTCTGCCTTATCTCTGGACTTCTTCACTCATGCAGATTTAACTGAGTCATCTACCTCTTCAAAATCAGCTTCAAGAATTTTTTTTTTGGCCACCACCTCCTCTTTGTCTTCTGTTCTTTCAGTAAAGCATATCCATGAGATCGGATGGAGTTTAATAATCCAGGGTGTCTTTTGTTTTCTTCTGCTTCTTGTTTTCCCCATCATAACCTCTGAGTCAAATGAAATCTTTCTTAAGTGATAGCTGAACAATACATTCTCAGTGACATCCTAAATAATGAGGTGAAAGACAATTATTAGCTTAGAGAGGAAATTGTTATACCCCACACAGAAAAGACACTGAAAGTGTCACAGAAAGACATAGACGACAGAGGAGTTTGCAGGGGCTGGAATGCCCATACTAACAGAATTAAACTCTTAAATATGGAGAGGCAGAAAAACAGGGTTTCTCAACCTCAGTTTAACATCCGAATTATCTGGGAGCTTGAAATACTATTGATCCCTTGCTCCTACCCTCCAGAAATTCAGATTTCATTGATCTGGGGTATGGCTTTGGGCACACATTAGGATTTTTAAATATTCTACATATGATTCTAACATACGGCCAAGGCAGAGAACCATTGCAAGAAGAGAGGTTAAAAATAAAGGCAAAAATAACTGGATCTCAAGTTTCACCTTATGAAGGTATGGCCCTAGAACTTGGAATATTAAACAGTCACCATGGAGATGGGCCTCAGAGAATTTTGGAAAGAAGATCCATTCCAGAACTTTCTTTTTCTATTTCTCCTATGTCTATAGCAGAGGAATTCCAACTTGGGGTGAATGAATCCCATGATATAGCATGAAAAATATTCCATGCATATATGCATGTGCTCTGTTCTAAGCAGAGGGTCCACAATTTTTGTCAGATTTTTAAAGAGGCCCATGGCCCAAAATATTAAGAGCCACTGATTTGTTGGTGGGGGAAAGGTCATATGGAATGATTCATACTAAATAGTAAAAGTCCTTATGTTGATGGAATACAGGTCCTTTACGATTATTCCCTGTGCTCTTGGTTAAACAAGTATCACTCACAATCAAGTGTTGTCTTTTTATGAGATCTTACAGCCGGATGAAATGGGGTGAATACCACCTGTTCTGTCCAACAACTAGCAGCAAATGCTTTGGAAAAATGTCACTGGTGCAAAGCAAGTGTGGCTTTTCATCCTCCTTCCCATTATTACTGAGCTAGAAATGCAAGGTCGCAATAATACAATGGGATGTATGAGGATGACAATACTATAGTTGAGGGAACTGGAGTATGATGCAATAAAATGTGATCTCTTTCCATTTATTTACAAAGAGTTTCCACTCAAAAGTTGCTGCTGAGAATGTGACATTTCTCCCAACTGCTCACCGGAGACATGTTTTTGAAGAAAACAGAAGGGTGACTCCAAACCTTGCAGATGACATGCAGGCTACTTTGGTTTTACATGGAAGAGTCATCCCCAGTCTTCTTCATCCCTCTGCAGAAAGTCTGAGAGTACAGTCATGAAATACATGCCATCATATACCACCCCCATCAGCTGACACTCATTAAATGATTCCATGCTCAATACAAGTCCTACTGGTTACCAGAGGAGCTACTTCCTCCAGGTCACGCTTGGAGATGTGCTTTACAGCTTTGGATCTCAAAGGAAGAAGAATTTGCATGCCCTTCAATGTGAGCTTCTGGTCCTTCCAGAGAAATCAACTCTGAGGCCAAATCCAAGATGTTGATGACCTCCATTTTGCCACTCCAGCTCCTAAAAATTAATGGAAAGTGCTATGGTATTTGTGCATGTTTCTTTCATGTTTTTTTTTTAGTCAGCCAAAACTTTGCAGTTTGGAATTTCCCTGTTAAATCCTGAACTTTCTTGTGCAACTCAACGGCATGCACTTGCTGGGCCAGTGACTCACCAATTCTGACCAAGCAGACCTCTCCCCAGTACCTCTGTGGACAGCAGTGTTGCAGGATATGTTCTCCCCTGTCACCACACAGAATATCCTGAGGGACTGTGAAACCATATTACTGACCTTGTTTGCCTGTGTGACCAGAAGTCACATAGTGACAGAAACAAAGTACAGGGGATCAGGAAGGCAGACATGTGACACCCTTACCATCCTGGAAGTGCTGAACATGTTTCTGTGTCAGAAACATGATAGAACTGTCAAAAGTTGACTGAACAGCCTATATGTTGTGAAATGTCACAGGGTTTTTTTTTTTTTTGCTGTTTTTCAGTGATAATGTCATCGCAAAATTTTTCATCAAAATAGAAAAAGGAAACAAAGAATACCTATAAACACACTGGTGTAATTTCAACAGATGACCACAGCACCTTCACTGTCCCATCCTCACTTGGCTGTTAAGAGATGCTGAATCTCTGTAAGTTTCCCTTGGACTCTTCTCCTAGTTACTTGGCTTCTTAGCAAATGCCGGGCTACTGAATGGGAGGGAACTTGATGCAGTTAAAATAGACCTGCTTCCCTCCTCCACCCCAGGCTCCTCATCCCCCACCTGTACCCTTATATAACAGTTGAAGACCAAATCTTTGACTTGGGAGAGAGAGAAAAAATATTTATGGGGGGGGCGCCTGGGTGGCTCAGTCGTTAAGCGTCTGCCTTCGGCTCAGGTCATGATCCCAGGGTCCTGGGATCGAGTCCCGCATCGGGCTCTCCGCTCAGCGGGGAGCCTGCTCCTCCCTCTCCCACTCCCCCTGCTTGTGTTCCCTCTCTCGCTGTGTCTCTCTCTGTCAAATAAATAAATAAAATCTTTAAAAAAAAAAA
>NC_138370.1:39864910-39874470 GCF_054177405.1 Leptonychotes weddellii | reverse complement strand
ATCGAGCCCCATGTCAGGCTCCGTGCTCAGTGCTATGTCTGCTTGTCCCTCTCCCTTCCCCCAGCCCTTCCCCCTGCTTGTGTGTGCAGGCAAGCGCCTGCTCTCTCTCTCTCTTCTCAATAAATAAATAAATAAATAAATAAAATCTTATTTAAAAAAATACAAAACCCTTCTTGTTTTTGTACCCCTAGTAACTTTAGCATTTTATGACATATGCACTTAAGGCTCAGGTTAAATAAAATCGTACTTTATTCAGAGCCTGCCCCAATCCAGAAAGCAACCAGCTGGTGGTTGCCTGAGTAATGGATGACATTGTGTTGTTTACCTGAAACAACTTATTTTAAGTTTGAAACTGTGCTATCTGCCTCTTAAGAAGTTGGTCGGTTCAGAAAAAAAAAAAATACACGTCAAAAATCTCTTATTTTGAACAGAAAGAGGTATGCAATATATATTTATTTCTTTAAAAAAATGTGTTCCTCTCTAACTTCTCTAAACACATGATAACAAAAATCTCAGTTTAAAGGGTGCATGATTACTACTCGCCTGAGGCACACTTTGTTTAAATCAAGCTCTATATATTCACCTTATATCAGCCCTGTAAACTCCTCTGATGATCTGCAGGCTTTTGAAACAGTCGAAGTGATATACCAAATCATACTACGTGAGAATTGTTAGAAATATCTAATGGTGAGGCCTACGTTTTGTCCTGCACCAGAATCATTTGGAAAAATTTCCTCTTTTTTTTTTTTTTAAGCTACAAAGCTAGCTCAGAACTTTTGAATCATTCAGGAGTGGAGTCCAGGAAGGGAATCTGTATCTTTTAAAATCCCAGTGCAATTCTGCTGTGGGCCATTGGAGAACCAGGATTTGAGAACGGCTAATTTAGTCCACTGACCCCAGTGAACCAACCTCATACCGATGAAGAATGTGCAGCCCAGGAAGGTCCCAAGGCAATCACTCAACACATGTGTATGGAGGGCCTGCAATGTGCCAGACACTATTCCAGCTGCAAAGGTTATATCAGCAAATAGAATAGGCAAAAATCCACTAGTTCAAGGGCTAGTTCAAAGCAACTGATGAAACAATTATTATGTACCTATGATGTACTTTGTTAAGCTAAGTTCTGGAAATACAAAGATAAAAGCAGCATTGTCCCTGCCTTCAAGGAGCTTATAGACTAGTGAGAGATGAGTATGGAACCAGGTAATTACAACATAGTAAGAAAAATCCTCGATAGTAGAGATACACACCAGGCAAGACAAAAACAGTAGTGGGAACAGGGAGGTCTAGAGGCCATTTCTTTTGCCTGCGCTGCTTTTAACTTCACTGTCTATTTTTATGTAGTTTTATTATTCTGTTAGTACAGTATTTAGTTAGTCATTTGGGAGCTGCTAATAAGATGTTCGCCTGGAATGCTGATTTATGTTTTTGGCGTGACTGAGGGAATGAGGCCTATATGATTAAACTACAATATAACTGCATAAAATTAAATGCTAAGCTGGTAAGGTACTGATAAAAAGTGCCATTAAGGAGTAGGCAAATAGTAGCGTGGGTTGGACTGGTGGGGGTGTGGGTGGGTGTCTAAGATGGGCGGGGTAGGGAAATGAGCTTTTTTACATATTTACAACTCTCTAAGCACTTCACACCTGCTACTTTGTTAAATCCTCATTGGAGCCTTCAAGGCAGTTATTATTACCAACCCACCCCCTCCTGTTATAGAGGAAGATAGGGAAGTTCAGAGAGGCTGTGTAACTTGCCCAAGGTCACACAGCGCAAATTCAGTCCTCAAGGACTACCTACCTTAGGATTTTCCTACTTCACCCCCAGGGGCCCTGCACTGCATTCACGAGGTGCAGGGGCAGGACTGAGACCCCTTTTCTGGTGGAACAAAACTGTAAGTGCTACCCTGGGCGCTTGATTATTCACTGGATGGTGCACTAGAAAGGAACGTGAAACACGCAGGGTTACCCTGAACCTCTAAGCGCGGAACCCGCCTGGGCGTTCTAGTCCTCACCCGGGGTTCCTTGGGCCAGAGGAAAGCATTGTTTGAGGAACCAGGCGCCCGCGATGGATGGCCGGGGTGAGATAAGATTGCTGACGACTGCTGAGAAGCTGCTGCAGGGGCCTGCTCCATTCAAGCAGGAAAATGTGTCACTTCCTCTAGGCTCCTAGATCATTTCTCCGCGGGGGAGGCGGGGGAGGGACCCGCGCCTCGAAAGAATTTAGAATGGGTCCGGGCGGGGTGAGCGGAAGGCCAGTCCGAGTGGAAGGGTAGGCTTTAACCGGCTCTGGCTACACCCTTTTTAAAAGCCCCAGCATATTTTTACTTCTTGGCTCATTCTCAGCCTACCCTCCTGTGTCCTCATTCTTTTTTTAATTCAGTGCTGGAATCTCAGCACATTTACTCCTCCCCCACCTCCTTCTCCTGTGCAAAATCTCGCTCCTCAATCTTTGCTGCATCTATTTTTCTGCAAAGCTGAAGCATTCAGAGCGGGCTGAATGCTTTTTCCCCTCGACACAGCCCCACCCAATAGAAATGTACACACACACACACACACGCACACACGCACACACACGCACACACGGCACGGAGTGCCTGCTTCCCACAGAATAGTTATTTGAAAGAGTCCTGGCTTCGCTCTCGGCCGCACTCAGTTATTTCTCTCTTACTGTCTCATTGGAAAAGTCGTGGAAGGAAAGGGAAAAGTGGGGTTAATGCTAAACCAGTTTGAGTTTGTAATGGAGCGACAGTACAGACGGTCCCCGGCTTACAGTGGTTCGACTTAACATTTTTCCGCCGTATGATGCTGCGAAAGCAACGCGTATTCAGTAGAAACCATACTTAGAGTTTCGAATTTGGATCTTTTCCCGGGCTAGCAACGTGCCCCACGATCGCGTCTTGCGATGCGGCGCGGTGGCCGCGGACTGGAAGCTCCCAGTCCGCCACGCCATCGAGAGGGTGAACGACTGACAGACTTCCAACCGCTCTGTACCCAGAGAGCCGCTCAGTTTTTCATTTTCAGTACAGTGTTCAATGACATGAGCTCATCAACACTCTGTTATCAAACAGGCTTTGCCTGAGATGATTTTGCCCAACTCTAGGCTAATGTCAGTCAGCGTTCTGAGCACGTTTAAGGTCAACTAGGCTGAACCCTGATGGTCAGTCCGTTAGGAGCATCAAAGGCATTTCGACTTCAGGGTATTTTCAATGTATGATGGGTTTACCCGGACATAACTCCATCGTCAGTGGAGGAAGATCTGCATTTTAGAAATGGAAGAGCTTATTGTGTTTTTCTTTCTGCAGATGAGAAAACTGGGCCTCACAGAAATGGGATGACTTACTCCAAGCCTCACAGCTGGTCAGGAGCAGAACCCAGCCTCGGCTTGAGTGCCCTCTGGGGTTTTGGCACTGTTGCTCCCGAATGGGCCAGAGGTGGCTTCCTCCTGAGCTGTTCCCAGCGGCCACAGCTCTTCTTCGTTCTGTAATTCACTATGGGTGCATAATTGTACCGCTAGGGCTTGTGTGGGCATTTAAGGATCTTCTTTAACCGCACCTTCAATCACTTCTCTCCTCAAACATCCCTGAAAGCCGGGCTTGCTGGCTCCGATGCATGGTGAGCTTCACCAGCAGTGACTCCACTAACCTCTCCCGCTCTGAAGCCACCTAGATTTTGGCAACCACCAGTTTCCCTATTTGCCTTGTTCCTTATTTGGAAGCAGCTGAGCTTTCCCCATAACATGTTGGGACAGTTCTAATTGGCAAGGTGTGTGTCAACACTTCCAAACTCACCAGCCAGCTTACATTGTTCACCTCTCAGAGTGGTTCCAGGGGAGAAGCCGGTTCCTTTCCCAGCTCTTGCTCGATGCCACACACACCCAACCCACAGGATCAGAAGGGCTTGTGCAGGGAGAATTTCCTGTTCTGCTGACTCATCTCCTGCAATGAGATGGGAGGCAAGCTTACATTTTCTTTTCCAGCTTTTAAAGGCAAATGGGAGTCTTCTGAGTTCAGACCTCTTTGAGATGAGATCCAGTACAGGCAACGCCTGGCCCATAACACTAAATAAATGAGAATCGAGTGCATCTATGATGGCCCAAATAGCCAACTCCGAGTGGTGGGCACTGTGGTGGGATAGGGCACAAGGCTGGCTCTGTCTGGATGCAACACAGCTAAGGGGTTGTGAGCTTTCGGTTTGGAGGGAGGCTGTTGGCCAAGAGGATGGTTTGAAGGGGGCATGCCCGGATTTCACTTGCCACGGGGTAACAATGCAGCAATCAGACTTAATATCCCATATGCTTTCTGACGGAGAACAAAGGCATTCCACTTCTGGCCAAACCTAAATCGAGGGAAGGATGATTCAACTCAGTGTAGGGAACAGCAGGAAATCCGTCAATAGCATTTACATTTGGGAGGCAATCAAGCCAGATTTTTGCCAAGATTGGAATTAAGGGAAAAAAGGGATTTGGATAAGATTTGTTCATTTCAATGTATGTACATTTTACCTTAAAACATATATAGAGATATAGATATATAAAATAATGGAGTAGGAGGTGGGAGTGATAGTACATGGGAGTCCATTATAATATTCTGTTTATTTTATAAATGCTTGAATTTTTCGTAATAAAAACATTTTAAACACTTGGATCCTATTTTTGGCTCTAATTTACAATGTTTCCTTTATGATCTTTACTTCTATACTTCAAAATCTTCATCTGTAGTATAGGGATACCTGAATGTATCACTTCTTGGTTCACGGATGTTTGGAGTATTTGTGAAATCATGTTTTGGGAAATACTTTGTAAATTATAATGTTCTATTGAAATGTGGTGATTACTGTATCATAATAAAGATAATATATACACATAATAAAAAAAATTCAAGCCATACAAAAGGTATGACACGAGAGTTTCCCTCTCCCAGCACTCTCCTCCAGAAGCAATTACTCTTACAGAAATTCTATAGGTATGAAATTTCATATGTTCATGTAAGTAACTTGAAACTTCTAGGCCAAGAGGTCTCAGACTTTAGGAAAGATTGGCTAAGGTGTAGCTCAGAACTCCACCTTTCCAACCAGCCATTTAAGGACATAGGAATCCCCTGAAGATCTTGTTGAAATGCAGATTCTAGTCAGTATGTCAGGGGTGGGACCTGAGACTCTACATTCTGACCCGCTCCCACATTTCTGACCCGCTCCCACATGCTGCCGGTCCAGGACCACACTTGGACTATCAAGGCTCTGTAAATTTCTACTCTGCCTGGAAAACTCCTTAGGTTTATTTCAAACACTTGCAGTGAAGGTGAAACACTTAGAATTTAAGAAGCAATATTGAGAAATGCCCTGAAATAGACAAACGTCCCTTCTAAAACCAATCAGAGCTCCATCGCTCTGGTCCTGAGCACCAGTGAACAGCCCCTTGAGGAGGGCATGTTCTTATAGGATCATTTCTTCTCGGCTCTAGAATCTAGAGCAAAAATAAAATCCTCTGTGCCACCCACAGCTGGTGCCTCCCAGGTGTCAAATCACATTTTTGTATTGACGTATACCCCCCCAATTTTATCACTTCACTGCCTTTTGTCGATGACAACTGATCTCAAAAGATCTTTTGAGCTTTTAGTCTCAGCTTTTTGTGGACTAAAGTTGAAGTAACAGGTAAGGTTTTTACAAATTTGTATTGGGCCCTTTGCAAGGAGGGAAGAGGGTCATTTGGCATACATATTAACTAAAGTTTTGGGAAATACTACAAACAGCACCTTTTTTTAATATTTGGAAGAACACTTATGAAGTAGTCCAAATTACATCACAGTGGCATAAAAATTTTTTTGAGCTGAAGACATTTGAGAATCAACATATGCAGAAAGAAGCTTTGTCTGACTGCTCCCCCCTCCCCACCCCCCAGACACACACTTATCTGACTAAAAGCAGAAACTCCTCGGAATGAGACTGTCATAATTCCCCTCTTCTGGGCAGTTTCACTCCCATGAAAGATACCTAGGATGAAATGATCATAAATCCCCTCTCCAGGGAGGTTTCTTGCCCCAAAGAAGATAAAGAAGACCACTCACACTTGCATAAACAAACATTATCACAAACTATCTTATCTCCCTTTTTTTTTCTGCTAAAAGCCCATTTGTTTTTCCCAAAGAAACCATTTGTTCTTCCCATAGGAGCTTTTTCCTACCCCTTCCTTTTCCCCTGTTAAGTTAGGTGTGTAAATCCTTAGTTTTAGTTGTTGAGCTGAATCGCTTTCTTTGTGAGCTCCCAAATACCTATGTAAATAAACAATATCTTTTCTCTCTCACCCATCTGGCTTTTGGCAATTTAATTCACAGGCTCCAAGTACCAAACCCAAGAGGGTAGAGGAAAGGTTTTTCCTTTGCAACCCCTATATGATTCATATATGATGGAAAACTCTTGATGGAGAACATGTATTACTTCATTTCTATTTAAAATTTTTTCTTAAATTATGATGAAATGCGTATAACATAAAATGTACCATCATAATCAATTTTACGAGCATAATTCAGTATTCTTAAGTGTATTCACATCATGGTGCAACCAATCTCCAGAACATTTTCATCTTGCAAAACAGAAACTCTGTATCCATTAAGCAACCACTTCCCATTCTCCCCTCCCCCCAGCCTCTGGCTACCACCATTCTACCTTCTATGTCTGTTGACTACTCTAGATACCTCGTATGAGTGGAATCATACAGTATTTGCCTTTTTGTGACTGGCTTATTTCACTTAGCATCATGTTCTCAAGGTTTATCCATCTATATGAATTTTTTAAACAAAATGAATATTCATTCATAGAGATATTCCAGAGTCACTGTTCCATGAAGCTTCTTATGGTCAGATTTTATTTTCGTGGGGAGAAGTCTGAGCTTCCGTGTGTGTGTGCGCGCACGCGCCTGTGTGCATTTGCACATGTGCACACTTTGTGCCTGTCTGTCTGGCTTGTTCTATTTTTCTAGTCAAGGCTGGTGCCTCACCATCTGAAAGGCTTTAAGTGATTCGTGTCATTTTACCTCACACTATTCCTGTTAAGTCATGAAGCCAAAATAAATAGACATTTCAGGAACAGTAAGTCGTTGGTCGAAAGTCAGATTCCAGGGCTGTTTTGTTTATGGTTCAGTTGGCTCTAGCACTGTTCTAGGGGAGATAAGTCTGGGTTGTAAGCCCTGACAGGGTCAACTTTCTGGTGGTGTGTGTCCTAGGGTGACAGCACCCATCTAGCACCCACCACCCTCTTGATTCATAAAGGGGGTGCATAATCACAGGAGGGCTATCTATAAAATTAGTCAAGGCTGTGTCCTGTGGGCTTTGGGACAGTGGCATCATCTCTACAATTAAGGACACATTCATGTCCCTGGCTTCCTCCCAAATATCCTTCAATTCCTGCCAGAAGGGGCTGAGAAAAATGAGGCTCCATCTTCCTGGAAATGGTTTTATTTTTATCACTCTGAATGCTAATCCTCTGAGGCGGCAAGGCCAGAGGTCCCCCAGAGGGGACTGTAGTGGAGGGTGGTGAGAGCGGAGGGAACCTGAATCCCAGCCCTGGCACTGCCACTCATGTCCCCGATAGAAACCCACGGGGACATGCTGGACACATGGTAGACGCTCAACAATGACCTACTATGAGTGAATTTTCCCATGTGACCTTGGACAAACCAGTTAACCTCCCCAGTCTTCCATTTTCTTTCTGTCAGACCAGATGAAATAACGGGGTGGAATGAGCTGTTTTTCCTCTCAGCTTGAGTATTCTTTGATTTGAGAAAGAACTTTCTAAATTTAACTGTTATCACTTCTATGTCAGCATGTTCAGGGTAGGGATAAATTCCAAGAGAACAGTTTTAAGAATTTATCTTCCCCGAGAAATAAAATTGTTTTTCTCCTTAAGGTAACACTTTGGTGTTGAGGGTTGGGTGGGGAAGAGGAGCAGAATTTTGGAGATTAATTATCAGCCTAGCGTAAGCGTCTAGAGATGATTGCTTGTCACTGCCTCAGGTCATCATTTGGGATATCAGGAATATCTTGTTAAGAAAGACAGATAGACGTTCTATTTTTTTTGAAAGACGTTTTATTTTGGGATGCCTGGGTGGCTCAGTCGGTTGGGCATCTGCGTTCAGCTCGGGTTGTGATCCCAGAGTCCTGGGATCGAGTCCCGCGTCATGCTCCTTGCTCAGCGAGGAGCCTGCTTCTCCCTCTGCTTGCCGCTCCCCCAGTTTGTGCTCTCTCTCTCCCTCCTCCCCAAGAAATAAATAAATAAAATCTTAAAAAAAAATTTGTTTTAAAAGAAAGATGTTCTACTCTAAAACTCTCCAAAAGAGAGGAATCAATAATCAAACTATCCAAATTACCCAACGAAGATAATATATGATTACATGCATCTGGATAGACCACCATGACTTTTACAGCTTATTATTTTTTTTAAGATTTTATTTATTTATTTGACAGAGAGACAGAGAGATAGCACAAGTAGGCAGAGTGGCAGGCAGAGGGAGAGGGAGAAGCAGGCTCTCCGCTGAGCAGGGAGCCCAACGCGGGGCTCGATCCCAGGACCCTGAGATCATGACCTGAGCCGAAGGCAGATGCTTAACGACTGAGCCACCCAGGCCCCACTTTTACAGCTTATTAAATATATAAGTTATGCAGGATTTTGATCAATTTGTGCTTAAAGCAATTTGCTTTTGAAGCAAAAAAAAAAAAGCAAGCAGAGCAAAGCAAAAATGAGGAAATCTGTGATAGGCAAAGTTTTCTAGCTCTTTTTGTGAAGTGCTGGGTAATTTCCCACTCCTGCTGACATCTAACAGGACAATGAGACAGCCTGCTGTGGTCGTATTTTACAGGACTATTTTCAATATAGGCAGGTTCGGTATAAAATGAAAGTATAGTAGTAGTGTTGCTCAAAGTAATGTTATTTCACCCCTGGAAAAGAGTGTGTACTTGTTACCAAACCCTAAGGAAGATACAATGAAGCTGGGAGTAAAGCCACTTGGGAGCCCTGATTTGAGCACTATCGTTTTCTGCTTAATTATCAAGTGATTTCATTATTTAAAAGCTACCGAAGGAGGCACAAAATCTTGTTGGACAGCCACTTGGCACAGAGCACACATCTGGGGGAGGGAGTCTGACTGATGGTGACTGGGAGACTGGAGTTGGGGTTGAGAAATAGAATATACTTTTTATACTTGAATTTTCAAACCCATGTGCATATAGCACATTTTCCATTTTCACAAGTACATCATTACTCAAGCTGTCAGGATAAACTTTGGCCTAAACACACGGACCAAACTGTCAACAGGCTAACATGTTATAAAGCATAATAAAGTTGTATAGAATAAAAGTTGAAAAAGGCATCATGGCATGGTGAAAACAATATTAGAATAGCAGTCAAGAAGGACGCTACTCCTGTCTAGTTTGCTCATCTCGACAGGTGATTTCTCTTTTTTGGTTCCCAAATGCCCCATGGGATAAGAGGGTGTTCATCATCTAGATCAGTGGTGCTCAATCCTGGCTCTAGTAGAAAAATAGCTTTAAAAGAGCCAAGATGTCCATC
>NC_138370.1:39834268-39864410 GCF_054177405.1 Leptonychotes weddellii | reverse complement strand
CACGTTCTGCATGGAGCACTGGGTGTTGTGCACGAACAATGAATCATGGAACACTTCATCTAGAACTAATGATGTAATGTATGGGGATTAACATAAGAATAAAAACAAACAAACAAACAAACAAAAAGACATAGTATCAAATCTACTAAACGAGTCTAAAACCAAGGACTTAGTTTCTTATAGTCCACAATTAATATCAATTAAATTATTTTACATATTTTATATAAGGTAATCATACTACACTATATAGCAAAGTAAAATCTTAATTTTTTTCTAATGGATTTATGGTTAATCTTCTTCCATCATTCTGTCAATAATCTCAATATGTAAAACACACTGCAAAGACCTCTTTAAAAAAAAAAAAAAGATTGGAGAAGGGAGACAACTGAAAACAGATGAATCTGTATATTTTACCCTGATCATATCAGCTAAAACAACTGACATAGCTTTATTCCTATGATACAATTATATTTTAAATCAAAACTGCTAGATTCATTTTGTAAAACATGCAATTATAAAATCAAAGACAAAAGCATGAATTTTTAAAAAAAAAAAAAAAAAGAAAAATAGCTTTAAGAAATGGTGTTGTTTGGATCCCACTCCTTCCTCATAGATTCTGACTTAATTGATCTGAAGACGTTGGCCTATCAGTGATTCTCAACTTTTTGTTTTCATTATTTCTCCCCTAAGATCCTTTTTTTTTTTTCCCCCTAAGATCCTTTTTAAAGATACATTTTCCTAATTGCCCTCTCCCATAAAAATTGACCACCACCAGATATACCATAGATCTGTTCCATGTGCCGTATGTATGTCTGTATTTTACGCATAAAAGGAGTCAGGTGCTTTTTTGCTTCTGTTGCAAATTCATGATCTAGATGAACTTTGAGGTCCCTTATAAGTTTAAGAATTATATAACTTTCTAAATTTAACTTATCTGAAATGATGGAAGCAAGAAATGAGAGAGAGGATATGCCACCCTGCATATTCCAACATCATCTCTGACATCCAGGGGTACAACAGCTGAATGCTGTCCATGCCCTGTTGGGTTAGACCAGCCTTGGTCATTCCAGACATTACACTCAGTGAAGGGAGCAGACAGAGGGGCAATTTCAAACAAATATCGAGAAGATCCATCCCCGCTTGGGGGAAGGTTCCTGATTATTAGAGCGGGGTGTGGTGGGTGGGACTGCCACACAGGAGTGATCTGCCACCTCGGGGAGTGGTCGAACACAAGCCAGACGCGAAAACAAATCCCAGAATTTGCTGGGAATTTGAACTAAATTACCTTGAAGAGCCCTTTTAAACACAATTCTATGCCGACGCAAGCGCGAGTCATTGGAATGAATGATAAAGCAATCTCCCCGCCCCTGGACTTCCATGGCAGGTGGATGTGTGTGAGGTGGTACTAGCCGCCTCCCCTTGTACTTAGTGTCATTTATAAACATGTGTATGGTCCCCTCACTAATAAAAGGGGCTTAAGAAATGTGCCGCGGACGCCCATTTAAGAAGCAAGACAAAAACCAGCAATAGTACTCAAAGAATCTGGAATGACTTCCAGTAAAATGTTTTAAATTAAGTCCTTTCATTCTGAGAGAACCTATTACATGCAGGCTGGACCCTCCCCCCTCCCCCCAAGAGCGTTTGTTTGCTTTCACAACAACACAAGACTCAGAAAAACCTAAAAGTTCTAGACATGGATTTGTAGAATACAGAGTCCTAATTTGAAAAATCAGGCTTGATGTGAGGTGCTTACAGTGCCATCATTTGTGGACATTGATCCTGAATGCTGGGGTTTCCTTCCCCTCTGGCTAGAGAGTAGCTCTACGTTCCTTACCTCACTTTCATGTGAATGTACCGGTGAACACATTTTTGCTCTAAAGTTGAAGATTCAGGGTCAAAGGAGACAGTGAGAAGTAGAAGGGAGATGTCAACCTAAAAAATAAAAAGTAGCAAGCAAACAACGATAATAATACATTTGGAAACCCAGGGTGGCTTGTGTGCCCTCAAGGGTCTTACAATACAGTTGGTAAATCAGATCATTTTTATGAAAAGCTAAGTGGTAATATAAGGTATTATTAAATAGGAAGTACAGATAATGAGGAATTTAGAGGTGGGAGTGTTCCCTGAGATCTGGTGTCAGAGACATTGAGGAATGATGGGGGTGGAAATATCTGCATATATATAAGGCAGGAATAAAAGCTAGCTGGAGATTGAAAAGGAACGAAGTAAATTAATTGGGTTGAACTATTCAAGAGAAGTTTAGAAGTTTCTTCTCTTAAGTCTGGTCATTCAAGCTCCTGCTTCTGGAGCTGTTCCTCTGCCTAATAGTACAAGTCCAGAAGAAGATGATGTGGTGTCTGCACAAAGGTACCTGGGCACCTTTGATGGCCTCCAGATGCAGATGGAAAGAACTCCAATGCTCAAAATGAGAGTCATTAGCAACTTGGTGGTGGGCAAAATCCAGGACATGTAGCCGGTCTTGGGGCTAAATGTGAGTGGGCAATTGGATGCATCTCTTCTAACACTGATGTATGCACTTCACTGTGAAGGGTCCATTGTTCACTTGGCCAGCACAATGATGGGGAAGCCAGTAGGGACAAAACATCATGTGTCACCTATGGAATCAAGAATTGATTGACATGGTGTGGAAGGATACTGACTATGCCATCCAGAAGGCGTTCAAGTATGGAGTGATGTGACCCCCTGAAATTCAGACAGATGAGATGGGGTGAGGCTGACATTATGATATATTTCACACATTGAGTTCATAGGGACTCCAATCCTTTTGATGGCATCACCCATGCTTCTGGACCCTGAGCTGGTATTGGAGGAGACTTGCATTTTGATGAGGCTGAAATCTAGATTAAATACACCAAAGGCATAAACTTGTTTCTTTTTTTTTTTTTAAAGATTTTATTTATTTATTTGAGAGAGAGAGAGGGGGAGAAACAGCATGAGAGGGGATAGGGTCAGAGGGAGAAGCAGGCTCCCCGCTGAGCCGGGAGCCCGACGTGGGACTCGATCCCAGGACTCCGGGATCATGACCTGAGCCGAAGGCAGTCGCTTAACCAACTGAGCCACCCAGGCGCCCCCATAAACTTGTTTCTCCTTGTTGTTCATGAGCCTAGCCATTCCAAAGATCCAAAGGCTATCACATTCTCCCTCTACACTTATGTTGACTTCAACAGATTTTTGCCTCTCTAACGATGACATCTGTGACGTTCAGTCTTTCTGAGGAGAGTCGTAAAAGCACCAATCTATGTCACATCCTTACACTATGGAACCAGCCACCTGTGGCCCCAGTTTGAATGTTGATACTATCACCACAACTGGAGGAAAAATCTCTTTCTTTAAAGGTGGTGTTTTTGGTGGAAGCTTCCCAAGCTATCAAGCCCCTTATGAAACTGGAGCCAGGAGTCAAGTTTTTCTTTATAAAGATGACAAGTACTGGTTAATCAGTGATTTCAGACCACAGCCAAACTATCCCAAGAGCACACATTGTCTGGGCTTCCCTGACTCTGGAAAAGATTGCTGCTGCTGTTTTTAATCCATTAATCTACAAGCCCTTTCTCTTTGTGCATAAAAAATATGGGAGGTGAGGTGAGAGCAGACCATCTGTGGACCTTGGTTATTCCACCTTGATTACTGAGAGATTTCCAGGAATTGGACCTACTCCAAAGGATACAACTGTTTGTTCCAAGGATGTAATCAACTTGAATCTGACAAGCCATCCAACCACATCACCAAAGGCTGGGAAGCAATAGTGGGTCTGGTTGTTGGGAATGGTGTAACTAATGCTGTGCATCAATTTACTTCATCTTATTACATTTTTACTGCATGTGAGCCTTGTGCCTAATGTGCCTTTATGTAGTGGTATCTTCAAATAATAAGGTAATATCTATATAGAGACCATAGATTAATAATTATGAAAAATATGAAATTTTCATAACATTTTTCAATTTTGAAAACCCCTCCAGGATATAGTCTCTTCATTTGCAATTTTTCCTGTTCAGTTTGAAAATAGAGACCATCAAAGGCCAAGAGGATACCTTTTCGAGAATACTAAGTAAGTTAGTTCTTAAGAGCTTTTGGACAGAGAAATTATAATTATCCCTCTCTGACTTGTCAAAAATTAAGGAGTGATGTTTCAAAGACCATTACATTTTTCAACAAGGGCATCATTTTAATTAAGATTAATTACAGAGAGGCGACCAGCTGGCTCAGTCAGAAGAGCATGTGACTCTTCATCTCGGGGTTGTGAGTTTGGGCCCCACATTGGGTGTAGAGATTAGTTAAATAATAATAATAATAATAATAATAATAGTAAATACAGAACACATCTTGGAACTGAAGAAAAGTGGCAATTGTGTAAACTAATCTAATTTTATTATTTTTCAGGACTGACTCTCTTAATGTTACATATAGAGTATACATAAATTAAAACTTTGAAAGAAAAAACACCCCACTGGATCAGTGTTCTGTTTGGATCCCCTAATCTTGTCAACATCCCCCCGGCTTTGACCTCTTTGGATTCCCAGTTCGCCTCTTGTAGCCTCAGCCCCACAATGGCCAGCTTTGGCCTTTTCTGGCAGACAGCTCCCAGTGAAGTTCTCCCAGGACACACCTCCACGACCATCTCCCCTGCGAGGCAGTGGCAGGAAGCAACTGGATTTTGGCCTTGTGGGTAGGTTAAGACTTAAGCAGTTGTGGTGATCACAGTAGGGCATTTCATGCAGGGGCCATGATCTAAAGAAGATGCAGAATGGAAAATGCGAAAGGCGTTTGGGGGGCTCTCTGTTGGTCAGCTCACCTGGAACAGATGGTTTGCAGCAGGGAACACTGAAGTAAGACTGGAGCTCAGAGTTCTACCAATGGAAACTTCTAGATGCCAAGCCGAGGACTGAACTCAAGGCCCTTAAGACCCAAAGGTACAACAGAATTGATTCTCAACCTCTAGGTACTGTAAAGAAATAAAACTCTGGGGGAGGGAAAGGAGGGTGAACTGTTGACATCCAGGTCCCCTTCCTACTTGCTGAATCTTTTTGCCCAGTTTTGTAGTCAGACCCTTTCGAAAGGAAAGGAGCATAAATCTGGTATGTTTAATCAGTTCTCCTAATGTGGGTGGCAAACCCACATGTCACCAAGTTTATATAATCATAGACAGAGAGAGAAAGGGCCTTAAAGTCCTTATATACCACACCTCATCCATTGTTTAAAATCCTGCAACATCAACAGCAGGGCATGGGGCCTAGACTTGAACCAGTGCTGGCTAGCTCCTGACTTCTCAGAGCAAACTTCACCTTCATCCATCTCGGCTAGTTCAGCCTCCCCTGGGTCACACAGAGTACTGCTGATCCCTTTCCCACACAGGTCCCCCCCCATGGTTCTCTTCCCTTCCCCCTTGCCTTCCTAATTTGAGCATCCCCAGGTGTCCTTGCAATTTCTTTCTTTATAAAGAATAATGTTTTATGGGTAAAGACCAAAGAAAACATTTATATAGTTTTTGTTTTTGTTTTTTTTTTAAGTTTTGTGAGCTGTAATGTACATACCTTAAAATCCACCCCTGGTCATTTCAAATATTCCCTTGTGCCAATTGCACAATTTGCACAATTAATCCCCATTCCCACCCCCAGCTCTAGGCAACCTCTGATCTGCTTTCCATCTCTGTAATTCGGGGGTTTTTTAAGAGTTGCTTTTTATATAAAATTTTTTTTTCTATCAGCCATCTGAGAGCCCATGAAACAGTTATGTATTATAGAGCATTCCTTTAAGATAGCCTTTAAAAAAATTTTTTTTTGCCTATAGATGCAGATAGAGTTAATAACAATTCATGAATGATTGTTCCAGGATGGGTTATTATATAATTTATCTTCCGAATCATTAAAGAGTCATCCAAATAGTACAACCAGAGGCTCTCCCAAAATTTCCCCTGGAGCTATGGTCCAAATATAGAGTACTGAATGGCCTATTGATCCACCCAGCATGGCACTTCCTAAGGTTTTGATGCCTTGCCTGGGGTCATGGGATGAGGTGGCGATGGAGTACCATGAGCCCTGGCTCTGCTCTCCATGGTCATCTCGCAGACCCTCCAAGCTCCAGCCTGCCATTGTTTGCACCCTCCAGCCTGCAAGGAACACCTTACCTCCTCTCCCCTGACCCGAATCCAACCCACTCTTTGAGATCCAGCCCAGGTCTCTGATGTCTTCACTGACCACACACTCCAAGACCTTGCTGTGCTCCAATACCACATATTTCAGCTGCTCATGACATCGTCTATAACCATAAACGGCTTGGGAGTCTGACTTCGTCATTAAACCTCCCTCACAGTTCCCACAGTGTTAGACAAATGTCTAACTTGGCCCCTGTCCTGACACTTGGCCCCTGCCGCCCGGCCCCTGATTTCTCTCCCTCCTTTGAGCCCCTCTAGGTCTTTGAACTTCTGCCTTATTTCATCGCCTTTTGAGTGCTTCATTATATTGCCAGTGTCCTGTGGGCAGTCGCTCACTCATCTTCAAGTTCTCCTTTGGGGCCTGACAGAGTGCCTTGTACATAATAATAACAGTAAAATACCAACCACCCACATTTGCATATTGCTTTGCAGTTTGGGAAGTGCTTTTATATCTCTCTGCGATTTGACCCCATGCAATCCCGTGATCAAGCTGGATTATTATACTCCTTTTACAGACAAGAAGTCTGTGCCCAGGGTCCTGGCTTCTAAGATATTCTGATGCAAAGTGCCAGCACTCTGCTACCCCACCCTACAGCTCAATAAATCTTTGTTGAATTGATTTAATGCTACTTGGTTGGCTGCGTGGATATGGATGAGGGTACAAGAAGTAAGGAGCAGGGTTGGGTTGTTCTTTGTTGTAGCTTTTGTTGCTGTTCAGGTATTCATTATATATTAATCCATTTATTCATTCAACAGACAAGTATATGGGGCCAACTACGGTCCAGTGCCAGGCACTGGTTAAGCATTGGGGATGCACATGAACTTGCCCTCAGGTTGCTCGCTGTGTTAGGAGGGAGACACACAAGTAAACCCAAAATGGAAATATAAAAATACATCGTGTTAGGACTGTGGGAACCTAGATGGGGCCCTGAAGTCAGCTTGGGGTTGTCAGTGAGGGTTTCTCAGCAAAGTTGTCTCCTGAACTGAGTCTTGAAAGGCAGGCAGGAGTTAGCCAGCGTTTTGAGGGAGAGCAAAGAACGTCCCAGCTCGATGACCGAAGAAGGCGGGGTGGGCGGTGGGGGTCTGATTTGCTCCAGGTCAAATACAAGTTTTAGCAGAGTAGGAAGTAGTGTAGTCCAGTGGCTAAAAGCTTCCATGTCGGATGCACCTCAATTTTATTTATTTTTATTTTACTTAAAAAAACTTTTACTTATTTTTTTAAGATTGTATTTTTAAGTAACCTCTACACCCAGCATGGGGCTCAAACTCACAGACTTGAGATCAAGAGTTGCATGCTCTTCTGACTGAGTCAGCCAGGTGCCCCAGCTGCACCTCAATTTTAATCCCACCTCGGTCATTGATTAGCCCGGTGACTATGAACAAGCCACCTAAGTTCTTTCTTAGAATCTTAGTCTCCTTATCTATGACATAGATAAAAGTCCTCTCTCGCAGACTGTTGTGAGGAATGTGAGCGAGACCAAAGGTGAGGCACTTAGCCCAGTGACTGGCACACTGGGAGCCCCCCAAAAAAGAAAGAAGACAAGCTTCCTCAGGGGATCGGCGTCGTCCTTTGTGGCATAACTAAGAGATGGAATCAGCAGGACAGGCTGGGCGTGCCGACCACGACCTTCCCTCGTGCTTCCTCGGAGAAATATTGCTCCCCCACCTCACAGGGCAGAAGCACCGTGCCCACCTCTGCCTGGAAGAGCCCACGGTAGCAGAGAGAGAGGGAGGGGAGGGGAGAGAGAGAACCAAAGCTCAAGACGCACAGGCCGACGCACCGAACTGAGATCCAAAGCATAACACTGAGAGTAAGGACACAATAAGTGGGCGATTTTAGGGGGAGAAAAGACATCTATAAAATTCAAAAGCAAAATGTTCCTCTTCCACTGAGTTTTGGGGAAGTTTTCATTAAGGCTTTCCTTCGACAAGAACATTGGCGCCACAGTTGCAGAGTTTGGGACCTCCGCTCCCCTCATGTTTTTTCTCCCGGATGGTTTATTATTCCCAGTTTGCAAAACACTGTCACATATAGTGCCTCATTTAAATCTCACAACAAGCCATGGCGTTAGGCTGTCATGACAACGAGGCCGCTTCATTTCACAGGTGAAGAAACAGAAAGCCAACTGCTCTGAGCTGAAGTGGACAGAGATCATCCCCATGTAGAGCTTCCTATAAAAATATCCCCCAGCTACGTACACCAAACAGAGCACATAGGCCAGGCTCCTACACAGAGAAAACTCTTTGAATCAGAACAAGGAAGGCCAGAAGCAAGCAAGCATGTTCCTAGCTATCACTGCTGAGTTTATGGCTCTTTTTTTTTTTTTTTTTGCTTCCTTGAGTTTATGGCTCTTGAAACACATCTGCTACCAAAGGCTGCAGGAGGGTAAACACATTATGTGCAGGAAGTACCGGGAGATCACCGAGGCCAGCACTCGACCACAAGTATGTGAGCTTGAAAAGCCTGTCTCAGTCAGAAAGACTGAAAGGTAGATCCACTTGGGCTGGTCTTCAATGTGCTTTCTTGGCTTTAGTTTATATCTGTTAAAATGTTTTTTTTTCCGGATTTATGGAGATGCAGTCGACATGTAACATTGTGTAAGTTTAAGGTGGAGGGTGGGATGGCTTGATACACATACACACTGCAAAATGTTTACCTCAGTAAGGTTAGTACCTGACATAATTACCATTTTGTTGTTACGGTAGGAACAGCAAAGATCTACACTGAACAGCAAATTTCAAATATACAATACAAAATATTTTTAAAAGGATAATTTATGGCTTAAGCAGTTTAGGAGATGCCCTATGATATGGTCCTAGAGACACGCTATAGAACAACCTGCCACCCGCAGGTAAAATGGGAGCTTCGTAGATATCCACAGTGTTTCTATGTCTGTGGCCCTCAGTCGGTGTGATATTCAGTGCCTTCTAAAGCACCTGACATGTTTGTCTCATATAATCCTCACCCTAAACTTAGGAGGTGAGAATTTTTATCTCCATTTCCAGATAAGGAAACTGAGGCCCAGAGAGGCTGTGACTTCTCCCATGTCACAGAATGGATGTGTGGCAGCGACAGGATTCAACACCAGGTCCGTTTTTCAAGGCTAGGACCCGTGTACTTTCTCCTCCATTCATTCTCTCTCTCAAGGAATTTAGCTCTCAATTAGAAACTTTGTGTTACTCTTTTATTGTTCTTTGGTTTTCCTGCCTTGCATTCCACCTGTGCTGCCCCACGGAGCATAATGATTAATTTTCAAAAATAGGACCAACTTTTATTGAGGCCACAGTACTTGGCAACCAACCACTGTGCTAGGTACATTTTATGTGGTAATTTAGGAGATGGCTATTGTTTGTATCCTTTATCTGTTTGCCTTGGTCATTGTAAGCAATCCCGAATGAAACAGAAGTACATCAAGAACAAGTAGAAGCCAATCATTTCCACTTTCTTCCCCCAAAGTAACCATTTTTAATAGATTTGTGGGTATTCTCTCAGATGCGTTCCTTAGCACTTAAAAATATGTGTTGAGGGGGCGCCTGGGTGGCTCAGTTGTTAAGCAACTGCCTTTGGCTCAGGTCATGGTCCCAGGGTCCTGGGATCGAGTCCCATATCGGGCTCTCTGCTCCGCGGGAAGCCTGCTTCTCCCTCTCCCACTCCCCCTGCTTGTGTTCCCTGTCTCGCTGTGTCTCTCTCTGTCAAATAAATAAATAAAATCTTAAAAAAAAAAAAAAAAAATATGTGTTGAGGACAGGGACAAATGTACCAGGGTATTCCCATTTACAGATGAGGACAGAGGTTCAAAGAGGTTGAGCAACTGCCCAAGATGGAACTGTAGGCAAGTGACAGAGCCGGGATCACAAGCCAGGTCTTCAAATGCCTGGCCCATGGCTCAACCCATCACCTCTCCCACCAACCTGAGGTCTCAGCCCAAGAGCCACATGGAACGTCGCTCCGGGACCAATAGCTGGCTTAACTCGAGCACACAGTACATGCTATCAGATCAACTGCTTAGGATTCCTTGTGGACTTTGGTTTGTCTATTTGAGAAAAGAAGGTAAACATGCCTTCACCCTACTTCAACCGCAGGGGTGCTGAGAGAATGGAGTAAATAATGTCTGCAGCACACGCCCGGGCTCCTAGGAAGGAGGCTCTACTTGGAGGCAGAGGGGATGGGGTGGGAACACACCGTGCTCTCATGAAGACATGCCTCTGCAGCTTCCTTTGGAGAGGTGCAGCCCTTGTTCCAGGGTTTCTTTCCAGCTGACTCATCCTGTGACCTTGAGAAAGTTCTCGGTCTCTCTGCACCTTTGTTTCACACTCTGCTGTAAACCAGGGCTAATAATACTTCCTACCTTGATAGGAAATGAACACACAAGTCCATAGCGTGTTCCTACCTCCCTGGGACCCAAGTGTAGGCACGAGGCGGGTGAGGTGACTGGGTGACCATCTGTCTCATTTTAGACAAAGGGACCTGTGGAAAAAGAGAACATATTTCAGCAGAAATGCGTTTCTCCAAGGAAACTGACTGTTTCTTAGAACCTTGCCTTTGTGAAATTTTTACCTCATGCCTTTGTTAAAAAGCTTTGCTTCTCCTGAAATGTCCTCCCCCACCTCTTCTTGTGAAATTGTACCTGTCATTCAATGCCCTGCCGAAATGCCACATTTCCATGATGCTTGCCTCTGTTCTTTCAACTAAACACCGTATCTCTTCCCTCCGGATCCCCTGAACAGTGTTTGTCTTCTCTTAACCTCAGATTTTGCCAGGAATTTCAGGGATTTTTTTAATACAAATCTCATTCTCCTATATTAAAGGTAAGAATAATACCGTATTTCTCTAACTTCTTAAACTACTAACACAGCTTCTTGCCCATAGTAGTTGCCTAATAATCAATAAGCAACAATTAATTGCTGAATGAATAAATGAAATGATGGAATTTTTGTAGAGGAAAAGTTGGAAGTCGTGGTGAAGTTCTGGTGAAGACGGACACCATGGAATACCAAAGAATTTTTGCTGATCAGCATTGACCTGTTAAATTCACGGCCGTCGATGGACCCATCAATCCATTGATCCTTTGAACACACGCTACCTGAGCATCTCCTAGTGCAGGATGCTGTGAGAGATTCTTCAGTAAAGAATTCTGCAGGTCCTGCGTACTTGTGGGCCCTGGCCCGTCTCACGTTAGCTCTAGTTTCTGGGCAGAGTTAAGGAGCTGTGTTTGTGTCAAGGCACCTGGGTTCTAATCTTGCTTCTGATCCCTGTTAGCTGTGTAACCTTGAGAAAGGCATCTCATAAATCTCAGTTTCAACTTATGTATAAAGTTAAATTGATAAAGAGGGGATAATACCACAGTGCTTGTTTTGTCTGACTCCCAAAGGTATTGGAGGCAAGTTGCAATGGTAGGGTGAAAGTATTTTGCCTTCCTTAAGAGCACTATGAAAGACATACACACATGTATTTTATATATATATGTATACAATATATGTATGGAATATGTAAGTACATATAGATTTTTAAATTAAGGGATGCAATGCATCATATATATCCAACAAATTTAATTTAATTTTTTAAAGATTATTTATTTATTAGACAGACAGAGAGAGAGGGAGAGAGAGAACACGAGCAGGGGGAGTGGGAGAGGGAGAAGCAGGCTCCCTGCCCGATGCGGGGCTCGATCCCAGGACCCTAGGATCATGACCTGAGCTGAAGGCAGTCGCTTAATGACTGAGCCACCCAGATGCCCCAATCCAACAAATTTTAAACGGTGCCATGAGACCTTAGAGAAACTCAGCAGGTTCAATTTGTGAGACACACTTTTGGAACAATACATGGCAATTATTTGTTATAGATTTTTATAGCAAAAGCTAAAAAACATTGAAAAAGCAAAATTCTAAATTTCACTAGAAAACACCCATGATATGGTTCTATGACATGACCTCTGTTGTTGTCATTATACACACACCATGTTGCATACTTGCAATCAATGCATATATTATAGTTGGTGTTCCAGTTATATTTTTAAGATTATTTCAAACAGACCTTTCCATATTCACAATTTTAATGGCGGTATTATTTATCTACTATCAGAGTCAATTTAATTATTTCCTAATTGTTGGTCATTTGAGTAATTTTCAGTTTTTCATTATTACACACGGCCTATTTTTAATCACATACAGATTCCTACCCGCCACCTAACACATTCTTGGCTTGGCTCCCTCTACAGTCAGTTGATATATACCCAAGAAATGCCAACTCATTTTATTATTAGCCCAAGCAAAACAGAATTAGGAAGGAACCACCAATGTTTTATTTTAAAAATTAGATTGTGCATTTCCAAGATGATTTGTGAACCATTTCCTTTGGGCGAAGGGAGATCTAGACCATTTGCACCACAGTTTCCATTCATGAGGGAAGAGGAGTGATGACCTTCTATATGCCAGGGGATTTATACATTTATCGAATATTTATTGGGAATCTCTGAGGTATCAGGAACTGTTTTCAGCTGAGGACAAAAGGTTTAATCCTTACCTTCAGGGAGTAAAGGACCAAGGCCAGCAAACAGGCAATGATAAAGTAACGTGACAAACGCTGCTGGAGTAGTAAATTCAGGGTCCACACAAGGGAGCAAAAGATTAATGCCAGTCTGGTGGGGTGCTCTGGGGAGAAGTGTCACAGAAACTGAGGCCTGAGGACCAGTGGGCATTAACCTGGAGAGGAGTGGCCCAAGCATGGGAAACAATGTTTACAGAGCCAAATGAGACAGAAGATTTTTTTTTTTTTAGGGAGTACTAAGATATAATCGAAGTAGACGGTTTGAATTGGGGTATAGATGGAGATGAGGATGGAAAGGTAGGCTGTAACCAGATTAGGAAGGGCCTTGTAAATCCCATTAAACAACTTGGATTTAAAAATATCTGGGGTTCGGGTGCCTGGGTGGCTCAGTTGGATAAGCGACTGCCTTTGGCTCAGGTCATGATCCTGGAGTCCTTGGATCGAGTCCCTCATCGGGCTCCCTGCTCAGCAGGGAGTCTGCTTCTCCCTCTGACCCTCCCCCATCTCATGTGCTCTCTCTCTCTCTCTCAAATAAATAAATAAAATCTTTAAAAAAAAAAAGACAAAAAAAAATATCTGGGGTTAGTACAGCTACTTTAGGAAACAGCTTGGCAGTTTCTTAAAAAGTTAAATATAAAAAAGTTAAATATGACCCAGCCATTTCACTCATGTCTGGCCAAGAGAAACAAAAATGTATATCCATGGAAAGACTTGTATGTGAATGTTCATAGCAGCATTATTCATAATAGTCTAAAGGTGGAAACAACGTAAATACCCATCAGCTGATGAACAGATAAACAAAGGTGGACGAGGCATACGATGGAATATTATTCAGCCATAAAAAAGGAACAAAGTGCTGATGCTCATACAGCATGGATGAACCTGGAAAACGTGATGCTAAGTGAAAGGAGTCAGTCATAAAAGACCACGTATTGTGTGATTTCCATTTATATAAAATGTCAGACTAGGCAAATTTATAGAGACAGAAAGTCGATCATTGATTGCCAGGGACTAGAGGGAGTTGGGGAGAAATAGGGAGTGACTGCTAATGGGTATGGGGTTTCCTTTTAGGTGATGAAGATATTCAAAAATTGATTGTGTTGATGGTTGCACAGTTCTGTTAATATACTAAAACCAAGGAACTATATAGACTTTAAATGGGTAAATTGTATGATATGTGAATTTTATCTCAATGAAGCTGTTAAAAAAATCTGGAGGCATATGGCTATAGATACTATAACATATATTATATACAAGATTGGCTTTCAGCCCCCTTCCAGCAAACTCAAACATGAAATATAGCAATATTTCTTGAGTCAAGGGCCCAAGGTCAGTTTCTCCCACTGGCTTGTTATATAGCCAGTATTTGAATAACTTCAAGGACCATATTTTTTTTAAGCTTAAATTAGGACCTGTCTTCTGTCAAGGGTTGGATATGATGCAGTGAAAAGAAATATTTGAATGCCAGACTAGCTTAAAATGTAGCCTATATACCCGTAACGGGTATCCCTCTCGATAGCACACACCAGGAAGCGGTCTGGTTCAGCGGACAGACAGACAGGCAGACAGACAAGGCAGCACTCGCCACTTACTTGCTGTGTGCTCTTAGCAAGTTCTCGGATTCTCAGATTTCTCCTCTGAAAAATGAGAATAACTGAATACATTTTCCTTGTGATAGATTACAGATAAAACCCGTGTAAAACGCCTGGCCAGGTGCAGGGTAGGATCTCAATAAATAGTAGTTGTCATTATTAATATGACGATCTTATGTTTTTAAAAAGAGATTTGATACAGTGCCAGAAAGCCAATGTTCTGATTCTCTGTTTTTTGTACTCTCTTCTAGTTCCTAGATCTGTTCTAGCTACATAAATCAATCTTGCTTCTTGGTAAATGTTATTTTAGACTAAGTATATTTTAAGTTTGTTCCCTTAATGAATTGCATGATTTTAAACTGACAGCTCTTTGATCTAATTTGCTGGCAGATTATGCAAGAAATAAATATTTTATTGAAATGCAAAAGCTAGTCAGTTTTTGCACCCCTTTCCTCCCCACCCCTGTGTGTGGGGAGTGAGGAGGGGTAGTAGGCACAGAAGTGGGTGCGGTTTTGTTTCTGACTCAGATCCAGATGGCATGGATCTGAAAGACCTCATGTACGGCTTGATTTTGGCCCCCATGCTCTCTTCCACCTGTTTCTGCACTGTCAGCAACTTCTCTTCCCTGTAGTGAATCTTGACCTTCTCTATCCTCTTCTCCTCCGAGGTGTCTATCACCCTCTGGGGTTTCCAAATGGCCCACGAAGGCGAGCTGGATCCAGGCAGACGATGTAAGGGCAGAGGGGAGTAGACAGGGTTTCCTCCCGCCTGGAGCAGGGAGGCAGGCAGGTGGGGGAGGGTCTGACACTCCCGCTGAGGGCCCCAGGAGGACTTGGCTGGCTTGGCGGCATTCCTTTTGTCTTTTCTCTAAAAGATGCTCCTGGAAGCCAACCAGAAAGCTTTCTGTGTTCATTTTGCATCCGGGGAACAAACACACAGCTTTGGCAAGGGAACATCAGACCTATAATAATAATTCAGATCTCTGACATTGAAGTGCAAAAAACATTTTCCATGACAGCTTAAAATTAATCACCACCACTTGCTGCGAGAGATCCCTCTCCTTTATGCAGTGCCAGCTTTGGGACAACTGTTCAGGCAGCCGCAGGGCTTCCAGCGAAAGAGGGTGAAGTCTGCACAGACAATTGGCAAGCGGATTTACTCCCTTCTCTTTTGTCCTGGGGAGGATGTGTTTTCCGCTAAGAGAGTAAGACCGGGCTGGTAATTGATCACAGAGAACAAGCCACAATTGACTCTTCTGGGTGGGATTATAAATGCATCTGGAGCTCTTAGTGACACTGATAAACCACCAGAGACGCCCGCTTTGCAGCCGAATGTTCCGGAAATTGTTCTATGGTCTTTGAACTCATGTCAAGGGAAAAGAAAGGCGTCTATGCATATCACTTCCTTTATCCTGCTGATGAAAATTAATAATCAAACAAATTCTACCTTGACAAGGTCAAAGTAGAATTTGTTCAACGGATACTTATTTACTATTTAAAAAAATGTTTTAATTTGTTCCTGCTGATGGTAAAAAGTTGAAATTGTTTTGGAGGGTAAACAGTGAACATGAAAATTAGTTCTCTTTCTCCTAATTTCTTAGTCCCATTCTGTAGAGGTTACCACTCTGAAGTTTGCTGTATATCCTTCAGGAACTTGTTCTTGTGCATACAAGCCTATGTGTGTATGTGTGTATATATTTGCACTACACAGGGGTTTTTTTCATTTAACAATATATATTGGACACCTTTTCTTACCAGTGCCCAGAGAGCTACTTCATAGTTTTTGTTTTTTTTTTAAAGATTTTATTTATTTATTTGACAGAGAGAGACACAGCGAGAGAGGGAACACAAGCAGGGGGAGTGGGAGAGGGAGAAGCAGACTCCCCGCTGAGCAGGGAGGCGATGCGGGGCTCGATGCGGGGCTTGATCCCAGGACCCTGGGATCATGACCCGAACCGAAGGCAGACGCTTAACAACCGAGCCACCCAGGTGCTCCTACTTCATAGTTTTTAATGTTACATAGTGTTCCTTGGTGTGCGAGTGAATTATTTATTTAACTGGCCCTCTCATTTGGACGTTTGGGGTGTTTTTTGTTTCTTTGTTTGTTTTCTTGGTTTGTTACTATGAACAATACCACAAACCTCATTTTTGGAGATTAATCTGTTTACATTTGTGCAAGTTTGTTTGTTAAATAAATTCCTAGAAGTGGAATATTTAGGTCAAAAGCTACGTGCAATTTAATTGGTGAAAGATTGTGAGGTTGCTCTCCAACCAGCCTAGAAACGTAGACGGAAAGCTCTCTCTGTGCTCAGCATTGTACTGGGTGCTAGGGATAAAAGGTCACATTCCTTTTCCTTGACAAACTCACAGGAGACATATAGCCAATAAATTATTATAATGTAATGTGGTAAGCACCATAATCAGGGTTTTATGACACCCATCACTTTCCTGTGTTAGCCACTCATTTTATTCCCTCCCTGTGAAGTCTAAAAGAGATTTTTTGAAGTGTTTTTCATTCCAAAGTAAATTTTTGGACTGTGATACATTTCCCAGGTTAAAAAAAGAAAAAAACAAAAATAAGAAGTCAAGGTGGGATTGGCAGGGACTTCACCGATGAGGTCCAATCAATATTTTAAGAGGCTCCCAGGCCCAAACACTCCTGTGCCGGTTACACCATTTGATCTTTGTGACGTTATGATTATTCCAATTTTACTGAAGAGGAAGCTGTGGCCAGAGGTAGGGAAGGAATTTGCTCAAAGCCGTACTATGAAAGAATGGTGTAGTTTGGTTTGGAATCTGGGTCCCTTTGATGGTGAACCCAGGGCCCTTTCTACAGAGCAACTTGGCCACGCCACCAGTGAGTCATGCTGTCCCTGAGGATTTATACCATGGCCTTCACAACAACCTCGAGTTTACTGAGCAGAGGCAGAGTGCCAAGAATAGAGAAAAACAAGTAGGAGGAAGACCCACTACTTGCTCTTGGAAAGCAGACTGCTTAATGGGGAAGCAGGTCTCCAACTAAATATATATGAACCATATGCCAGTCATCCTGACTGACGTCATTCCAGACCAAGGCCGTGGCCCCGAGGAGAGGCTGATTCTCTGGAGTTAAGAACATGGCTTGTTTGAAGGAGCAGAGGGTGATTTGGGAGGAGAGGGGGAGCATGGAGCTGACAGAACAGCATGTGCAAGGCATGGGGAAGGCCAGTGTGGTTAGGTGGCTGGAGTTTGAAGGGCATGGGACTTATGTAGGAGATAGGCAGGGAGGCTAGGCTGTGGGCATATTACAGAGATGTTCAAGGCCACATCCCCAAGTCTGAACTTTCTTTGTCAAGTATGAAAGTGTTTTTGAACAGGAAAATGAATCTGTGTTGCAGAAGAGTGAAAGCCAACAGTAAGCAGGGAAAATTGGACTAGGGCATGATTGGAGACAGGGAAATCAGTTAGGGGGCCACTGTGGCAGTCTGCACAGAATTCCGCCTGGCTAAGGGAGATGGCCACAGAGAATGCATGGACCGGGAAGGGTTTGAGCTGTGGTGGAGCTGGACCCTGCATGATCTGATCAAGTCATAAGGTTTGTTGAAGGGAGGAGGGAGAAAATGAGAGATTTCTAGCCCAGACGGAGTGGTTAGGCTATTAATGGAGATGGGAGCTCTTGAGGGGTGAGGATCAGGAGTTCAGCTTTGGTGTGTGGAGCTTGAAACCAGGTGGGACAAACATGTGGGAGGTCTAGAAGGCAGTTGGAAAATACAGTCTGGAGTTTGGGAGAACACCAGAGCCAGAGATGCAGATTTAAATCATCTCTGGAGATTATAGTTAACGCTAAGGGAGATTGTTTGGAAGAAGAGGACTGAGAAGCAGATCAATGGAGAAGGCCTAAATTTAAGCAATAATTAGGGAAAGAAACTAGGGAAAACAACTGAGAAATAAGAGGGGTAGGTGAGGATGCAGGTAGTATGGAAACCAAGGGAAAGAATTTTAAGAAACAGTGGTCAAAAGTTGGTGTATTATAGAAAATTTGACAAGACATGAGTTGAATGTCACTAATTAATATGTTGAGTGTCATACTTAGGAAATTTTGAGATAATGAGTCTACTGGAGTGGAAAGTGAAGTACACTGGAAGCAAATTTGCAAGTGGGTGGAAGAAGGAGGGAGAGGTGACTTAGGTTAACTCTTTCCTAAGGGACAGTGGGAGTAGAGCTGAGGTTCTCTAAACCACTTCTGCCCCTTCGTTATGACTGGCTCAGAAATTAGGGCAGGAATAGAATATATATCTGAGGATTTAGCTCCAAGGACCTAAGTCCAAGGTACAGAGCCCAAAGCCTATAGGCATGCTTCTCCGTTACTCCAACAGTGTTTCAAAGCATTTCTAACGGGAGGCACCTGAGTCAGAATCTAGCAAGCCAAGTACAACTTGAGGGGAGAGTCTGGGGCAGCTGGTTCTCAGAGTCCAGCTAGGAGGTCATGATCATCCCAGACCAACAGGCCCTTCTGTAAGAGAGTGGACCCACCAGCATGCTGGAGTTATCAGTGAACACTCAAGGCTCTGGAAAAAAGAACCATCAAGAGTAAGATAGAGAGAAAGGACAAAACAGAAGCCCCCTTTGTAGGAACTGGGCCAGGGATGTGGGAGAGATGAGGATAGTGGAGAGCTTGACTGTGGATCCAGTTGGCAGCAAAAGAGCCTCTAGGGACACACAAGAACATCTTGACCTGGGCAAAGGGTGACAATCTATAACCATAGAGGAGGATTTACTGTCAAGCCAATGAATCTGAAGCCTTGGGCCCCTCTCACTTGCTTAGTCCCCTTCCAAGACCCTGTTGGGGGGCCTGGGAATGTGTTGACAGGGAATTACACGTTAATAAAACTTTCAAAATTAAAACATTTTAGCCCCAGTTCACTAGGGCTGCTGCCCGTGGCCTTGGTCTTGCTCTCTGTCACATTTCCCCTTATGATGGTGGTGTTGGGATAGCCATGGGCATTTTGGGGACCCAGTTAAGCGGAGATTGATTTGTGAGTTTACTCTGGGCTTAATGGAATAGATTTATATGGTTCACAGTCACTTCCACTTCTACTCAGTTCTGCTGGCCATCAGGTGTGGTGACCTGAAGGTGCAGGGTAAGAAGACTTATCAGGGTACAGATGTGTCCCACCATACCCAGCCCCAGAAGCAGGAGGAGAGTGGAAGAGAAACAAGCCTTGAAATGTAGAGTCAAAGGTAAGTATGTGGAAAATTCTTCCAAATTCTACAGCTCATATGAAAGGAATCTGATAAAGATTAAATTTAATGACAGCTCTAGAAATTGGAACTATCAATAATAAAAAAAACAAATTTCAAAGAACCATGTTAGAAAAAAAGAGGGCTTTATCTTTCTATTCTCTCTATAAATTATATCACAAAATCACTTTCAGATCAAGAAATGATCAAAGATGATGCAGTAAAAAATATAGGAAAAATGTATTATAGAGGGCTATTAGGCAGCAAATTGACAGAAACATTCTATTACTCTCTCTGGATTTTTTTGGTCAGCTTTTCTAGAGGTATCAGCTTTTAAAAATTCCTATTTGTTGTGATGTATTTTCTCATTTTGATTGAATTTTTACTTTCATATCTAATTTTAATTTTAACCTTTTTCAGTGGAAGTAGGCCCCCTAAGTTGCACAAGCTTAAGACTTTATAAAACCTGGATCTGCCCTGCTTTGATCTTGCTTATTTATGGTACCAGAAGTATTATTGGATGTGAAAGGATCTTTGTGTGTCTAAATAAGGAAGAAAATCTGAATATGCAAATATGTGGTCTCTACTCTGCCGTAACCTCTTTACTCGATACCACGGAGAGGCAGATCCATGAGTCATCCTGCATAGTAATGAAGCTGACTGAGAATGAATTCTAAACACTTTAATAGGCAAATTTTTTGGAGGAAAGGTGTACTTAGCACAAGTGCACGATAAATATTTGCTGATTTGAGGAAAGGTGGTGTGTAAATATACAGTCTCTCCTGTAAAAAGATAGGATTTTTTTTTTTTTTTAAATCTAAGGGAAGCTAGTAGCTGGCAAATATAATCATCATAGTTCCTACTGACCTTCACTTTCCTTCTCATCATCTAGCCCCTTCTCCTCTAATTAGCCAGTATCCTCGAGGGTAAAATGTGGACCCGGACAATGGGGCAGAAGAGATTACAACCTGCATTCATTCATCAAACTTTTATTGAATATCTACTGAAGCTAGCGTGGTTTGGTCAGCAGCTTGGTTGTGCAAATGTGATCACCTCTCTTCTCTTTTTCCAATTAATCATGCAAGATCCCACGCCCAACTTCACAGGAAGTACATCGTCTCCCTCTTGAGGCATCTCTGATTTGTCCGAGAGCATCAGATCAGTCCAAAATGCTAGGCTAGTCCTGGTTCTGCCAGCAGGGAGAACAGTAGCTAAGTCAGTGTACTGCTAACATTGCTTATGTCACGCCTCGCTGTTGCTGTTAAAGCTGGTCCCGCTCCTAACTGTGGATGCTCATGCATTATGCTGATGATGCATTACTTGTCCAGACCCCCCATCAGTGGTAGTGGTGCCTCAACTTTGGACGCCAAGTTTAGAACTCTTTTAATTAACACTGACATACTTAGGCATTACTCTAAAGCAGGACCCTGTTGCCAAGGAGGTTCACTTCATAGCATTAACTACCCTTCTAGGAAGCTCTCCCCCAGCTCAGGTTCCCCTCCCTGTGGCAGTCCACCTCTGAGAGTTTCCCTGCCAGCATCAACCTCATTGGACAGTTTCTAATAATGTTGGACTCCGATAAGAAAAGAATTGGGGTCTCAATCCATTTGCTTGCCCCCAAAAGAACCCTTAGATGCTTTGTGGATTCATTCATTTCATCTCCTCTTACCCCCCTCCAAACAAGAGCAACCACCAAACAGCTTTGCAGACTGAGGGGCATTCAGTGGAGTTGAGTCCTCCACTCAGCCCACTGATTGGCAGCCTGTCACAAATATAAAAACGCTAGGTTCTGAATCCCGGGTGCCCCATTACATACTATGGCTCAGGCTTTAGAGTTCAAGATAAAAGACACAATTTGGCCTTCAGGGAGCACACAGACTATAAATAAATAGTTTTGATGAGTGTAATACTTGAATATGCAGCTTGCAAAGTGTACATGGGGTGCTAGGGAACCACAAAGGAGGGGCTTTTAAATTAACCAGGACAAACAACAATCTGAGCGACAGACAGACAGCCACCGTCTGTTCTGAGCTCCCAACTGTCCCTCCTCTCCAAGGCTAGCCCATTATCTTTGAACAAATACATGTACCCCTCTGCTCATTTCCTGGATGCTTTCTAGCGGTAGAGGGGTCTCCCCAGGGCTGGGACTAAGATGAAGCAAATTCTAAGGGCTTACCAAAAGCTTAGTAATTGAGATTTTATATATTTTTAAAATAATGATAAATTATGGCCTATAGGCCAACTGCTTGGTTTTAAAAATAGAGTTTTAGGGATGCCTGGATGGCTCAGTCGTTAAGTGTCTGCCTTCGGCTCAGGTCTTGATCCCAGGGTCCTGGGATCAAGTCCCGCATCGGGCTCCCTGCTCAGCAGGGAGCTTGCTTCTCCCTCTGCCTCTGCCTCCCCCTTCCCCTGTTTGTGTGCATGGTCTCTCTCTCTCTCTGACAAATAAATAAATAAAATCTTTAAAAAAAAAATAGAGTTTTATTGGAACCAACATAAGATTAGGGTAAGGTGAGTGAGGCAGGATCATGAAAGTACAGGCTTGGATCTTGTTTTCATTTAAAATTGTGATATTTTGTCCATCATGGATTTTTACATTAATTTTGACTTTTTAACATCTTAGGACATTATTTATCTTGATTTCTGAGGTTTTGGTGCTCCTATAAGTTATGTGCCCTGAGGGAGGGGGGTGGGTGGGGGATGGGCTAGATGGCTGATGGGTATTAAGGAGCGCACTTGTGATGAGTACTAGGTGTTATATGTAAGTGATGAATCACTAAATTCTACTCCTGAAACCAGTATTACACTACATGTTAACTAACTAGAATTTATGTAAAAATATGAAAAAAAAAAAAAAAAAGAAAAACCACATGAACTAAATGCCCTTCAGTGAGTGAATGGATAAACACACTCTGGTCCTTCCGTACAATGGAATAGTATTTAGAAATAAAAAGGAACAAACTATTGATATACAAAAAAATTATGTGCCCAAGGCGAATGCCTCACTTGCCTCATTCACCCTAGTCTTGGCCCTGAGTCCATTCCCACCAGCCTTTCAGATGGATCTCATCATGTCTGCATCATCAGTTAAACATGGCTGAGATGGCTGTCGTAGCTATGGAATTAGAAGGTATGGTAGGCTCTACAAATGAAAAGAACAGCTTCCTAGGAGAGAAAATATTAGGTGACTTCTCTGGATTTGACAGTTTGGGAAGACCTCTCTGAAGAAATGGCATTTAAAATAATACCAAATTTTAAGAAAAATTCTAACAATGGCACAAAACTCTAATATACCCTTTACCCAGATTTGACAACTTCTTTTGTGTATATTTTTTAATAAAATACTTATTTTAATAGTTGCTTTGTCAGCTTTGAGGAATGTTCTTTTTTTGTTTACTTTTTTTAGTAATCTCTATGCTCAATGTGGGGCTTGAACCTTATGGCCCCGAGATCAAGAGTCACATGTTCGTCTGACTGAGCCAGCCAGGTGACCCAAGGAATGTGTTTTGACTCCCCATTATTACAGATGTAGAAATCACTAAAAATCACTAAACTTATTTTGCCTCTCACCTACTTTCTCTTTTCCTTTACCAATTTTTGTTAATTGCATAGTTTGTGCATCAACAGGACACATAATTTTACATTCTTTCCAATTATTCTAATGTGTAGAATTATTTTATTTTATTTATTGATATTTTTTAATATAGTTTTTAAGATTTTATTTATTTATTTGAGAGAGAGCACGAGCAGGGGGAAGGGCAGAGGGAGAAGCAGACTCCCCGTTGAGCAGGGAGCCCGACCTGGGGCTCAGTCCCAGGACTCAGGGATCATGACCTGAGCGGAAGGCAGATGCTCAACCTACTGAGCCACCCAGGCGCTCCATGACTTGACCATTTTTTTTTGACATATTCACCAACTTTTAACATATTGCCACATGTGTTTTCTCTCTTTCTATTCATCCCTTCCTCCCTGGAAGATTAAGGAAAAAGAGGTGATAAACAATGATTTGGAGTCTCTGAAAAAATGAGAGAAGATGGGATTAAAGACCCACTTGGAGGAACTGGGTTCTGGGAGAAGGGACTCTTCTTTGCAAAAAGAGAGAGGAAAAAAAAAAAAACGGATGTAGTAGCAGGTAGGAATGTGGATTTAGTGGTGGGAAAATGGGGAAAGTTTTGCCTGGTGACTTACATGCTCTAAATTAGGAGTAGGGCAAGGCTAGTGCTATGAACTGATTGTGTCCCCCTGTCCAAATTCCTAAATTTGAAGCTTAATCACCACTGTGACAGTATTTGGAGGTGGAGCCTTTGGGAGATAATTGGCTCATGAAGGCGGAGCCCTCCTAATGGGATTGGTGTCCTTAGAGGAAGAGACTTGAAAGCTTGCTTCCTCTCTCTTTCTCCACGATGTGAGGACATAGCCAGGAGGCAGTGGTCTACAAACCAGAAAAAGGGCTCTGCCCCGACACAGAATCTGCCAGTCTTGACCTTAGACCTCCAGCCTCCAGAACTTTGAGAAATAAATATTTGTTGTTTAAGTCAACCAGACTATGGTATTTTTGCTACTGCAGGCTGAACGAAGATAATTACTAGCTGAGGGTGAAGGAAGATGTGGAGAAGATATGAAATTGTTTCTGTGGTGAGGAGGGTAAAACTCACATCCGAAAAACACTGTAACCTGACTGAGTGGATCCTGAATGCCCATTCGATGTCAGTGATCAAGAATTTAAAGGATCACCGATGTGCCAAGTTGGATGACTTTTCTCCCACCCCCTAAGGCACCAGTGTAAGTTGAAACAAAGCAAATTGCTGGACTTGGCCAGCACTGGAGTGTGACAGGAGAAGGACAGTGCTGGGGAGGTGAGAGGATTTGAGAGAATGAATGTCATGCCCAACGGGACATGGCATCTGAACGGGACATTTCCTCCACCCCCACTAGACTTCTTCTGCTGGACCACCTGATATTCTGAACCAGTGATTAGAGGCCAGATTAACCACAGTCTGGAGCAAGAATTCCTTTTGCAAATTTATGGTCTGGAGGAGGAATACTCTGAGAGAAAAAAGCTTCCCTGACAACAGAAATATTTAATAGGGATTTCTCTCCCTTTTGAGCTTTTTGAGGATGTTTATATTCATATTTGGAATAAAAATAAGATGATTCCACTTCTCATAAGCATATAATTGTTTATGTCTTTTTTTAAAAAAGCTTGGAATAGTTCCCAAAGATGATATTGTTCATCTTTATCTACTAGTGAGTGAAGAATGTGAGTTGGTAATTTTAAAGTGGGGAAATTGAGCATTGAGATAACTTGCCTGATGTTACCAAGCAAAGCAGTTACAGAGATGGAAAAAGAACACAGACACTCGGCTTTCTAGTTTCTATTTACCAGCTTGTGTTTCCATGGAGAAAAATTTGGAGAACTCCAATCAAACAGACGCTGAGCCTACATTCTATTCCTAAAGATACGTGTGGACCAGGTTCATCAAGGCTTGCAAAGCTTTTGGAGAGCTAGGAATGATTTTGGTGGGGGCATGAAAGACAAGATAATTTTAGTTCAATTTTGGGAAGCATCCCATCCCACCTTGTGAGAAACTGAATTGGGTGTCAGTTTGGGGCTCACTCAATGCAGGTTTTCCTTTTTTTTTTTATTTTAACAATGCAGGTTTTCCTAACACCATGTCAGCCCAACGGGCATGCCCTGCCCCTGCAATCACCCCCTTTTACTCACTCTGCCCTCTCTTTCTTCTCCACTGTGCAAACTTGACCTAGCTCCTCCCTTAAGAGGCCCTCTTCCAAAGAGCTGTTCCCTGAAACTTTGCCATAGTGATCCCTCCCTGTAAGTGTTGTACTGAATTGACTCCGTGTTTATGCTTATCATTAAGGGGCACACATCTGTTCTTCTCCGAGGCCGTAGAGTCCACTTAGTGGGATGCTAAGAAATGCTTAACAGTCAGCTCTTAATTTTTTTTTTTATAAAAAGCCCTGATTTGTAAGGTTTGCCAGTTTCCATGGTGTAAATACTCCCGTCATGACTGATCGCAAGCTACAGACATGACAACACCGCACACTGAGTTGGGAAGGAATGCGCGTGATCGGTTCGAATGAGCCAGCACGGGTTGGCTTCGGCATATCAGTGGCGTATTAGAGACACACTGTGTATTCTTCAGATTTTCTTGGACTCCCTCATCTCTTGGATCCACAATTGCTCTCTCCACCTTAGCTGTCACCACCGTGTCAACGTGGGCTCTGTGGGCTTATCGACTGAAGTGAGCAAGATGCCTACCCTGAGCACCCTCTTTAAAACTGATAATCTTAGTTCACTTTACATTCCCTTTCCCCGTGCCCCCTTCTAGCTTTTCCATAGCATCCCCTTATATACTGTATAATTTACTCATTAGATTTATTGGTTTTTATCTGCTTCTTCCAAATAGAATGTTCTCAGGAGGGTTAGGGATTTTTTTTTTTAAGTTTTTTTTTGTTTTTTTTTGTTTTGTTTTTAATGATGTACTCCAAATCCTTCGAACAGAGGTGGCATTGAATGAGAGGCTATGGATTCTATTCTCTCACTCCCCACCAAGCCCCTAGGATGGTCCAGATCACCTGGACTAAATAAATCCTTGCGGCTTGACTGACTTCTGAGAAGTTGAAGAGCGAGTCCTTGACAGCGAAAGTGGAAACAGACAGTTTTTATCAGACCCTGAAACTGCTCTCACCGAACAAGCACACAATTCTTCAGCAGGGGAAATCAAGTGCCTTCTCGGAATCGGAGAGCTTGGCAAACAGTTCTTATTCACAGTGTGATTAAAGCATTATCTGAACCCTCCCCCTCCCCCAGGAACAGGAGAAAGAATTCATTAAGGTCTCATCAATTTAAATTTGTTTTCAGGAAGCAAAAATCAATCTGTCATCCTTAAAACTCACTTGGCCTTGCACACTGAATGGTTCAGTCCTGCAGAACTCACCTGCTGCTAAACGGATTAGATCCCATCATAGGGAATGCTGACTTGGGTTCACACAGCCCCAGCAGAATATCTGAGGGCAGGCCTGGCTTGAAAGAGGAGGGCCAATTGTCCTGTGGCTGAAAGGCATGGAAGCTGATGGATACCCTGAGAATGGAGGAATGATTTTTCTTTTTAGGTTGTGATATTTGTTCTGATGCATTGGTGCATTGGTTTATTGATGCATTGATTTATTGGTGATCTCCCGCGTGCTTAGTGGCTCAACATGCCGGTAGGGAAAAAAAAGATAATGATCCCAGTTTTACAGATGAGGGAAGTAAAACTCAGATTGAAGCTCTATAGTGCTTATATCTACATAATAACCTCATTGTAAGTTAGAGTTGCTGACCACTGTCTCAGCTTTGGGCCACACTGAAAGACCCTTCATCTTCTTCCTTTTCCCTCTCTTCCCCCATCTTCTCTCTACGGGCTACCAGCTCGCTTCTTAGCCTCTCCATCACTATTTCTAAGAATAACGGAGTTATGGGGAGTAGCTATTGTTGCAGAGAGCTTGTGATCTGTTCTCAGGCTTCCAAGTTCTTGGTGTGAGTTCGCTATAGCCCTTAGTCAACCAACAGTTTAAGTAGGATATTTCTATAGTGTATTCAAATTATGTAGGATTGGGATGGGTTTAGGACATGCAATGGAAGGAGGGAAAAGCAGTTCTGAATTGCTGGTAAGGAGAAATTTAAGAGCAAATGAACTAAACATTTTTTCTATTATAGAAAGCTCAGGATAGAAGTACGAACTAGATTTGAATTGACAATTTACCTACTGCATATTCTTGGGAAAGTTACTTAACTTCTCTGAAACATAGTTTCCCCATCTGTAAGAAGAGGGAAATAATAGGTACCTCCACAGTTGTTGTAAAGAGAAAATGAAATAAAAATATGGAAAGCTCCTGGCATCTATTAAATGTTTAAAAGCACTTAGTTTCTTTTGCCTCAGACTGTTGTATTTGCTTTAATATGAATCCCCAAATTCCTAACTTTTCCATCATAAACGCTCCATAATTTGTTGGAGAAGAACTTAATTCAGAGAAGGAAAAGGTCCTGTAGAGATCTCTGAATGATAATGATGTAGTGTGTTTATAATTGGGAAGCAATGTGCCACTCTAGGAATTCTATGTGCAATTCTTCCAGCATCTAAAGGATGGGGGACACTGAGGCATCCAGTGAGAAGTGATGAGACATTGCTATTCAAGGAGTCTAAGGAGCTCCAACTCTGTGTCTTGATTAACCAGTTCTATGCTCTTCCATTCTTGCCCTCAATGGTTGGTAATTCCCTGACCCTGGGTATTCTGAGAACCACTGTCAGCAAGTTTTGGGTGCCTCTAGCGGGGATGAGAAGAAGAAGAGGGGAAAAAAGAGAGTGAGCCTGAGGGAGGAAAGAGAGCAAAGCAATAACTCCAAAAAGGAAAGAGTCGGAATTGGTACCACGTGGCGATTTGAGTTTACACAACACTTTCATATACATTATTTGAGCTTCCCAGCAATCCAGGAGAAAGGTATTATTGTCCCCATTTCTTAGATGCATAAGTGGCTTTACCAAGATCTCATAGCTAGTAAATGGCATGAGACTTAAACTCAGCTCTCCAATTTCCCACGTGGACCCTCCATCGTACCTATGTTATTATGGAGAGGTTGGAAAGGGCCACCCATACTGGCGTGAGAGTCATCAACAGTGTCACAGGCCATTCAGGATAAAGGACAGCTCTTCATTTGTTGATCATATATGCATTCAACCATTATGTGGTGATCTTTATGATATCAGTTGGGGAGAAAATAAACAGCTAGTTACAACAGTAAAATTGTAATTTTGGAGAGTATACATGGTTCTAGGAGAGTAAATTGGGAGTTATACTCAATCTAGTTTGGGGACAGTCAGCTAAACTTCCTGGAGGAGATGTCATCCAAGTTAAGAGCTAAAGGACCAGCATGAGATGGTCGGCAAGGTGAGGAGGTTTTGGAAGAATATGCTAGAGGCTAGAGAAAGCAGAGAAGCTGAAACTAGTGTGAGCTTGAGAGTTCACTCTAGAAAGGAAAGCAAAATTCATACAATAACTAGCTTTGTAATCCAATTAAGAGCATTGGACTTTAGCCTGAGGGCAATGCAAAGGCCTCAGGGAAATTACAAGATTTGATGCACATCTTGGACTGATTGCTCTGGCTGCAGTGTGAAGGATGGATCGGCCAGGGGCAGGACTGGAGGCAGAGAGACCAGGTGGGAGGCTTTGCGGTAATCCAGGGAAGAGACATTGTGGCATGCCACTGGGGATGGAAGAAGTGGACTGATTAGAAAGGGAGTAATAAATTAGAAGAGCCAGAACTTGGTGATGGCTTGGCTATGGGGAGCAGAGCCGGGGGAGATAAAGGCCCCATTTGCTGAGTGATGGAATGCTGGAGGAAGAGCAGACTTGTCTGAGGGAGACAGAGAGGCCCAGGGAGATCCACTCAGGTTGAGATGGAATCATACCAGATAATGCTTAGTCCACACTTACCACGGGCCATGGGTTGTACATGTATTGTCTTATTTAATCCTCATAGCATTCACCTTTCTGAGCCATATTATTACCACATACCAGGCACCATGCAAAGAACTTTACATGAATTGACTTATTCACAGTCACCTTATGAGTGGAGATATTATTATCCCCTATTTTACAGTTGAGGAGACTGAGGTTCAGAGGGACTGAGTGATTTATTCCAAGCCTCACACCCACAAAGTGCCATAGCTGACACCAGAACCAGTTTACAGCAGAGCCCTTGCTTGTAACCATGTATTATCCTGCTTCCCCGTGGAGTGTTCGAGACCTATGAGGTGTCCCAGAGAATATGTCTCGTGGGTAGTTGGAGTCCCAAAATTGAAGCTCAGGCAAGAAATATGAGTTGGGAATACAGACTTGTGGTTTATCAGCCTACAGATGGTATTTAAAGCCGTGGAAGTGAATAGCTGTGCAGGTTAAAAAGAGAAAAAGGCTATGGGAAAAACTCGAGGAACCCCAGTGTTCATAGGCCCATGGAAATGGAGCCTGTCTGCAGTGGCTGGAAAGTGGGAAGACATGGAAACCTAGGGAGGGGAACCTTTTTAGGGCAGTATGGCCGCATGTGTCAATGCTGTGACAACCTTGAAGAAGATGAGGAGGTGAACATGGCGTCAGAACCATGGAGGTGACCTTAGCGAGAGCCATTTTAGTGGATGGCTGAGTGTGTTCCAGAAGTGAGAAGAAGTAAGGAATGGAGAAGGTGAGCATAAATCACTCTGTCCCCCTTTGAAAAACTTTTCTAAGTATGAAGAGTAACAACAGGTTAACCCGAAGAGGGTTGGTCTAGAAGGGGAAAGTTTTTCTGTAAGATGGGGAGATTTGAGCATGTGTAAATGCTGATGGGAAGGAGTCTAGACAGGGAAGCTGAAGACACAGGGAGGACAGATTAGAGGAACCATGAGGTTTCTGAGCTGTGGGTGGTTTCTGACCCAGAGTTCAGGTCCTTCTCTTTTTAAAGACATATCCTTTGAGCGTCTACTCCATAGAGGGTTGGGTCTCAGAGGTACCTCTTCATAACTCCTACTGTGACTGAGGGGGAAGGGGGCTGTGTGGGAAGATTTCTGAGTGGGGGGGG
>NC_138370.1:39756872-39833768 GCF_054177405.1 Leptonychotes weddellii | reverse complement strand
AACCTCCCAAGAGACCTTGAGCCAGAACCCCCCAGCTAAGCAGCTCTTGGATTCCAGACTCTCAGAAACTGTGTAAATCAATAAAGTTTTATTGTTTTAAGCGACTAAGTTTGGGGGTAATCGGTTTTGCCACAGTAGATAACAATAAAGGCCCTGAAAAATACCAGAATGGGAAAGGATGGTAGAATATTGGAATTCCAGATTTCAGAGGTTGAACGGTGGTGGGTTCATGACAATAGCCATCTGAAGTTGGGCTAGGAGTGATGGACACTGAGTGAGAATTCCAAGAAACTGAGATGTTGGCCAGGTTACGTCAATAGGCAGTGAAATTACCCAAATCAAGGCAGAAGTTGGTTTAAAGAAAAAGCCTGTGAGCTGCGGGCTAGGTCTTGAACGAACAGGGATAATTAGGATGTGGGCACACAAAGTCCATGAGTGGGGGCAGATGGCACACACAGGAATTTTACACAGGAGTGAAGGAATAAGGATTTGAGAGTAACACAAGCTAGAGAGAGGGACCGCATCTGTCTCTGGATTACAGGTCCCCATGGTGTGGCGAGATGAGCAGTCACACTTAGGACTAATTTGGAGATGGCTAGGTTTTACTAAAAGCCCAAAGCTGGGAATCCACTCAGGCAAGAGGCCAAGAGTGTAAATGTAGGTAAATATGTTAATGGTGATGTGGGAATGCTGGCTGGCACAATGAGTGGTTTGGAAAGAAAGGGAGTTGAGGGTGTGTGTGTGTGTGTGTGTGTGTAGGACTGGGGGAGGAAGTGTGGTAGTAAATTAAAGCTGAAGCACATCAAAGAAGATCCAGGCGAGGTTAATTGACTGGCTCGTGAGTTTTCCAGGATACTCCTCCAGTTCCTTACAGAAGCACTAATTCAATTTATCAGTGGTGCATGCCTATAATATGCGCATTACTGGAGTCTCACAAACACAGAGGCCCTGCATGCTGGACACGGCATTCGGGTCACACTCGTTTGGAGACACTAAGATTATTTTCTCAGCTAAGATTAAACCAGAAGTTTATTTTGCTCATAGAAAATACGGTTCTTGGAAAAGTACAATTTATCCTTCACATTGTTTGAAAGAATATAGCTAGAAAAAGACCTCTAAAGGCAATTTTTTTTTTTTTTAAATTCTAGACAGGTAGGTAATGGGTATTGGTTACTACTTGGTTGGTGTCTTTTTTGTTGTTGTTGTTGGTTGAAGAGGTTATTTTTTTAATTTCTTGTTTCAAAAAATGAAAAAAGCACACACCCATATTTTCTATTCCTGAGGGTATCCTATAGAAAATAATTCAGTGTTTGGGACTTACTTAGGTTTTTAGAACAAGTAAATGTTGCTTCAGTATACAAGTAGATAGTTATGTAACAGGAATATTCTGAGTTGGAGTTACAAAGATGGTGACTTGAAGTCCTATAAAGGATGAAGATGGTTATATGCACATATAATACAAGAAAATATATATTATTTGAAGGCCAGAAAGAAATATAAACTCACAGAAATTTCCCTAGCTATCAAGTGACAGTTCTGAAAATGTGTAAAAAGATAGGCGATGAGGAGGGGAGGTTACTTAGTGTTCACTTAACATGTAGAAACAGCTAGAACTGAAGAATCCATTGAGTGTTTTCTGCAACAGAACAATGTAGCATTCTAGACGCTGTGACATCATTTTTTAAAAATAGCTGCTTTCACCAACAGATAGCAGTTTATAATGAAAACGTTTTTTCATTTCTTTTGGGAAGAGGGAGAGGAGAGTCGGGGGTAAGGGGGACGAGTGACTAAGTGAGATAAATGTGCTGATTGTCCCTGGTCTCCATGTAAATAGCAATGTAACTGGCACCGAGCTGCAAAGTCACGTGCACGGACTCTCATGAAAATATGAAGCCAATAGTTCATTCGATTGTTTGGTGTTATGACTAGTAAGTCGTTAACATAATGCATTGTATTATTAGCCTACTTTTAACAGCTTAGAAGCCATCCACAGGAACAAGACAAGAATCGCCATGGATGCCTCCATGATGACTCTGATGGGGATGCTGAAGGTGTGACCCCAGAGATGTGACTGGGGCCAGGGCTGTGGTGTGCGGGGGTGCACAGAGGGTTGGCAAACCAACCCTCCCCCCCACACACAGGGTCGACCTCAGCCTGGGCAGATGGTGACTCTGCTTTCGGGGTCCCTCTGTGCCTCACACACTCTTGTGTCACTTGGTATGTCAGATTTCATTGCTTTCGGAGTCACAGAAAAACCCTGTTGCCAGGGCTGTGCTGGGAACGTTGGCTCTCGAGAAAGGTTTGGCAGTGTGAATGCTCGCCCGCCATGGCCAGTGTCAAGCTTCCCAAGTTGGAATGAGGATAATTGGCTCTGGGGAGCCAGGGTGAGCAGGCTCCCGCTGCACCCACTGCACCCCCAGACAGCGCCTTCCCACCACATGCAGTTACTAGTCCACCATCGGTAAAGTGGGGCTCCCTTCAAGATAGAAATCTATCTAGAAAGGTTGGGGTGTGGGAATTCCTCCTCCCTTCTAGGTCCTTCCTCCCTCCTCCGTCTCCTCCTCCTCCTCCTACTTCTCTTTACTTCCCCTCCTCCAACCCTCTTTCTCTTCCTCTTCCCTTTCAGAATTTACCGATGGCAACTCCACGTTGGACATCAAGCCAGACACTGGGCTGCAAAGACGGGTCAGGATTCATCTCTGACGGTAGGAACTTATGGTCTAGCTGGTGGAGACCCACGTAGGAAGGCAGCAGACGTTTCCATATTTGGTGCCGGAGGACTGCATGGCACACACGGGGACTCAGAGGAGAGGGGTTAATTCTGTGCGATGCAGGAGTGAGTATGTAAGGAAGGGTCTCAGGAAGGTGCTGGTGCTTAAGCTGAATCATCAGAAGTGTTCCTCTTTGAACTTGTGTTTAAGATTGAATTCATGTCAAGTGAAAGCCCAACGGTGAGAATAAAAACAGTAGCAGCAAGGTTTACTGAGCACATCCTATGTGTTAGGCACTCTTCCGAGCCCATGTATTATCTCATGTACCCTGACAGCAACTTTATGAAGATTATACTCTCAGTGTCCCTATTTTATTTTTTATTTTTTTAGAGAGATTGAGAGAGAGAGAAAGAGCGAGAGAGAGCAGGGTGGGGGGACGGGTGGCGGGAGGGAGAGGGAGAGAGAGAATCTTAAGCAGGTGCCATGCTCAGTATAGAGCCCAATATGCTTGATACAGGGCGTGATCCCACAACCCTGAGATCATGACCTGAGCCGAGATCAAGAGTCCGATGCTCTGGCACCTGGGTGGTTCAGTCGGATAAGCATCTGCTTTAGGCTCAGGTCATGATCCCAGGGTCTTAGGATTGAGTCCTGCATCCTGCTCAGTAGGGAGTCTGCTTCTCCCTCTGTCCTCCCCCCCAACGCCGTCCCCCACCCATGAGCGTGTGCGCACTCTCTCTTTCAAAAATAAATAAAATCTTTAAAAAATAATAAAAAAAAAGAGTCAGACACTCAACCAACTGGACCACCCAGGCACCCCTTAGTGCCCCTATTTTAGATGAGATGACTGAGGCACAGAGGGAGGTTAATATCTTGCCAAAGACCACGGAGCTAGTAAAATATGGAGCCAAGAATGAACTCAGGCACTTTGACTCTGGAGCTGCAATCTCAACCATTTAGGATAGACTGCTTCAAATAACATCACAGTATAAAATATAACTGAAAGTTTTTCGGGAATTCAAATAGAACAAATAGGAACGGTTTAAACCACCACACATGACCTCAAAAGCCCTGGGCCAGGACATCAGTCCTGTATCGGCAGGGCAATCAGATGTTCTGTGTGGAGCCGATCACTGAGCATGCCAGCTTGGCAACAGTTCATTAGCTATAAATGTAGTGGTAAATGTGCCATGAAGAAATTTTCTGTAACCAATTCCAGTAATAATTGGATTAGATACTTATTTAGGACAGATTTCAATAAAGCTGCAATGTTAACTTCACGTTCAAATGAACAAAACTGCTTTGCCGAGATCAAATGACAGCGCATTAAATTGGCATTGAAAATCACCTGCTGGCAGAGTTTTGGTTAAGCATGGGGTCGGATCATCTTGAACTAGCAAACAAAGCTTTGAAATTATGAATGCCGTTTTGTACAACATACTATGCAAATAGAGGGTCTCTGCCTCGCTATTACGGAAGTCAAAGGACGGAGAAGCTTAAGTCAAGAGATGGACCTGAGGCTATAGGGTCTTATTTTAAAACACAACATGTATGAGTTAATTAAACAAAACGTGATCTAGCATATTACATCGATAATGTTCATTTAGATATTATTGGTTTTGTATTTTGATTTGGACTCCCTGAGGAGTGCGTTTGCCTTGGTTTTTATAGGTGCATAAGCAGCATAAGGAATTTGTCTCTTTTAAGTTAATATTGCAACTTCCAACTTCCTGTTTCATCCTTCGTTTAAAATATTTTGGTGTGTATAGTTTTTCCAGTTCTTGAAACTGAGATTTTGACCCTTGGCTGAGATGATCTGTGGGCATCCAGAGCATGCCTTCTCTGTCCCTGGTGTTTGTCTATTACCCCCAAAGGCTATGGCTCTCAGTTTCATGTTGCAGATGTGTAGGTAAAGCACTTAGAAATGTAGGCAGCAGAGAATCCAACTCCACTGATCACGGAGTTTGAGAGGGCAAGTATTTGTAGTCGAGGATGATACTCCCCTAAACAAAGTCAGGGTATTGCTGGTAAGGAAGAAACGGAGATGGGGGTTGGGTAGGAAACTAGCAGAGTCTGTTGAAGTGACTGAGTCAAGGAAAGAAAAGACAAAACCATTCTCAGAGTTCTTTCTATACAGTCCCTCCCTCCCACTGTCCTTTCCTTGGTCTCTTAAAAGCAGTGGTGTGCTGATAACTGTTTCACACGTGGCTCTTGGTGGGGAAAAGCACTGATTTCTGTTTGCCAGTTTCTGTGGTGGAAATAGTCCCATCGTGGCGGGTTTCAAGCTACTAACGTGCTGTCCCCCACTGCGCACGGTGTGGGGGAGAGATGCCCAACGGCTCACCGTCACGTAGCATTTCCCCCAGACAGATCCAGTAGGAGTCAGTCACCTCAAGATTATTGAATATAGTAAAATGTTCTATCGGTCAGCTTGGATGCACCAGAACAAAATACCACGGGCCGGGTGGCTTACACAGCAGACATTAATTTTCTCACAGTTCTGGAGGCTGGAAGTCTGAGACAAAGGAATTGGCAAGGTTGGGGTCCTCGGAGGTCTCTCTCCTCAGCTCACAGGCAGCCATCCGTTTGCGGCCTCTTCACATAGCTGTCCTGGCTTTCCATGCATGTGTGCGTCTCGAGTCTCTTTGTGTGTCCAAATGTCCTCTTCTTATTAGGACCGCCGGTCAGAGTGGGTTAGGGCCCACACTAATGACCTCATGTTAACTTTACTGCATCTTTTTTTTTTTTTTTTTAAGATTTTATCTATTTATTTGACAGAGAGAGAGAGAGAGAGAGACCAAGCAGGGGGAGCAGGTAGAGGGAGAAGGAGAAGCAGAATCCCTGCTGAGCAGGGAGCCCAATGTGGGGCTCGATCCCAGGACCCCAGGATCATGACCTGAGCCGAAGGCAGACCCCCAACTGGCTGAGCCACCCAAGTGCCCCAATTTTATCACATCTTTAAAGGTCTTGTCTCCAAATACTGTCACATTCTGAGGTGCTGGGGGTTAGGACTTCAACATAATTCAGTCCATAACAAATGTCGTAAAAAACTAGGAAGTGATGAACTGGGAGTATTTCCTTTGTTTTTAATATCATTTAGTGAATCATAAGTTCATAGAATTTAGGTTTAAAAAATGGCTGTGTTTAGCAGCTGAATTGAAAAAATTCCTGAAGATTTAAAAATCAGCTCTCATGAGCTGGTGTGAACTGCTTTAATAAAACAAAAGCTTAAGCAAATCCCCCTAGCCAACCAGAAAAAGACAAAGCACGATGTGCCAGGGTGTCAATTTTCCTAAGGATCTTTTCCTGGCAATTATCTCATTACTGTGAGGAAACAATAATTTCCAGAATCATTCGAGCTCTAATATTCTTTCATTTTGTAAAAGATCTTAATAGTAACTAGAAATGTCATGATGCTTTGCAATTTAAAAAAATATTTTACCTTATTCCACACTGCATTTATAAAGTCTTTGCTGAGTACATGCTATAGACTGAATGTTTGTGTCCCTCCCAAATTCATGTATTGAAACCCTAATCCCCAATGTGATGGTATCTGGAGGTAATTAGGTTTGATGAGAACAAGAGGGTGGAGCCTGGTGAATAGGATTAGTGCCTTTATAAGAAGAGACACAGGACAGCTCGCTTCCTCTCTGTCTCTCTCCCTCTTCCTCTCTTGACTCTGCCATGGGTGGATACAGTTGGAAGGTGGCCATCTGCCAAGCAGGAAGAAGGTCCTCAAAAGAACCCTGATCTTGGACTTCCCAGCCTCCAGAACTGTGAGAAATAAATATCTGTTATTCAAGCTGCTCAGTCCATGACATTCTGTTACAGCAGCCCGAACGGACTAAGACAGTACCTTCCAGGTACATGGCACTGTGCTGGGAAATAGGGCCCAGAGAAGACAAGAGAGACATGATCCCTCCCCCGATGGTGCCTACATCTAGAGGGGGAGATAGATGTAGAGCGACTAGTCATTTAGTAACTAATTATAGTAGTTGTAACTGCTAGTAGGAACATGTATAGGGCACTACGGGAACATTTATCAAAGGAGGAATTAACCAAACCTAGGAGATCACAGAAGACTTATCTTGGGAAATGACATTTAACCTGTGTTATAGGCTGAATCCTCTACTACCCGCCCCCCCCAATTCAGGTACTGAAGCCTTAATCCTTAGAACCTCAGAATGTGACTGGGTTCAGAGATAGATCTTCATTTATTTATTTATTTTTAAAGGTTTTATTTATTTATTTGAGAGAGAGAGTGAGAGAGAGTATGAGAGTGGGGTGAGGAGCAGAGGGAGGAGCAGACTCCCCGCTGAGCAGGGAGCCCGATATGGGGCTTGATCCTGGGACCCTGGGATCATGACCTGAGCCAAAGGCAGATGCTTAACCAACTGAGCCACCTACCCTCTTTAAAGATAGAATCTTTAAAGAGGTAAGTTAAAATGAGTCTTTAATGTGAGTCCTAATCCAATCTGACCAGTGTCCTTATTGGAAGAGGGAATTTGACCATACAGAAGGACACCAGGGATGTAGGGATGAATGCACAGAGGACACAGCGAGAAGGTAGCTATCCAGAAACCAAGGAGAGAGGCCTCAGGAGAAATTACACCTGCCAACACCTTGATTTTGGACTTCCAGCCTCCAGAACTGTGAGAACATAAACTTCTGTTGCTTAACCCAGCTGGTCTGTCATATTTTGTTACGGTAACACCAGCAGACTAATGGAACCCGGGGCCCGGGAGTAAGGACGGGCTGGTAAGACGAGGGGAGGCAGGAGGGCATTCTAACCAGAGGAGGGAACATCTGGCGGGATCCTTAAAACAACAGATAAAAGGCTCAGAATCTAATCTAGAAGGGCGGTTAGGGATATGGGCCCCGGAGTCAAAGGGCCAGACTCAACCCTGGAAAAGTTCTAGGACTAGACACCTCTGTTTTCTCATCTGTACAGTGCAGCTAATGCTAGGTTCTCCTGCAGGGATGATGGGGAGAGGGTTAAGGGACTGAGCTGCGAAGCAGTTAGCGCAGTGCTTGGCACACACTCCTGGAAATGCTCAAAATATGTGAGATGTCACTTATTATCTGAGAATAGCTCACCATTCTCAAAGTGTAGTTGGAATGTTCCTTACAGTGGCAAGTCTTTACTGGTACCACTCCAACCTGAGTAAAATCATTTTCTCTCCCTTATTGGGAAGGAAGACCATCTGTTTCTAAAATCTGGATTCTCCATTTTATCTTCCTGAGGGTTTGGATTTTGTCCTAATGTCTTTTGCTATGGGCCATAGAAACCTATCATTTAGAAAAAAAGAAATAAAATTCAGGCTTTGGGGAGTGAGGACTGACCAGGCTGTGGGTAGAGCCCATGATGGTTTGGGGGACAGTACCAGGAGAGGGGACTCTGGCTCTGACAGGTGTTTGGGCCTCCATCCCTGAGCTCTCAGGTCCTGAGAAGTGCCAGGAAGCCAGGAGAAGAGTCACGCTGAAGGCACCACTAAGTGAGTATTGGGGCACTTGGAGAGGACATCGCCCTACAACACCATATTTGTAAGCCCCTTGAAAACTGGAAATTCTGCAGGATGGTGGTGATAGACAGACGCACTTGCACCCCTACCTTCATGCACCCCAAATTAGGGACTTCTGGGGTAGGACAGCATGTTTGGCATTAACGACACCATTTTCTCTAAATTCCCTCACTGGACCCTGGTCCTTAAGGACAAGTATTCTATTTTTCTCTCTGCATCCTCCACACTCAGTATAGTGCCGAATACCTGTATTTGCTGAATAAAATTTGTATTTATAAATTAGGCACTTGAGGCCGAGTGATTGAGCGACTCGCTTGAGGGCATACATCTTGGTGTAAAACCGTATCCAAAAGCCTAAGGTCCGTCGGTAGCGGCTTTGCTCTTGCCAGCCACCACAAGGGCAAGGGATGTTTCTTATGCTTTTCCCATGGTGCCTGGTGCCCTGGTGAGCCTGCAGTCGAGCACAGGAAGAACCTGAGAATCAGTAGTGCTATCTAGAAGGTGCGTCAGTGGAATGATTGATAGAGTTGTTTGTGTGGAGGCCAGAACAGATAAGCATGCTCATCCCATTTTGGCTTTAGGGAAGCCCCACAGCCATTCATATTCATTTATTCCAAAGACATTTAGGAATGGGGATGTCACACATCCGGCTTTTTCTCCTCTACATTTATGCCCCGCGAGCTAGTGAACAAAGCATGGACTTTTGGTCATTCATTCAGCATATATTTATCAAGCAGTGTCCCAAATATTTACTGTCTGGCTGCGCAAGGGCCAGCTGGTCTACCTCTGTGTTTCGGTGTCCACATGTATAAATTGAGGACAATAACACCTATTGCATAAAGGTTGGCATAAAGTTCAAAAGAGGGTGAACACATAAAAGCTGCACATACGTTCATACCACCTGGCCCTCGCACCCGGGACAATGACAGCTGATTATTTCACTTCTCTTTCGCAGTGCTGGGGAGCCCATGGGGGCTTCATAAATGTGGTGGAGTTGGTTCTTGTGCCTGATTTGGCTCCTCAATTATGGTAAAACAAGAGGAGCGGGACTTCCCTGGTCAGAGTCTCTCCTGTGACTGGCACATTAATGATGCGCAGTAAATATACATTCAGTCAGTTATTCTGGCCTTTGGAATGAGTGGGACATTTTGATTACGCAGGAAATTGAGATTCACTATACAGCTATGCTTGTTCTGGCCACGGTCACTTCCTATAAATTGAGAAAAGAAAGTCCCCGGCAAAATAAGTTTATGCTGTTTCAGTATCAGTTCTTTATCAGTTCGGATTAGGTTCATCTGCATAAGGTAGAAACACTTCCCCACACATGTCCCTTTCCCTATTTAGCCTTTGATAAGATAAAATCCCATTTCTTTTTCATGTAAAAGACTAGAGTTAGGCATTCCAGGACTTGTGTGACAGCTCCACACAGCCATCAAAGACCCAGGTCCCTTCCAGCTTCACTCCCAGGGTGGTCTCCTAGTCCACGGTGACTGCTAAGGCTCCCGCCAGCCATCTCATCTCTGTTCCTTGAAGCAAGATGGAAGAATGGGGAGAAGAAAAGAGCATTCTCTCCCTTTAAAAAAGACTTCCCTAAGTCCCACACAGTACTTCTTCAGTGAGAGATTGGGCAGAGGGCCAGACCTCTGCAAGCAAGGCTAGAAAATGAAGTCTTTCAGCTGGGCAGTAATGTGCTCAGCCAAAAACTGGAATTCTAGCACAAAGGAAGAAAAGGAAGCTGGGGTCTAAGGTAGGCAAATTACAATCTCTCTCACCTCCTCCATTCTGGAGAAGATACATGGCCATTTTTCCCTTCTATGTTTCTGCCACCCCACGCACAGGCATCATTAATGTCTTGACATCTTATGTTGAGGGAAACAGAGGAGATGATGCTGAGGTTTTTCATCCTAGGCCAGAAAGAAAGAAGAAATGATACCATTTGTCCATGTGCACATTCATGCCCTTTTTCTCACATGTGGTGTCATCCTCTCTCTGTCTCTCCCCACCTATGTGCACAGAGCTCAGGTTAAAACTGCCCTCTGCACTGCAAATGATGATTGCCCTGAAAGTGATCGCGGGGTTTTGTGCACTTGGCCCCGGGACATCCACCGCCAGCCACAGACCAGAGCCCTTCCTCTTGTTCAGGAAGAACAGCTCTAAGAGCGGGTAACCACTCCACACGCTAGCATCTCCTGAGTGAAGAGTGGGGTTCTGTTGGGATTTGGACCGGTAGTCTTTCATTTAATGATTACCGAGAGTTCTCCCCAGAATCTTCTGTCTTCTCATTTTGAACATAGAGAATTAGTGTCTACCTCTTACCTTTCATAAAATAAAATAAAGATTAATAAAATAAATAAACAGCTGGCTGTGGCAAATTCCAGGTAAAAACATTTTGGAAGACACCCGTTGTCTATGAATCTAATTATTGGTTATGGCAGAAGTGAAGTCAGAATTTAACATGGTGGTTTGGGGTGAGGGTGGGAGGTGTTTGAATAGGAAGGCCTGGCTAAGCCCTGGGGTAGCCATTGGATTCTGGGTGAACCTGGGTGATATCTTCATCCTTGAAATGTCAATAAGGATGTCTACTTCACAGGGCCATTTTAGCGCTTTCAATTAGATAACACACCCCTTAACACTGGGCCTGACAAAGGGCAAGGACTCCCTAATTTGTTTCCTTTTCCCTGAGGCGAGTAATAGAGAATAAAGGATCAAGAAGGGAAGGGAGAGGAGATGAGGAGTTGAAGTGGAAGTTGCTTTAAATAGGTTCTTACCAACTGGGGGGTTGAAGTCCATGGAGGCTCTGGAAGCAAGCCCACCGTCCATTCCACTTTATTTCATTCCACTTTAAGACCAGCTCTGTTCGGCAGACATAGCTTATTCTATAAGACATAGTGAGGAGTTATTTTTCAAGGCCGCTAAACTCTAAATTTTTTTTTCAAGGTTAGAAATAATACTGGAGCTTTAAAAAAAATCTGGAACCTAAATAATAGTAGTTTACTTTCCAAAAAGGAAACAAAGGTAAAGAAGTTGAGTGACTACATCACGCTGCCAAACAGTGTTTCCCTCCTCTCTCATCTCACCCTCCCCTCCTACCCCCCACCCCCAGGACAGAGGCGGACCACAGTTTGAAAGTATTTGTATCACAGAGGCGCTAGCACAGGGCCCGCAGTGGGCTCTGTGACCCCCTCCCCACCCACCACTGGGGGTTCTTTGGCAGCCCCAGGGCTCCTGCCCAGGGGAACACCCCGTGGGGGGCCTGCCTGCCATGTCAAACACAAGTGGGTGTGCGGAAAAGGGGCAGCAGGAGGAAGAACTGAAATGATTCAGAGCAGAAGCATCATCGCTCCTGGGCCTGCAGACTGGGCTGGGGAGAACCAGGGAGCAGCACATTCCTACAGATGCTCTGTTTTCTTGGTATTTTGTCTGAAGATGCAGACATTAATCCTCAACTGAGTTGTGGGTTTTAAACAAGAGACTGTGTGTGGGGTGCCTGGGTGGCTCAGCTGGTTAAGCGGCTGCCTTCGGCTCAGGTCATGATCCCAGGGTCCTGGGATCGAGTCCCGCTCCGTGGGGAGCCTGCTTCTCCCTCTGCATGCCGCTCCCCCTGCTTGTGCTCTCTCTCCCTCTCTGACAAATAAACAAATAAAATCTTTAAAAAAGAAATACACAAGAGACTGTGTGAAAGTGCCAATGCAGTGTTCATCATAGAGAGCTGGTTCACATGGCCTCCAGCCCCCAAACTCAGCCCCGAATTGTCTATGCAATCCCTCAGCAAACATTATGAAAAGTCTACAAAGTGCTTGGTATGTTTAGATATATTATTTTATCTAATCCTCAGGGTTCTTTTTTTTTTTTTTTTTAAGATTTTATTTATTTATTTGAGAGAGAGAATGAGAGAGAGAGAGCACATGAGAGGGGGGAGGATCAGAGGGAGAAGCAGACCCCCTGCTGAGCAAGGAGCCCGATATGGGACTCCATCCCGGGACTCCAGGATCATGATCTGAGCCGAAGGCAGTTGCTTAACCAACTGAGCCACCCAGGCGCCCTAATCCTCAGGGTTCTGACCAGGGTGAGGTGGTGAGGTGCTTGCTTCTTGTGCAAAATTTAAGAGGATGCCCCCAAACTCCACCTAACTCCGTGATTAAGATAAATAAGATTTCAATGCAATATTTAAAAAAGAAAAACTAATGCAAAATAATCAATGATGAGAAACACAGCAAGATTTTAAATATAGTATATCCATGTTTGTGGTTTCTTTATTCGGCTCAGCTCCTAAATGGCTTTTGTTCTGGCACTGCCAATCCTTTTATTCTATTCTTGAGGTAGGGCCACGCCGTAGATTGGGGTTCAAAAGAGCTGCATAAACTTAACTCTGGTAGATGGTAGACCTGGAACTTGAACCCGGGACTCCATTGTCTGTTTTCTTTTCCTAGAACTGTAGCCACCTGCCTGGTTTTGCAGGACTGGTGTCTGCCTCCTTCAGAGGATTTGTTAATATGTCTTCCAGGCAGCTGATACCCTTAGCTTCTGAGATAACTGCTTCTCGGAGGTGCCAGAAGGAGATAATTTGTGCAGTGCCCGGAGGGATAAATCACCCTGTAAGCCTAAAATCATCTCGTTGGGGGAGGGGCTGGAGTGAGCAAAACATATACTTCGGTTTGGATGACAAACATGCTGAGCAAGAATTAGCCTGACTTTGAGTTCTCAACGCCATGTAATCCTTCCATTTAACCTCTCCCTGGCAGAATGGGTTTCTCAGACCCAAAGGCTGCCCGCAGAATCAGTTAAAGGAGAAACAAGTTTCAAAATCCATTTTGAAAGCCAAGGTTAGGTAATGGTGTTTACAAACTCAGCCGAGGCTTTTCGTGCTGTAATTTTTTTTTTTTTTTTTTTTAATCGCAAAGGTGCCTCTAGGCATCCCTGGTTTGTTTCCAGCACCGCAGGTTGACTAGGAGGAGGACGCGAGGCCAGAGGAAGGGCGGCTGGAAGGCATTCTGGATTGCAGTGTTTCCCCGGGTGCCGGGCGTGGAGCTGGGCTGGGGTCCGGGCCGGGCTCCGGGGTGGCCACGCCTGCCTTCCGCCTCGAACGCTGCACACACACTGCCACCTACGGAGCTCGGGAGGCAAGTCAGCCTCCCCGCCCGGCCCTTTCCTCCCGCCGAGACCGGCCTGGCCTCTAGCCCGGCGTAGGATTCCTGCAGGGGCCTCCCCACATTACCATGACAAAAGCTGAAGCTTTCCTTGGGCAACTGAAGACATTCTGTGAAGCAAGTCTCATTTTACCAACCCTGTCTAGCTAACCTTGGGTCCCTCCCCGACAGAGGTCCTGTCCTTTCCGCGGCTGGTAAGACTCCTTCCCCAAATGTACCTTGAGGGCCGGCTAAGCTCACCCTACCGCACCACACGGCCGTCCTCTGCTCCCCTACTGGTTGTTCGTATTTATTGAACACCCCTCAGATACCAGGCTCTGTACTATGTACTTTACGTACATCATTTTATTTAACTTTCCCCAAACCCTTTAAATGAGGTCCTAGAATTGCGTATGCTATAGAGGACGAAACAGGCTTAGGAACATTATGTAAATTTATGTAAGGTCACTTAGCCAGTAAGCAGTGGTGCCCGGTTTTAAATCTGAGTAGATTTTAAATCCGAGTAGATTTTAAATCCAGGGCCCACATCCTGACTCCCTTAAATTAGATCCCCTAGGAGACTCTGAACGGACCTCATTCAGTCTAAAAGTACTGAGCATCAACATAGGCCATGTGCTCTGCTTAGGGCTTGGACACATTTTATCCTGTTTAATTCTTACCGTTCCATAAAGTACATACAGATGATAAGACTATTTTACAAATAAAGAAGCGAGGCTCAAAGAAATTAATGGTCTTTTTCTCGAAACCATAAGAGACTCTTACTCATAGGAAACAAACTGAGGGTTGCTGGAGGGGACGAGGGTGGGGGAATGGGGCATTAAGGAGGGCACTTGATGTAATGAGCACTAGGTATTGTATAAGACTGATGAATCACAGACCTGTACTCCTGAAACAAATAATACATTATATGTTAATTAATTGAATTTAAATAAAAAATGTTAAAAAAAAAAAGAAGTTAATAGTTTTTTTCTGTTGGCCACTGTGTCTGGGTATAAGAACTGGAGTAGGGTAGGGCAGAAAGCTGGAAAGAACTTGGGTTATTCTCAACCAGCCACCTGGAGCCACCCTTTCCAGCTACTTCTGGATTCTTTGTCGTGAAAAAAGATATATTCTAAGGATTTGACTTAGGGTTTTTGTTTTTTGTGCGTGAAAGCAAAGCAGCTGATGTAATGAGGATTCAAACGCAGGTCTAGCAAACCCAAGAGCTGCTGGACATGTTTTCCAGGCTACCTTCCTGCCTTGTGTTATAAAATTATTAAAAAGTTGCAGATTCCTCAGGGATAAGGAGACTTCTACATGTGCAATCACGTGTTAGAAAGAATCAGGAGGCCTAGAGTTTGATCCTGACTCTTCCTTAGGTTGCTTGCTGATTCACCAGGGAAATAAGTCACCAACAAATGAAATACTAAGAAAGGTGGAGTACTAGAATGGAATGGTCAAGCCAATGAATGCTTTCTTAGAAAGTCTTAGAGGGGCTCCTGGCTGGCTCAGTCAGTTCTAAGTGTCTGCCTTTGGGTTGGGTCATGATCCTGGGGTCCTGGGGTCCCAGGGTCCTGCTCAGTGGGGAGCCTGCTTCTCCCTCTCCCTCTACCCCACCAATCTCCCCTCCTACCCTGCACTCTCTCTCTCTCTCAAGTAAATAAATAATATCATAAAAAAAAGTCTTAGAGCAGAAATTAAATAAGTCTGGCTTTTGGGCATTCTGCAAAGGTAAAAGATCCAGATAAACAAAGAAATGGCCTATCCGTATTAACAGAAACTTATTTTCCAAACTCTGCTGAAGCGTTCATTCCACTTTGTATGCAGCCCCATCTGGAGCCCAGCGAAATGAATAATGTCATTCAGTAACATCGAAGGGCAATGGGACCACAACCCACCATGCTTGGGGAATGGCATACTCAGGTTTATAAAATAAATATGCTTTCGAATCATACACTGTTACTATATGTGCATTACCAGTTTTCAAGAAAATAAGATTCAGTAAAGTTTAGCTCATGGCATAACCATGTAGGACAGGAGTCGTCCTTTGATGGCTAAGCAAGATTTGTCCTTGATGAACCATGCAGAATCACAGGGCCACTGGGATCCTTACTATAAGGTACAATTGGAAAATAATGGTTTCAGGTTGATGGAGTGCTAAATACACCAGCTTTGACCTAACAATAATTGCTGGGAACACATTTTAATAGCTTGCTAATAAGCCAGTATACGTTACCTGTGCACGCCTCTAAGTAAGTGGTTTTGACAAGACTTGCTTCTAGGGACATAGGCCCTGGACTTGATCTACTACATAGAAAGTGGTTGAGAGCCATATTTCATGACAAGCTCCCATCTTTTAAATAACTCCTATCACTGCTTTCTGTCTGCCTTCATTTATCTATTTATAGAATGGGCATTAAACTATGTTTCCCTACTTCCCATAGAGGGGTAGAGTCTGTAAGGTAGCTTGAGATACGGGCATCATGTGAATATATGGATTTTCCTGTACTGTTTGTTTTCTTTGGATGGCCAGGCCATTCTGAAATAAATTGTTTCGGTTCTTAACCGTTGACTGGCAAATTAATAGTAATGATGGTCTAATCAGGGAGTTTTAGACTTACCAGATAGAGATCCAGTATCTCATAGAAGTGTGATCTCCTGGTGGTCTTTAGAGTCACCTTAAGGTGGGGGTTATTTAAAACACATTACTTGGGCGCCTGGGTGGCTCAGTTGGTTAAGCGACTGCCTTCGGCTCAGGTCATGATCCTGGAGTCCCGGGATCGAGTCCCGCATCGGGCTCCCTGCTCGGCGGGGAGTCTGCTTCTCCCTCTGACCCTCCCCCCTCTCATGTGCTCTCTGTCTCTCTCATTCTCTCTGTCTCAAAAAAAAAAAAAAAAAAAAATCCTTAAAACACATTACTTAAAATACATATTTAAATTTTATTTAAAGGACATTATTTCAAACACATTTGTCTGGGCCCTATGCCAAACCCTTGCATCAGTATGTGGGGGGTTAGGGACTAGGAGTCTGCCTTTCGCCAGCTCCTCTGATATGTCTGGTGTATATTGAAGTCTGAGGATCACTGGTGTGGTACGTGGAAAACACAATAGCATGAAACCTGAAGGGTAATCCGTGTATCACTGGACATGACCATAGGATATTGCAGTGGAAGGCTCCTTTACCTCCTTCAGTATGTAGTTCTTCAGTCTGAGTGAGGAGGGCCATTGAAGGAGCCCAGAGGTCTATGTGAGCTGAGTGCCTCAGCGGTGGGCAAGGGTGGATCCACCACTGATCCCCACAGCCCTCCCTCCTCCTGCAAAACTTGGCTTGGCCATTCAGGGCAGCCTTGCCTCGTCTTCATTGCTCTTATCTGTGGTGTAATTTTTTGGGTTGTTCTTTTAAAAATTGTTTTTAATTATGCTAGAATGCACATAAAATTTATCATCTTAGCCATTTTTAAGTGTACGACTCAGTGGCATTAAGTACGTTCACCTTGTTGTGCGACCTTCACCACCAACATCTCCAGAACTTTTTCATTGTCCCAAACTGAAGCTCTGTCCCCGTTAGACACTAACTCTCCATTCCTTCCTTACCCCGGGCCCCTGGTAACCTCCATCCTACTTTCTGTCTCTATGAATTGACTACTCTAAGTACCTCATATAAGAGGAATCATGCAGTATTTGTCCTTTTGTGACTGGTTTATTTCACTCAGCATCGTGTCTTCAACATTCATTCATGTTGAGCAAGTGTCAGAATTGCCTTCCTTTTTAAAGCCGAATAATATTCCATCGCATGGATAGACCGCATTTTATTTACCCATCCATCCATTGATGGACACCTGGGTTGCTTCCCCCTTTTGGCAACTGTGAATAATGCAGCTCTGAACATGGGTGTATAGATATCTTTTTGAGACACTGCTTTCCATTCTTCTTTTCTTCCCCAAAGATTTTATTTATTTATTTGAGAGGGAGAGAGAGCAAGTGAGAGCACAAGAGCGGGGGGAGGGAGAAGCAGGCTCCCCGCTGAGCAGGGAGCCCAATGTGGGGCTGGATCCCAGGACTGGGACCATGACCTGAGCCAAAGGCAGCCGCCCACCCGACTGAGCCACCCAGGCGCCCCGTTCTTCTGACTTCTTCTGACCAAGAAGGGCAATTGCTGGATGGAATGGTAATTCTATTATTAACTTTTTAAGGAACTGAGACCACAGTGTTTTCAATAGTAGCTCTCTGGTGTGATTTTACGTTGATTTGTGTGATTATTTGATTGTCTGTCCGCTCACCATGAGAGCAGGGATCCTGTTTATTTTTGCCGCCTTGCCTCCTGTATCTCCGTATCTTGAACAACAATGTCTGGGACGCAGTAGTCACTGAAATATCTGATGAATTAATGAATGAGTCAGCCTGATGGGAACACGGCATTGCAGAGAGACTCAGTCTCTGCACTTAATGAGTTTATAAATTAGTTGGTGAGACGTGACCCACACAAGGCAGTGAGCAAATAAAGGAAGGATATAATTATGTACTTCCCACCAACAGTGCACAAGAGGAGGAAACAGTCTTCGCTTGTGATTCTTTCTCGGGGGCCTACATTGGAGGGCTGGGTGCAGAGTTAGCTAAGGAGTCTGGAGACATCAGCCTGGGCACAGCAGTATGCAATGTGGATTAGGAGTGGGCACAAGAGGTCCAAGGCAAGTTGTTCCTTAGGTCACTGCAATGGGGGATCCAGAAAGCAGCCCCCACTTGACGATTAAGCAGGGGGGCAATGCGGGGGGATCTACCATGTCTCCCTCAGGGAGGCACAACGATAGTCCACACCCAGGCTGAGGGCCTGGCAAAAGCAAAGCATGGCCCAGTCAATAGGGTTGGGAGCTTAGGCAGAAACTGGGGATGCGGGTGGGGAGCACAGCTCGATCCTAAGAACTCAGATGAAAACCAGACTGAAAGGTGTGAGCTGGGCCTTCTTTTGCCATAAACACCATAAATCCCACAATTGGAAGGATTCTTCATGTTAAGGGGCCGCAGCCCTAAAGTCTTTTTTTTTTTTTTTTCCCTTTATGGCCCAGCGGGGAAGGGCTCTGGAAGAGGGCAGGGCTGAGTTTGCAAAAAGGGAGAGTGGCCAGCCAGCTGTGGGGATGTGGGGGAAGGAGGCAGAAGGAGAGGAATTGGTGATAAGAGAGGTATGGAAAAGGGAGGCGTTGGTAAACAGGTGCATGGGGAGCAAGATGGAAAAGTGGCCTGCCTAGCCAAGATGGCAGGCACAGGCTGTAATGGGAGCCACAGAGCTGGGCTAGTGTTGAGGCAGGGTGGGGAGGCCTGGGAATCAAGTGGAGACATGCTCCTATTTCATTTTCCTTCTCCTTCGGTGAGGAGGAAAAAAAAATCATTGCTTTAATATTAGAACTTGGAATTCCTAGGGGAGAGAATAGTCTATTTAACCTTGATGGACCAGGCTGGTTTTGAAAAAAATAGAACCCAGAGCCTCTGTGTCCAGGGTCAGGTATGAATCGGAGTCAGGTAATTGTCTCTGCCAAAGAAATGAACAGAAATGCTTAGTTTGAGGAGTGCGAAAGCTCTGGAAGAACTCTGAGGGGAAGGGATATTGCAGTTTGGCTTTTCCGTGAAGCAGATGCCCAGATAGGGAGTTCAGGATGTGTGTCAAAGAGGCCCCTGGGCTCAGGACCATGGGAGGCAGGAGGATTCACAGACGGAGAAACTGAACTGGACCTGGGACCTGGTGGCCGTCTGGGCCTGTCATGGCCTGTCCGGGTTGTCCCCAGCTGGGCTGAGTGGCTGGGCCTTCCTCTGCCCTCCTCCATCAGTCACTGGATGTGGGCTGCCTCAGAAGGTGTGGTCTTGGCGAGGTGCGGCTGCTGCACAGCCTGGAAGAGAGCGAGTTGGAGGTGGTCACTCAGCATTCTCAGCAGCAGGGACAACAGGTCCTTTCTTGAAGGGGCTCTGGGCTGAGCCTCTCTGTGTCCAACATAGGGCTCTCAGGTTTTGGGACTAGAGGCAGATGTTGGGATGGTCATCGGGTTTTCCATCCTATGCATGATGCATGTTGAAACAGAGTTTTAATTATTTCGAAGGGCAAGGAAACCCCAGCAATGTAGAAGATTTGAAATACGGAGGGGCCAGCATCTGTCCGGGTCATTGTGGTAGCCAGACTTGGAGATGGCCCCTGGTGATCCTTGGCACCTGGTATTCAAGCCTCTCCCACACTGAATAGTCCACCTGGGTGATCAGTAGGCTGTTACAGAAATGATGGTGTGTGACTTCTTGGCTAGGGAAGAGGAAGACATTGTGACTTCCATGTGGTTCTTTCTTGGATCATTCCCTCGGGGGAAGCCAGTTGTCCCGCTGTGAGGACACAAGCAATTCTCTGGAGAGGTCCCTGGGGCAAGGAACTGATATCTGCCAACAGCCAGCACCAACTTGCCAAACGCGAAGTCAGATCCTTAGTTCCAGTCTAACCTTCCATGACCTCAGGCTTGCCTTTCACCTTGACTGTAACCTCGTTAAAGACCTGGGGGCCATGAGCTGGAAACAGCCACCGAAGGTGCTTCTGAGTTTTTGACCCACAAAAATGGAGAAACAGTACAACACTGTTTATTGTTGATTTAAGTCATCGAGTGTTGGGTAATTTGTTACTGATGAAGAAATAACTAATCCATTGTGTTCTTAGTCAAAATTCTTTTATTTTGGCTGAGTATTTCCATTCTCTGCCCCCCCCAAACACACTCAGAGTAGTGTGTCGTTTTTCTCCCAGCCGCATCAAAGTACTACTTCAAGGATATTTTCAGAGGTTGCTGTGCATTAAAGTAACCTAAAAACTGAATTCCAAATCCTTGAGCCGTATGTATTTCTAACACAGACCAAACACAGGAAGGAAACAAAAACATCTGCTTACAAGCATACGGTTTTTGTTCAATTCCTATCCAATTTTTTTTTTAACTTCTGACTTTATTTTATTAAGCATTTACAAAGAAAACCCCCCAAATTTACAAAAGAAACAGCAATACAGTACTCCAATATATTGACAACAAAATGAAAAAAAATACTATTAGATGTAATGTAAAATGCACATTTTGTGCACCATGCCTTGAACTTCTAAGTGATTATTGTGTTCAATTGTGCATCACTGATTGATGTTTAGACTAATTGGACCACAAATCGATTCGGTCGGTGAAAATGGCCATGCTGGCCACACACCATGCTGTTGACACCACCAGTTGGTGACTAAGCTACAGTGGGAGTAGATGACAGGCTGGGGCTGCAACAATAGAAAAACAAATTATCCATGGCTAGTCATTGCTAATAAAGTAATAAGGTTACACACATTCTCAAAATGTCTATGAATAAGAAGGAGGATAAAAAGGGCGGAGAACAGGAATCAAGTTATGTCAAAGGACCTCAGTAGATTATTTTGGAAAAACAAAACTTGCCACGTGGATGGCTTTACCCAGGACTGTGTTAATGCCCAAGCAGCTTCAAATGCTGTTTGGACAGTGGGAACGAATCCAAAGTCAGAACAGGCTATTGGAGAAAGGGTGAGTTAAGACAGACTAGTATTACTGGAGGGCTGAGAAGTGTTAAGAATCCAGTGAATTCTGAGTTGGCATTAAGGTGATCCATGCTCCGGTCAGGGATCAGCATCCAACTAATCATCCAATCAAGAGGACCTCCAGCAGGAGACTGTGATTCAGAGGCAGGAAATCCCACCCCCAGGGTGGGACCGCCAGCATATTGTGCTGGGACTTCACCAGCTCTCTGTCCACTACATGGTCCCTAGACACCACTTCTTACCCCGAGGCAAGCTGCATAGCCATATCCCTCCAAGGCCCTGCTGTTCTCTGGTCCCTGAACTTTCTGAGAGCTTGTCTCATCCGAGCAGGGGAGGCCCCTCCAGCTGGGACTTCCTCCCTGCTGGCTGTGGGCAGTCGAGCCCCTGAGCTCTCTGAGAGTTCATGGCTCCTTTCAAATTCCCAGAGGTAGTCTCGATCTTTCAGATATCCAGCCCCCTTTGTCACTGCCTTAGACCAAGTTGCCATGACCTGGGAAGGAGCCTCCTTGGGGAACTACTGCTCTGTGCTACACCAGTTCTCCTCCTCCACTGGCCTAACTCCAATCATGAGGACGCAGCTTCTTCCTCTTTCAAGGCGGCTCCATTTATCTTCCTTTCAGGGGACTTGGGGCCTGCATTTTTCTTCTCTCTTTTGTACAGGAATCTTAATACTTATGCCCGGGCTGTGACCTCTGACCTGTAAGTCCCTTTGCAGTTTCTCCCCAGGGTGACTCGTGAGGAGGGATAGCCCAGAGTTCGGAAGTGGGAGTGAAGGTTACATTAGCTCGTTGCCAGGCTACACTTATTTTAAGGGATAGAGTCCTCTTTTATTTTTTTTCTTCCTCAAGCTCCTTTCCAAAGCATTGTTTATAGCTATTGTGTCTTTTAAAAAAAAATTGGAAATTACTGCCTTTAAGTTTGACCCTTGCAAAAGGTCTAAATCTGTCCTGGGAACTAGGGGTTACAAGATAGAACAAGCCTGGGCAAATAATTTATAGTCTCACGTGGTCCAAGGACAAGCAAGGAAATGTGCAGTCCTACTACAGATCTGAATGAAGCATTCTTTCCTCAGAAAGCATCTAGGGGTACCAGGATCAAGTTCAAGGTCCCCAGCACAGTGCGAATGGCTTTTCAAGACCTGACTCCATCCACCTTTCCAAACGCATCTCTCCATTCACAAGTAAGTTGTCCCCAGGTTTGCTTATGACTTTGCGTTATGCCCTTTGCCTTGTGTGATCGTTAATTTTATGTACCAACTTGACTAAACTAAGGGATGCCAAGGTAGCTGGTAAAACATTATTTCTGGGCACGTCTGTGGAGGATGTTTCAGGAAGAGAATAGCATTTGAATTGGTAGACTGGGTAAAGCAGATAGCCTTCCCCAATAGGGGTGGGCCTCATCCAATCCATTGGGGATCCAAATAGAACAAAAAGGTGAGGAAGGGAAAATTCACTCTGCTTGATTTGGGACCTCCCTCTTCTTCTGTCTTGGTTCTCAAACTTTGGACTCAGACTGAATGATACCATTGGCTTTCGTAGTTCTCCAGCTTGCACACGGCAGATCGTGGGACATGGCCTCCATAAGTGTGTGAACCAATTCCTATAGTAAATTTCCTCTTCCAGGTATCTCTGTGTATCCTACTGTCTCTGTTTCTCTGGAGAACCCTGACTAATACACCTTGAATGCCTTTGTCCACCTCTGAGCTCTTATTTATCTTTTACGAGGCAGGTTAAATGTCACTGTCCTGGTGACACTTCGCCAGATCCTCCTACAGTTAGTAACTCCTGTTCTGCTCCCACTTTGTCCACACCTCATGTAGTTACATTGTAATGATTTATTTAGATGTCTTACTGCCCCAATAGCTTATGAGTTCCTGTGGCATGAGCTTTATTCATATCTGTATTCCTAGTACAGAGTAGACACTCAATAAATGTTTTTTAGTAAAATGAATGAATGAGTGAATGAATGACTGAATGAAATCTTGATTGGCAGGATAATTTTGGGTATTCGGCTCTAGCATGGGTTAATTAGGAGCATGGACGAGGGACTGGGAGAGGCAGAAGACCATGTTCTTGAATAGGAAGATGAGGGGGACACCAGAAGTGAACATAATTTTCTTAGTAATTTTGCCTTAGATTTGTTCTGCCTAAGGGGGTGTCTTGTATGGAAAAGAATTCCATTTGACTCAACCTTTGACCATTGACCCTTTATGGACATTTCTCAGGAAGCTTATGGTCCACATAACCCAAATCTCAAATTAGGTGGTGATCATAATTGGATTTCCAAATTTACTGTGTAATTTATTTAATTCTAATATAGTAATAATACCTTATAATTATATGGTATCTTTCATCTTCCAACCTCAAAGCATTTTCTAAATATTAATTGACAGGAAAAGCTCCAAGTGTTTGATGCTACTGGATCCATTTCTCAGCTGGGTAAGTGTATGATGGAGAGTTAGCTAACTTGCCAAGAGCATGTTATTATTTTTCAAAACACTTTTCATTATGGAATATTTTAAGCACACAGAAGTAGAAAGGAGAGTACAATGAACATCTATGTACCTACCACTCAACTATGAAGTTGTGGCCAATCTTGTTTTACCTATTTCTACCATCTTGTGTTACTTTGATGCAAATCTCAGGTATCATACATTTTCATCCATAAATTTTTCAGTATCTACAAAAGATAAGAACTCTTTAAAAAAAAACATGACCATGGGGGGACTGGGTGGCTCAGTTGGTTGTCTGACTCTTGGCTTTGGCTCAGGCTGTGATCTCAGAGTCTTGAGATCAAGCCCTGCATCAGGCTCCCCACTCAGTGCAAAGTCTGCTTGAGATTCTATTTCTCTCCCTCTGCCCCTCCACCCACGCTCTCTCTCTCTCTCTCTCTCAAAAAAAAAAAAAAAATGACCATGATAAGAGTATCACACCTTCGACAATAGACAATAACTTTTTAATATGAAGTATTCGATCTATTTTTAATTTCCAATTGTTATATAAATTTTAAAATTTTGTGGTTTTGAATCAAGACCTAAATATGGCTCATATATTGTGTTGGTTGATATCTTTTATGTTTCCTTTTTTTTTTTTTAAGATTTTATTTATTTATTTGAGAGAGAAAGAACAAGCAGAGGGGAAAAGCAGGTTCCCCACTGAGCAGGGAGCCCAGCTCAGGGCTCGATCTCAGGAACATGAGGTCATGACTTTCTCCAGAGGCAGACGCTTACCCGACTGAACCACCCAGGTGCCCCTCTTTTATGTTTCTTTTTAAACCTGTAGGTCCTTCTCTCTTTTGTAGTTTATTTGGTGAAGCAATCAGGTTTTGTCCTGCAGAGTTCTCGCTGTTTGGATTTTTCTGATCACATGTTCATATTACCAGTTAACATGTCCTTTCCTCCTATTTCTTGAAAACTAGGAGTTGGACCCAGAAGCTTGATCCAGAATTGGGTTTAATTTTTTTGGCAAGACAACTTTATAGGTGTTAGTGTTTTCTTCCATCAGGAGGTGGATAATGTCTGGTTGTATGTTTCTTTTTGTGATGTTTGTAGTTGTTGATAATCTATGTCTATAGTCATTAATTTATTAGGGATTCCTTCATTATTTATTAATGGGAATATATCTATAAAGAGAAACTTCATCTACTATTTGGTTATTCTAACAGTTTGGGCAATCCTAAAATTTGTAGGAACCACAAAAGATCCTGAATAGCCAAAGCAATTCTGAAAAAGAAAAACAAAATTGGAGGCATCATGATTCTGGATTTCAAGCTCTATTACAAAGCTGTAGTCATCAAGACAGCATGATACTGGCACAAAAACAGACACATTGATTAATGGAACAGAATAGAGAACCCAGAGATGGACCCTCAACTCTATGGTCAACCAATCTTTGACAAAGCAGGAAAGAATATCCAATGGCAAAAAGACAGTCTCTTCAACAAATTATGCTGGGAAAACTGGACAGCAACATGAAAAATAATGGAACTGGACCACTTTCTTACACCATACACAAAAATAAATTCAAAATGGAAGAAAGACCTAACTGTGAGACAGGAAACCATTAAAATCCTAGAGGAGAACACAGGCAGCAACCTCTTTGACATCAGCCAGAGCAACTTCTTACTAGACACGTCGCCAGAGGCAAGGGAAACAAAAGCAAAAACGAACTATTGGGACTTCATCAAGATAAAAAGCTTCTGCACAGCAAAGGAAACAATCAACAAAACTAAAAGGCAGCCTACAGAATGGGAGAAGATATTTGCAAATGACATACCTGATGAAGGGTTCGTATCTAAAACCTAGAACTTACCAAACTCAAAACCCAAAAAACAAATAATCAAGTTAAGAAATGGGCAAAAGACATGAACAGACATCTTTCCAAAGAAGACATATATATGGCTAACAGACACATGCAAAGATGCTCAACATCACTCATCAACAGGGAAATACAAATCAAGACCACAATGAGACACCACCTCACACCAGTCAGAATGGCTAAAATTAACAACATAAGAAACAACACCTGTTGATGAGGATGTGGAGAAAGAGGAACCCTCTTGCACTGTTGGTGGGAATGCAAACTGGTGCAGCCACTCTGGAGAATAGTTGGAGTTTCCTCAAAAAGTTAAAAATAGAACTACCCTACGATCCAGCAATTGCACTACTAGGTATTTACCCAAAGGATACAAAAATACAGATTCAAAGGGGTACATGCACCCTGATGTTTATAGCAGCATTATCAACAATAGCCAAACTATGGAGAGAGCCCAAATGTCCATCAGGTGATGAATGGACAAAGAAGATGTGTCATATATATATAAAGGAATATTACACAACCATCAGAAAATGAAATGTTGCCATTTGCAATTATGTGGGAGCTAAAGTGTATTATGCTAAGTGAAATAAGTCAACCAGAGAAGGACAAATACCATGTGATTTCACTCATATGTGGAATTTAAGAAAGAAAACAGATGAACATATGGGAATGGGGAAAAGAAAAAAAGGAAAGAGGGAAACAAACCGTAAGTGACTCTAAACAATAGAGAACAAATTGAGGGTTGATGGGGGGAAGTGGGTGGGGGATGGACTAGATGGGTGATGGGTATTAACGAGTGCACCTGTTGTGATGAGCACTGGGTGTTGCATGTAAGTGATGAATCACTGAATTCTACTCCAGAAACCAATATTGCAGTGTATGTTTGCTAATAAAATTTAAGTTAAAAAAAATAAGTACAATTTGGGTTAGAAAGAAAAAAATGCTTGATTCTCTTTACTAATTATTCAAAATAATGCATTCATTTTTAGCATTATTCAGTATTAAATGATTTGATTATTTAATCTATTTATATATTAACATGAATATTGAGGTATAATGAACACGGATTGCACTTATTCAAAGTGTATAATTTGATGAGTTTTGATAAATGTATACATCTGTGAAACTGTCACCATAATTATGAAAATGAACATATTGCTCATGAATTTGATTTTTTAGGTATTTTATAAGCTGATAAATTTAAACATGTTGATATTTTCCACTGTCTTAGTTATTACTCTTTTTGAAGCTCCAATGGTCTCATTTTTGCACAAAGGGAGCTATGTAGGTCCTCCCATGGTCCTTTGGAAATGACTCTCCTAGGCTTTGTTAATTTCCTTGCCATCTTGTCACGACAGGATGCTCCAGATCTGACATCAGCCCTTTCTCCACGCAGCCCTGGTCCTTTCAGTGGGAAACAGGATGTGTCATATATTATATGGTGGTTAAACAGAGCAGCAAAATCCAATAAAATTTTTGGTCTGAGTTCACTGTAGTCAGAATGCAATAGTGCTTTACCAAGCAGCTCTATAATTATGTCTTTTGTTTCTGTAGTTCCTTTCACTGAAGTGTTCAAAGTGATTTTACAGCATCAAATTGATCTTTGGGGCAATCTAAGGGTAGAAGAAAAGGTTAGGGATATTATTATCCCATTTTATAGTTGGGGAAACAGATGCAATTGTTGTGACTTGTCCATTAGTTTGTAGAAAATTGGGTACAAGTTTGAATTGAATCCTAGCCAGGAAAACAGGGATTCTCATCTTGCTGCTAGGGTCACCCTGGCTTAACAACCTGAGATAAACTTTTTTTTTTTTTTAAATAAATAGGGGATAAGAATCAATAAGCAATGGAAAGGAAGGGAAATAGTTTTTTCCTGTCTCTTCTGTTTCCTTCCTTCCTACCTTTTTTTTTTTAATTTAAAAATTTCAGTGGCTCTCCTAAGGAGTTGAAAAATATATGAGAAGTGGGATGAGAAATTAGGAAATCACAGGATCCTGGGCTTTGAAGAGTCTGTAAACCTTGCAAGCCCAGCCTCTTTCATCCAGACAGCACTGCATCGGGGCTAAATCCAGATAAATGGGCAGCTCTCCTTTTAGACAGATGCAACGAAGTGTAGTCCACTGTGAACTAAATCAATTTAGACTTACAAAAGCAAATCCCAAAATAGCAGCCTGGAGTTCATGAAAATGAATCCAAGTCTGAGTGCTCTGGGAAAAATAGATGACCAGGAATAGACTGTGCTGTGAAACTCTTTGAGAGCGCTTTGCAGCTGTGGCTTCCATTTCGCCCCGGTCCTTGCTGAGGAAATGGGAAGGTAGCCTACTTTGTGCTAACTAAAGAATTAATGATTCCATTAATTAGCTTCATGGATTTTCTCTGCAGCCTCAATGTAGGCCACGGAGAAACATTATAGATTAATCTTCCCTAGAGGTCTTTAAAACTGTGTGGTATCAGAGGAAGAAGAATCAGAGGCTTTGGAGTCTGGGTTGAGGAAGCTGGAAGCACCTTGTGTAGCATCCAGGACAGTGTTTCCCAAACTGGTTCCAGGGAGCACTAGTGTTCCGAGGAAAACAGAGTTCTGTGGTAAAATAAGACAAATAAGGCTATATTGCTGTCTCAAAGATTCCCAAAGCATATCATTATCTGAAAGGCTTTTTGAAGTCCTGCAATAAATATCTTGGTCTCTGTTTAAGTCTGTTTCCTCAGATGTATTTGACTGTGGAATCCTCCAACACCTTTTCGCCCTATGCTGTTAACTTGCGGACATGAGCGTACCAAGAGACAGTAATTTTAGAAATGTTGACATAGCCCCTTCCTTTTACAGATGAGGAGAGTAAGGACCAGAGAGGTGGGACAATTTATTCAGGAGTCACAGTGTAAGTCACTGGGAGCCAGAATTAAATAGAGGAGAAAGCAGGGCATTTGGAATGAGACAGACCTGGGTTCAAATCCCTGCTCCGCAGTTATCTAACCATGGGATCTTGGGCAATATCTTAATTCCTTCTGGACCTTGATATTTTTATTTGTAAGACTGGCAATATAACGCTGATATCCTGGAACTGTTACCTGTGAAATGTGTTGTGAGTTGATGGTTCCATTAGAGAACAAGTCTGAAGCCCAGGTGTCAGAACAAGGACAAGCTGGGTGCCCGACTAACTCTGAGGTGAATGGAATCTCATGGCTGGGAGCCTGGCTGAGTTGTGGGATTGACGAGGTGTAGACGAGGACCCGGACAGTGAGCGGTACTGTAGCAGGAGGAGGGGGTGGTAGAGGCTGGGAACCAGACAGCGCTAATTGGTAGTTCCCCACAAGGAAGTATGATTAGAAGGTAGAGACAATGCCTCACTTTCAGACGAACACAACACCCCCTTCCTCTTTTACTCGGCGTTACAAACTGAAGCAGCTGGACCGGAGAAGGGGGAGGTTGGGGAGGGAGTGGTCTAACTCGACAGTGAGAGCCGATCATTGTTTATCTTTGTTCTTTGTTTCCATGCTGGTGAAAACTTGCCATGTTTTACAGGGTCACCCACTAAATAGAATGGTGACTTAGGCTTTATTAATTATAAATTAGTAGCAATTTGCATGGATTATTATGTTTCATGCTCTACGAGGCTTTGGATAAATTATATATAGCCTTTCTGGGGGTGTTGGGATATTTTAGACTGGGATGAGGGTGTTGCAGCATGATCTCCCCTAAAGCAAACTAGTGCTCATATTTACGTGGTGGGTTTTCCCGTCCTGCTTGTCCCTGGCATGTTCCCCCACACAACTGGCTCTATATGGGTCAGCTCCCCTCCTATACGTTCCTACAGCTCCTCTGTAGCATGCTTCCTCGAAAGCACTCAAATAGCATGGCAATGATCTATGGGTCTCTCCCCCCATCCGGTGTCCGGATACTTAAAGAGAGCAAGAACTGAGTCTCATACATCTCTTTCTTCCCTCAGCCCCCAGGGCGGCATGTGCTCTGAGTCAGTGCTTATTAAAGGTGATTTGAGTGAACGAATGATGCTCTGTTCTTTTTCACATTCTCCTTCTTATTTAACCTCCACAGATCATCGTTTTTCATTCTAAAAATAATCTCCACTTCTTTAGTTTTTCCAGCTTTTCTGATACACAATTGGCACATAACATCGTGTAGGTTAAGGTATACAACGTGATGATTTGATACATGTATATATTGCAAAACGACTACCACAATAAGGTTAGTTATCACTTCCATCACCTTGCAAAATGATCATTTATTTTCTTCCTGTATATCATTGGTCTTTTACAGATGGAATCCTCATCCCTATTTTACAGATGAAGGCAAGGAACCCGCCCTTTAAGTAAACATGCCAGAACTGGGTCACTCTGAATGAGTATCCTCTCTCCTACAGCATCCTCTTGGCACTCTCAGTGCTTGTGGCAGAAGTGACCTTGGCCATGGATGTCGGTGTCAGAGGCACCTCCTCTTACGTGTCCTCAGTGCTCACTACTCTTTTACGGCAGATTTCATTTTTGAAATCAGTTCCAAGTCATTTGGAGCAAAATCTGGTAAAAGAAGGTAAGTGACCCAACTTGAAAATGCCATTTCCATTTCAAAAGAAAGTCCTAGCTGACACAAATCAGAGGCAATCCCAAGGAGAAATTCCAAATACCTTGTGAGCAATGATAATGTCAATGGAATGAGTATATAGACTTTGGAGAGGAGAGTAGTCATTTAGATTCATGAATTCTAGTGTTTTGGTGTGAAACACCTCTTTAATATGGAACCAAACCTTTCAGAGCTGGGTTCAAATAACAAATGAGAGTGATAAATTCAATCCTTTGAAATGTACTTTCTTTTCTGGCCAGGCCCCAGTTCAGGCTCCCAAGTTGGTTCTCCTGCAGCCACTGATAACATCATGGGCACCTCCAGAGCCTTTCCTGGCATTGTTCTGGGTGTCATTGATGTTAAGCAAATGGGGAAGGAAACACAATTCAGAGCTCACAAAGCTAAGGCGAACTGATTTTCAAGTTCATGACTTTCAAATCCATGGTACAAAAGCATATGCACGTTCGCTAACTAGGTATGTGAAGATGAAGTTATGGCTCTTGGATCTGTTTTTCCCTTTTAATGGGAAACGCTTGTTAATTAATGTTTTTGAAACTTATTTTACCACACGAAGAGGCTTGTTCTCATGCATTTTTGGTTTAATGCCTTCCTACGTGTTTGGGTGAAAAGAATGTGTAAATAAGGCTCTGGAAAATCAAAGGTCTCATGAAATCTGAGCCTATTTAATTCAGCAAACGTTTATTAAACACTGGTGTGTTCTGGGCAGTGTAGTAGGACCTGGACGCTGAAGAGGAGCAAGACATGGTGCATACGCTAAAGTAATTCAGAACCTGATAACAGGATTGACAGGAACACAAATAAATGGCAGAAAAAAGGGCTAGGAGAGCAGTGTGAACAAGAAATAGGGAAGTAGGTGGGAGGATGGGAGAGGACTCGAGGGCACAAGCGATATTTTATTTTTTTAATTTTTTTTAATTTTTAAAATTTTTTTTATTTTTTAAAGATTTTATTTATTTATCTGACAGAGAGAGAGAGAGAGAGAACAAGTAGGCAGAGAGACAGGCAGAGGGAGAGGGAGAAGCAGGCTTCCCGCTGAGCAGGGAGCCCGATGTGGGGCTTGATCCCAGGACCCTGGGATCATGACCTGAGCCGAAGGCAGCCGCTTCGGCTGAGCCACCCAGGCACCCCACAAGCAATATTTTAGTTGAGTCTTAAAGGACAGATTAAATCCTAAGTGTGGTGGAGATTGTGGGCAGGATGGGAAATCCAGATGGAAGAAAGAGAGTAAGTTAGGACCTGGAAAATGCAGAGGATCCTGGTGACATGGTGCCCGATCCAGTCTCCCTGACCATTGAGGTGGGGGTGGGGGAGTAGAGGCATCGACTCTGAGAGAGAGAGAATGCCAGAGAATGGATGCCTGAACTGGTCTCTCATGCTCTCATGCCGTGGGATCCCCTTCCCTCCGCTTCCTCTCAGACCTGAGTGATTTCAGGTGCTGTCCTGCAGAGCTTTGCACACCGATTCATACTAACGTGACTTGACTCTTCCTGCGTATGTCTACATCTTAAAAGGAAAACATTTAAGAACACAGTGATGGAGCTGATGGAGTTACTTTTTTACAGGGAATTTTAAAGATTTATTTATCCATTTGAGAGAGAGAGCAAGTACACGAGTGTGAGTGTGGTGGGGAGAGGGGCGGGGTGGGGGGAGAGAGATAATCCCAAGCAGACTCCTCACTGATTCTGGAGCCCAACATGGGGATCCATCTCACCCCCCTGAGATCATGACCTGAGCCAAAACCAAGAGTCAACTAACTGAGTCACCCAGGCGTCCCTACAGGAGAGTTTTATACCTTGAGCAAGGGGCCTGTAAGGAATGTACTAGCCATGGGGACTGGGGGGTGGGGGGGCATCGCTGGAGCACATAATCATTCCATCATAGTGGGTATGTGAGCACTGAAGAAAGAGGGTCTCTGTTCAGGGGTGTGCATTTGGGAGAGCAGAAGAGGGAGGCGGTAGATAAAACCTCAAGTTGGGATTGATGGTCCTATGTCTTATCTTGGTATCTTCCAGTGAGCTCACCAATAAGCTCTTTTTCTCCCTGGTGCTTATTTATGTGCCAGTTTCCCATTTTTATCCTTTCTCATCTTCTTCCTTTAACTCCATCCGCTTTTTCCAGATCCAACACCGTCATACATCCACCATATGGCATGATGTTATAATTTGGCAAACACCAGTAAAATGAAATCAAACTCTCCTTTACATTGCCCTTTTCTTCCCTTTCCTTCTGTTGCTAGTTGTGGTTCTGTGGGAGGCTCACGCAGCTGGTAGCCTGTTGAAGGAGCCATAAAATGATGTAAGATGCCACTTCGGAGATAAACACATTGATCCTGCAAAATGCCCAAGCTTAACAGTGGAAGGGAAATCCAGCAGAGACCTGAGACAGATGAGTTCATTGTGATTGTGTTCTTTGGCATTAAAGCATATTGGTTACACCATATGTCACATACCCACTATCTCGAAGGCATAAAGTATTCCACTGAAATGCATTTTAAAAATTACTGAAGTTATCATGTCAGGGATAAAATTAACACTTTTCCATTTGAATCTTTATAAAACACAATCACTCTCTCACCTTCATTTTGAGTATTTTAGAAAGAATGTAAGAACAACCTTCAGATCAAAAACTAATGATGTAATGTATGGTGATTAACATAACAAAAAAAAGAACAGCCTTCAGCATATTTTTTCATTTGTTTTAAACAAGAGCAAATTTACAGAAAAATTGGAAATACTGTACAAAAACACTCACTTTTCCTCAACCATTTGGGAGTAAGTTGGTGAAATAATGCCCCATCATTCCCCTTAATATTTGTTATGGGCTGAATGGAGTCCCCTTGACATTCTTATGAGTCTCTAATTCTTGGGACTTCAGAATGTGACTGAATTTGGAGGTAGGGCCTTTAAAGAGGCAATTAAGTTAAAATGAGGGGATTGGGATGGGCCTAATCCAATGTGACTGGTGTCCTAATAGGAAGAGGAAATTTGGACACAGATGTGATACAGAGGGAGGATGATGTGAAGACACAGGGAGAAGCTGGCCATCTACAAGCCAAGGCCTGGAACAGACCCTTCCCTCAGAGCCCTCAGGAGGAACCAACCCTGCAGACATCTTGATCTTGGAATTCCAGCCTCCAGAGCTGTAAGAAAATACATTTCTGTTGTTTAAACCACCTAGTCCATAGCACCTTGTTATGACAGGTATAGCAAATGAATATAATACTGTAGTGGACATTTCCTAAACAAGGGCATTTTTCCACACAACCAGCAATACAACCATCAGAACCAAAAAATGAATCCTTAGCTCTCATTCAAGTTTCATGAGTTGTCCCTGTGCAGAAAAAGGATCCAGTTGAGAAGCACGTCTTGCATTCAGTAGGTCCTTAGGCCCGAGTGGTTCCTCCGTTTTCCCTTGACTTTTGTGACACTCATGCTTTTCAAGGTTGCAGGCCAGTCATTTTGTAAAATGTCCTTCATTTCCTTTGTCTCATGGTTCTACACTATGATATTCAGATTATGCTCTTTTACGGCAAAGATGGTGGATGATTTCCATTTGTCTTTTTCCAGGTGATGTTCACTTTGTCACTTGATTACTGTGGTAGCGGCTTGTCCTCTGTAAGTATCTTCCCTTTACAAATATCAAGTATTTTGTGAAGAGTTATTTTGAAAATGCAAGTATGTTGCAAACTTTCAATTAATTAATTAATTTTTCTATTAAGTTTCTGTTATTTCTATTAAGTTTCTATTAAGTTTTCTATTTTATTTGATGGGGTTATAATATGTTACTATCATTTCTTTTGATGCTTAAATTGCTCCCAATTTAGAAAATGGGAGCTTCTTCAAGATATCCTCTGTGTTCTTTTGACATGTCCCAATATGCTTTGAATCCTTTCTTGCTTTTTAACACAAAGAGATATTCCAGGCCCATATTGCAATTTTCCTGCTTTAGGCCTGGGATTGGCTATTTCTCCAAGGAATCTGGTTGCTTTAGTGGACAGTGGTATTTAGGGTCCCAAATTGGGAAAGTAAGTATGCTCATTCCTGCGGGGGTATCACTGCTCCTGTGACAAAACTAGAGAACGTGTGTGTATGTATATTTGCACATATACATGCACCTTTATTTGTTTCTTTATCTGTGCCTGCATCTATCTATGTATCTACCCATGTCTGTCTGTCTATCTACCTACCTTAAAAATAATGAGTTCAAACTGCTACCTTCCATTTCAATTCACCGTTACGGGGCTCTGACTTCCCACACTAGGCTGCCCACTCTCCTCACCTTGCTCAGGGTCTGATCCCCACACTGGGCAGCCCATACCATGGGGGTAACCTCCTCCCTTCACTTCTGTCCCAGGCTCTAACACCTCACATAAAGGCCCTCTTTACACCTCTTTATACCTGCGCTGAGCAGCCCTCTCCATGTATGCACTTCTCAGACTGCTTGGACACTGAATTCTGCTCAGGTGCTTCTCTACCCCCCCCCTACCTTATCCTACAGCCTTCCCTGTCCCATCTAATGGCTTTAGGATTGAGTTGTTCAGGACCAGAAGGGGAAGGGATAAAGAAGAGAAAAAAAATCATACTTAAGCTCACTCATTTTAAGTAACTATTTTCATTTTAGTTTACTGTCAATCTTGACCTTGTATATATATATGTATATATATATACTGAATTTGGAGGTAGGGCCTTTAAAGAGGCAATTAAGTTAAAATGAGGGGATTGGAATGGGCCTAATCTCGTGTGATATACTTGGGCCTAATCCAATATATATACACATACATATATATTATAATATATATATATCTACAGTTATCATAGAGTAATGCAATTGTTTTATATTTAAGGTTAACATTGAAATTCTTCTTATTTTTCTACATAGCTTTTATAAAAAGTTATTATTGGCCATAGAAAATGCCTTAAGAAGATAAGCCTTAATTTACTCAATCATTTCTCTCTTATTGGTTATTTATGTTGTTCCTAATTGTTCCCATATAGATAATGTGGGGAATCTCCTCATGAATATGACTTCCCTTGTCTGTTAGATTAATTTCCTTGGATGATGCCCAGGAGTGGGATTATATGGCTGGAGAACATGAATCCTCTTGAATATGTGCAAAGCACTTAGCTAAGGGTTTAGCACCCTAGTAAGTCCTCAACACATGTTTATTGAATCAAATAAGGATATCGCTTTCCCTTTTTTCTTCTTAAACAATTTGCTTGATTTGGACAAGTTGCTTAACTTTTCTAAACCTCAGTTTCCTCATCTCTAAGTAGGGTAATCCACAGTCTAATTGTACTGTTGACTCCTCACCCCTTCTCATGGGAGACTTTGTGAAGTCCCTTATCTGTAGGTACTTGAGGGAGACTAATGTCTGTCCAGTCTGCCTCAGACCCTGTCTGGTGCCCCTTGGCTCTACATTGCCCACATAGCATGTCCTTTGTCCTTCACAGGCAATTCCTAGTGTCACAGACTCTTATCCTAATTGTAAAGTTCTCAGAACACCGACTGTTCCCTGCTTCCTGCTTCCGTCTCTGCTGCAGCCGCAGCTGAGGTGCGCCCATCTCTCCATTCTGCTCAGTGGTGAATGAGGAGCGATAGACATGGCTCTGGATGATTTGAGTGGAAAGGAAGCATCATTCCAGAGCAAGTGGAATCTAAAAAGAATTTCTTGACTGTAGAAATCAGGAATGTATGATATTTGCTGTGTTCCACTGTAAAACATTGTTCTCTGCATTTAGAGGCCTGAGGATTTTTTGTTATTGTTGTTGATGATGATGTCTTAATGGTTCCCTTAAGCCTTTTTGACTTTATTATTTTTTTTAAAGTTAAAAACATCAAAGCAATGTATAAATGAAATAAAACATGATCTAGCACTGCCAGATTTTTAATAGAAAATGGCCGCTCTTCTCCATCCCTTCTTATCTTGATTGCTTCTCTGAGGCAACTACTTTTAACTCTTTTAGCCATTGTTTTCCTAATATTTGCCTCCATATTTCTAAATAACATTTTATTTTATTTAAAGATTTTTATTTATTCATTTGACAGAGAGAGACACAGCGAGAGAGGGAACACAAGCAGGGGGAGGGGGAGAGGGAGAAGCAGGCCTCCCACAGAGCAGGGAGCCTGATGCGGGGCTCGATCCCAGGACTCTGGGATCATGACCTGAGCCGAAGCAGACGCTTAACGACTGAGCCACCCAGGCGCCCCTCTAAATAACATTTTAAAATACAAGTTGCATTGGCTTTGCGTCTTGGTAAAATAACTAGAGTGAATTTTGTTATTTGTTAAGAAAACAAATGTATTAAAGGATTTGGGTGGCTTACTGAATTTGGGGGCATTCTGGAGAAAATGGATTGAAGCTGAACTTCTAGAAATAATGTCCCAGACCACACCACAGATTAGCCTGCTGAGGAAACTGTGGCTACTGACCGCAAAACCACACAGCCAGGTCCATCCTTAGGAAGCATGCCAGCCAGAGGTCTCTCAATCAGTGTTTATGTGGGAGCCCATCATGGCTGCATGTCTATATATAGATCAATGTGTAAACTAAAACTCATTGTGCAGCTCCCCTTCAGCTCACTTCGGCCACCACCCACGCCAGCCCCTCACCAGTGTTTCCTTTGCTTTCTCACTTCTTTCAAGTATGTATGTGTGATTGGTGGAATCTAGCTGCAAGTTTAAATGTGAAAAGCGAAGTGTGTCATTTTTTCACAGAGAGCTTGGTGACCCAGTGTGTGGGTTACATGCTGTCTACTTTTTCCATTAGAATATTAATACTATAGTATATTAGTTATAGTATATTACTACATTAATCATAGTTATTTTTTGATGGTCTGATAATTTCTAACATCATTGCCATATCTGAGTCTGGTTCTGATGCTTGTTTTGTCTCTTCAAACTGTGCTTTTTGCCTTTAAGGATGTCTTATAATTTTAGGTGGAAAGCCAGACATGATGTACTGGGTAAAAGATGCTGCAGTAAATAGGCCATTAGCAGTGTGGTGGTAAGGTGTGTGGGGGGAGTGTTCTACAGTCCTGTGATCAGGTCCCAGTCTTTTAGTGAGCCTGGCCTGGGACTGTGAACTTCACGCGTGCTTCTCAGTTCTTCCCTCCCCTCTTGGGTGGGACAGGGTGGTTAGAGTCAGCTGGAGTTGGGTATTTCCCTTCCACAAAGTCAGTTAGGCTCTGATAAAACCCCAGCAGATTAGGGTCTGACTAAACAGTTTCTCCTAAAGTCAGGCCTTGTTAAGAATGGAATGCTCCTTTTCTCCTTCTTCTGGAAGCATGAGAAGAATTTTTTCTGATCTTCACTGTGAGAACCTGGTAGAGCTCCAGGAGGCAAAATTCACAAAAGTGTGGGGGTCCTCTCATGACTGAGTCCCCGTTAAGTTTTAATGCTCAAACTTGTCCACTCTGTGCCTCCCCCAATTTATCAATTACAGTTCAGGTTTCCTATCCTCCAGGCGCTGGTTCCTGCTGTGGTTTCTACCCTGGTGTGTTGTGATTTTCGGGATCTGTCTACCTGTCTCTCCAATTTTGGGAGAAGCACTTCGCCCTGTGACCTCAGTTCTCTGATGGATCTAAGAAGACTTGTTGATTTTTAGTTTGTTCACTTTTTACTTGAGAGGACAGAGTGATGACTTCCAAACAACTTATATGCTGGACCAGAAACTGGAAGTCTCCTCCTGACATTTTTGGATGTTCTAAAGTATTTCTCTGCCAGAAGAGGACCAGTAAAGTTAGAAAAACCCCATTCAATGTGGCAGATTAATTTCATATGTGTTTAGTAGGTTTTATTTGAGACAACCTGAAAGACTGGCAATGACATGGGGTTTGGAAACCTGATGTGACTGATGTCTGCCTGTGTGATTTTGGACATGTTACTTACTCTTTCTGAGGGTCAATTTTCTAATACATAAAATGGAGGTTGGATTATACTTCTTATAGAATTGCCTTCCTGTTGTTATTTTTATTCCTAATTTAGAGAATAGGAGGCAGCTGGGCAGGATAGTGAGGAAATCTCTTCCTTTACTGTGTCCTCACTTGGTTTTGTGCCCTGCTCTACTAGTGTACTTCTAACAGTAACTGTCTTTACTACCTCTTCTATCTTTGATGTTAAGCCTTCAGTGTCATCCTTGTCTGTATATAAAGATAGAATCTATAGGGCTTTGCTATAGTATTACATTCTTCCATGAGCATCAAGGAAACCCTGACATAGACATCTGGCTGAAGTTTGCAAATTAGTGATTTCTGTTTCCAGCCAATTTTCTTTTCTGAGTCAGAATAATTTGAAACTCCCTATATGTTCCATTGGTACTATGTTAAGTAGTATCTCGATTTCAGTGACCATATTAGTAGTCAGGACATTACTGAGGATAGAGTTACGTTTGGCTGTAGGAATTCCACAGCTTCTTTCCCCGTGTCTTGCTAAGTGAAGTACTTAGACTCTCAGTTCCTCATTATGAAGATTCTAGGACACACCCCGATGAGTACGTTCAATTTGTTTCTAGCAACCTTTCCTTGGCAGATGAGCTAAAAGGTCAACTGTTAATTAAGGTGGAGCAAAAATAAGGTGAGCACTGGCTGAGTCATGGGTTGGGACTTGGAGCACTTCAAAGCTGGAGATGGTTGGGTCCAAGTAAGTTGGATCTGTTTCCTCCTGTTGCTGTTTCCAAAGGCCCTCATGGAGGAGGGGAGGAAATGAGAACCAAGAGGCGAAAGACCAAAGGATGAGGAGAGGAGAGGGCAAGAGATAAAGAGGAAAGATAAGAAGGAAACTAAACTTTATCGGGTGTTCCTCAGGTATCAGTAACCATCTTATGCATTTCATTCTATTGCTCCTTAGAGCCATCCTCTAGAGTAGCGATCACTCCTGTTTGTCCAGTATCTGCTTTGTGCCATGTACTGTGTGATGGGCCTGGTGATGTCATGATGAATATTTCATTCACATCTGCCTGAACAGGAGGTGTTGACAGTCTAGTAGGGGATTCTGACATTGAGAGAGTTTCCATACAGGGCACTAAGTGCCTTGGGAGTGCCTGAAGAGTTTTCAGGCAAAAGTAATTAGTATTGCCTGGGGGAAGTAGGTCTGGAAAGAATAAGGTGCATGTGGAGAGGGTCCTCTAAGTGGAGGGAGAGGTATATGCAAACATGAGGGCATAGAACATCATCATATAATTTGCTGTGGCTGGAACACAGGGAGTAGAGGAAGGGAGTGGCCTGATCATGGTGGGTCCTCTGGGCCAGCCCAAGTTTGGGCTTCATGATGAGGGAGAAATGCCTCAGCAGAGAAACAACTTGGTAGCATCTGTCTTTTAGGCAGGCTCCTCTAGCAGCATCGTGCAGGATGGGTTGGAAGTTGTTGAGAATGAAGTGCAGGTGATTCCAGAGAAAAGTCTGTTTAAACAGTCTAGACACAGACTAATACATGTCTGAATAAGACATTGAGGGTGAGAAAATTCATGGACTCCAGTGACTGTTATAAAACAATAGAACTTAGTGACTGATTGTATGGTGATGGGAAGGATGAGGGAAATCTAAGATAATAGTCAAACTTCTGGGTAGGGTAATTAGGATCAGAGTAGCCCACTACCTTGTGTTAGAAATTGGTCCTGGCAATCACCCCTTGCTGCCTCTCTAATGCAGTTGCCAAGGAAGCAACAGTGACAAAATTGATCCTTTTGGAACCAGTACTGGGGCTGGAGCATGCAGATAAGGGTCTATCTCCTCTTCCTCTGAGTCTCAATATTGGAACATCCTACCTAGATGTGGAAGAGAAGGGTCAAGCTGGCCAAGTCAACTTGCCTGTCCAACCACATTCACAAATGAGATGGAAGAGCAAGAGAGTGGAGGATACACAGAATTTAGTTTACAGTAATCTCATGCCATCACTCAATGTGCTTTAGTCTATGTCTTGGATTAGGACCAATCTGTTTTGTAACTCTTCCACTTTGAGTGGGGTGGATGGAAAAGTAGGAGGCAAATGAAAAAAAGGAGCAAGAATTTCCTCTTCTATATCCTGGAGAAGAAATTTAGGAGAAACTGGCTTCAGATGGGGAGATGATAATCATTTCATTTTTTTTTTAAGATTTTATTTATTTATTTGACAGAGAGAGAGAGAGAGAGAGAGGGAGAGAGAGCACAAGCAGGGGGAGCGGCAGGCAGAGGGAGAAAGAGAAGTGGGGCTCAATCCCAGGACCCAGGGACCATGACCCGAACTGAAGGCAGACACTCAACTGACTGAACCACCCAGGTGCCCCAATCATTTCATTTTGATATGCAGAGTCTGAGATGACGGTAGAACATCCAGGTAGTAAAGTCCATTACAAAGTTGAAAATAAGATTCTAGAGCTCAGGAGGGAGGTCTGGCCTAGAAAAACGGGTTATGGTATTATCTGAAAATAGGTGATAGTTGAAGTCTTGTCTGTGGTTCACAACAGGGGACGCAGAGTAAACACCGGGAGCATGCAATTTAAGGGACAGGTGGGGAAGATCGCTCATGAAGGTGAGTGCTGAGAAATTAATGGGTAGGAGAAAAACCTGGCGAGTGAGGTCTGGGAAGCTACAGGAAGAAAGTCCTCAAGAAGAGTTGTCAGTAGGGCATAAGGACAGGTATGGAGCACCAGGAGAATAGCTTGGAACAGCTACGAAGAAAAGGTGGAAAGAACAGAAAGAAGATAAGTAAAAGGCATTTTCAAGCTGCCATGAGAGCATAGCTGAAAATGGAACCCCACCAATCATGGTGCCAGTCCCCATGAAAATGCCACTTCAGCAACAGTCAAATGTCAGATTGCTAGGATTGGGGATTTGCTGGGTGAATGTGGTGGGAGGACAAAAGGATGGGGAACCGAAAATGTTGGGTTCCAGTTCAAAAAGAAGGGAAGACATTTCAAGTGGGATTGGGAGACTCTAATAGGCTGCAGAGTTCTAGCGACTGCCTTGGGGTCTCTATGCAGTAAGAGACTAGTGCAAAGGCAGAGGGATGAAGAGGTGGTGGTTTATAGACTGAAATGTTGAGTTTAAGGTTTCAGAGGCAAAACTGCTCCTCCTGATGACAAGGGCCACTGTGGCCATGGGAGTAGATTGTAGAGGGGGGAGGGAGTTGGAGTTTATTGTCACTGAGGCTTGGGACTAAGAGGCTAGTGTGTTAGGTGTGCTGCCCATGTGGACACTGAATTCATTTAAGATGATAGCAGGTCTAAGGTGGAGAGGAGGACAACCAGGTATCAAAATACTTGATGAATGTAGAATTGTGATGCTCACTTTGGTGGATTGTTACCTAGAAGAGTAGAAGGAGGAATACAAAATGGTTGAACCATAAGAAAAAGGGATTTGGTACAGGAGGAAAAATAACATCTTGAGAGCATTATTAGAGACTTAAGAGAATGCCGACCTTTGGTGTCCCTGTAAGGGAATGAGCAGCCTCCATGAAAAAAGAAATTAATATCCTCAGGGAAGAGACAGGATTCAAACAGTCAAGGAAGTAGAGAGAACATTATTAGGAGGATGTCATCCCAGAGGTGGCTTATATTGCATATGGCATTTTCTGTTTCATTGACTTTTTTCTATTAAGTATTATTAATATATTGTTTAAATTATTATGGCTCTAGAATAAAATTTAATTTCTGGTGTTTGAAGTCCAACTTTGTTGCTCTTTTTTCCTTTCAAAGTTTCTTAGTTATTCTCACTTAATAAAATTATTTCACTGTTATTCAAACAGATTTTGAATAAATGTATATAGTGGGCCTTTGAACAACCCAGGTTTGAACGGCACAGGTCCACTTACATGTGGATTTTTTTCTTTTCCTGTGAAAAGCTTTATTGTTTTCATTGGATCCATGGCTTGGGAGAGGCCTCCAGGGTAAAAAGCTGCCTGCAGGGAGAGCCTCAGGCAGAAGCTCTTGCACCAGGGGGATGCCAGGGGACCCCTCAAAGACTGCTAGGCTCCTGAGGCTCCTGGGTGTGCTTGAGGGTGAGTCTTTCTGAGAGATATTCATCCAGCCCAGCCTGGGGGCCAAGCCTGTGAAGTTAGCCAGGTGGTCACCATCTTCTCAATGAGTTTCACCTGCTCACCCAGGAAGCCGTTCTCCAGGAAGCTACAGAGATGAGGGTCTGAGTGGGCCGAACTTCGGGCACACAGATCCAAGAGGGCCTGCTTCAGGTTTTTCTCCAGGACCACGCAGATTCCACGGAATCCAGGGCTTTATCCCACTCATCTTGGAACAGCGTCTGCATGTCCTGGAAATGGGCGCAGCCCTGGGCTGGTTTTGCATCTTCAAAGGATGCTGCCTGTCCTCATTTTTCTCCTCTGCCAACTCTCGGAAGAAGTGGTCCATGCCCTCCAGAGCCAGATCTTCGTGGTCAAAATAGAAACCCAGAGAGAGAAAAGTGTAGGAGGCCTGCAGATGCATGTTGACCAGGCGGCTGATGGCAGTTTCCACCTCAGTGGAATAATTCTGATGAATCTGAGTGCTCATGGTTGCTCAGCAGTAAGGAGCTAAGCTCAGAAGGTGGTGTTGGCTGGTTCCAGAGGCAGAGGATGGCTGAGAAGATGCCTTTACAGGTCACGACTGGACAAGAATTTGGAGGGTGGTGGTCGGCTGAAAGAAGGGGTGTCCCTGGGTCTGTTCTGTCCAAGCACGATTGAAGCAACGGACAGATCTGGACGACCATCAGGACCACTGCCTATACAAGGATTTTTTATAGTGCAGTGCTGTAAATGTAGTTTCTCTTCCTTGTGGTTTTCTTAATAACATTTTCTCTTCTCTACCTCTCTTTATTTTAAGGATACGGTTTGTAGTACATATAACATACAAAATACAGTGTTAATTGTAAAGAAGAAAGAAGATGTTATCAGTAAAGCATCAGTCAGCAGTAGGCTATCAGTAGTTAAATTTTGGGGAAGTCCAAAGTTATGTGCGGAATTTTGATTGTGTGGAGGAGTCAGTGCCCCTAACCCCCAGGTTGTGCAAGGGTCAACAGTACTTTAATCTGGGTCTAATTGATACCCTCACCTTTTGTTGTAGGTCAAGTTCTCTGGGAAGCAGACTCTGAGAGGAAGATTTCCATGTAGTAGGTTTATTAAGAAGTGCCCTTGGGGTGGGGGGCGTCTGGCTGGCTTAGTCGGAAGAGAGTGTGACTCTTGACCTAGGGGTTGTGAGTTCAAGCCCCACATGGGGTATAGAGATTACTTAAGTAAAGAAAACCTCGAAAAAAAAAAAAGTACTTCTCTGGGCATGAAGGAAGTGGGACGAGGCAGAGCAAGGGGTTGAACTGTAATGAAGTCACGGACAGGGGCCTCAGCTGACCCCAGAAAGTTCCGGGAATAGGATGGAACTTCATAGTTGTCCCGAACTGAGGCAAAGGGGACCAGGCCTTTGTGAAACTTCCTCCCCAACCACTGAGCAGTCACCTGAGAACTACCCAGGAGAGAAGGCGCCTTTCTTCAGATAAGGGAGGTTCCTTGAGAACAAGCGGGCAGAAGCTGTTAGCATCCAACACTCTGCAGCTAAAGGAATGAGTGTCTTGGTTCTGAAGTGGGAAATCTGGATGGCACATCACAACGTCCACTTCAACAAAATGGGAGCATATTGCGTCTTCTCATTTATTCACATCTTTTTTGCAGAGATTTTCAAAGATTCAAATAATCACAAAGACTTAAAATTTTTTTTCATATATGCCTACCACACTGCTTGTTAAATTTATTACAGGTTATTTTGTATTTTGTGTTAGAATGTTGAATAAGAACTTTTCCCGTGAGATTTTCTAGCTGTGTATTCCTTGTATGTAAGTACAATGTGTATGGATTACTATATTTGTTTATTATATTTTTTCAGCTTTATTAAGGTATGATTGACACAATAAACAACACATATTTAAAGTGCATACTTAGATGAGTTTTTTAAAATTTAAATTCAATTAATTAACATATAATATATGATTTGTTTCAAGAGTACAGGTCTGTGATTCATACTTATGTGAGTTTTGACATATATATTCCTTTATAAAAACATCATCGCCCCCAGAAGCTTCCTTATGTCCCATTGTCAGCCATTCTTCCTTAGTGTCAGCTCCTGGCCCAAGGCAACCACTCATTTGCTTTCTGGCACTATAGATTAGTTTACATTTTTGAGAATTTCTTATTAACGGAATCAGAGTACCTATCCTTTTTTTGCTTGTCTTCTCAGCATAATTACGTGGAAATTCATCCATGTTGTTTTGTGTCTCAGTAATTCGTTTCTTCTCATTGCCGTGTAGTATTCTATCATAGATAGACCACACTTGGTTTATCCATTTACCAGCCAATGGATATTTGCTTGTTTCCAGTTGGGGCTGATTATAAATAAAGCTGCTGTGAACATCTGTGTACAAGTCTTTGTGTGGACATATGATTTCTTTTCTCTTGGGTAAATGTTTACAAGTGGAATGGCCTGGTCATAGGGGAAATATGTGTTTAACTTTGTTTTTTAAATCAGATTGTCTGTTTTCCAAACTATTTTCAAAATGATCATATCCTTTTACATTCTCAACAGCAGTAAATGAAAGTTTCAGTTCTTCCATATCCTTTGCCAGTACTCAGTATGGTAAGACTTTTTAATGACCAATGATGTTGAGCATCTTTTCACGTGCTTATTGTATTTATTTTTACAGATCTAACTTAATTCTGATTATTTCTAAAACATATTTATATATTTAGTTGGGTTTTCTAGGTACACAAATAAATCATGTGTAAGTTACGCTATTTATTTCCTTTCAAAGATGCTGTCTTAGTTCTGTTTTTTGTTGAGAACTTAAATAGTAGTGCTATCTTTGGCTTTACCCTGACTAACATAGTCAGTTGCAAGTCACATAATATTATTGGCATTAGAATATTTAATTCTTTAAATATACTTGTTTCCATCCAAATTTGCTAAGATTTTTGTTAAGCAGTTTACCCTTAGGGCTGCCTGGGTAGCTCAGTCAATTAAGCGTCAGACTCGATCTCTCAGCTCAGGTCTTGTCTCAGCTCTCATTTTGTAAACAAGACCTCAGCTCAGGTCTTGATCTCTCAGCTCAGGACATAAGGAAGCTGAGTTCTTAAAAAAAAAGAAAGAAAGAAAGAAATTTACCTTTAAATTACATTTTTTCCACAATATTAAGATAATTATGTTTCTCCTTTTTCCTTTTTAGATATAAAAATGGAAAAAACTACATACTATTTTCTAATTTTTTTGTAGATGTAAACTTTTATGATGAGCATCTTCCTATGCATTGACGATCATTCCATAACATTATGATTAAAGGCTGCTTAGTATTTTATTTTATAGTGGTACTGTAATTTAGTCGGCCAGTCTTCTATTATAAAACATATAGGTTATTTAAACTTTCTCTTTTGCTATTATAAATTTTGTTGAGATAAATATTGTTGTAAATTAAATCTTGGTGTGCATGTAGGCCTATCCAGCTAAAATTTCTAGATGTGCAATGCTAGGTCAGAGTCTGAATATTTTTAATGCTTTAATATTTACTATAACATTTCTCCCAAGAAAGTTAGTAGCCATTTACAGTTTACAAAATTCTAATCTGCTCTTATAATTTGAGGGATGACCAGTGTTGCCTCATGTGCCGTGAACATTTGCTTTAGTAATTTTCATTTGCTGTTGATTTTACTGATCATTTTATTTATTTTTTTAAAACACTTTTATTTATTTATTTGAGAGAGAGAGAGACTGAGGGAGAGAGACAGAGACAGAGAGCACGGTGAGGAAGAGAGAGAGAGGGACAAGCAGACTTCTGCACTGAGTGTGGAGCCCAATGTGGGACTTGATCCCAGGACCCTGAGATCATGACCTGAGCTGAAATCAAGAGTCAGATGCTCAACTAACTGAGCCTCCTAAGTGCCCCTGATTACGTTGATCGTTTTAAATGTGTGTTTTATTTTTTATTTTCTATTTTACTTCTTTGTTTCCTTTCTGTTTGGTTATACGTACAGTTGATCCTTATCATTTGTGGATTCTGTATTTGCAAACTCATCTACTAAGTAGATTGGTTTGTAATCTCAAGGTCCACATGCATGGCATTTCTGCAGTCATACACAGACATGTGCAGAGCAGTGAAAATTTTGAGTTGCCTGACATACATGTTTCTGGCTGAGGTCAAACAAGAGGACTCTCCTTTTGTCTCAGCTCTCATTTTGTAAACAAGAGTGCTTTACGTGGTCTATGTAGTGCCATGCTTTTGCATTGTTATGCCTTTTGGTGGTGATTTCACTGTTTGAAACGACCCAAGCACAGTGCTGAAGGGCTGTCTGGTGTTCCTAAGTACAAGAAGGCTATGATGTGCCTCCCCAAGAAAATACTGTGTTAGACAAGCTTCATTCAGGCATCAGTTACAGTGCTATTGGCTGTGAGTTCAATGTTAATGAACCAACAATATATATTTAAAAGTTCTCTTTAAACAGAAAAAAAATAAAGTCATGTATTGATCAATGGATGTAAACATTGTGACCAGAAGCTTGTAGGAACCTAACCCTGTATTTGCCCTAGGAGCAGTGGCTCAGTATTTGCTAATTCAGTGTTTTTTGAGGACTTTAAAAACATAACTGCTGCCAATAATGAGAACTGACTGTTCTATGTTTTCTATGGATTTTGCCCCCAAGATTTAGAAGGTCTGCTCTCAGCTCATTATCATCTTTGCCCCCTTCTGAGCACTTATTTCCCAGAATCATTTGCCATCTGGGTTCCAGTTCAGGGTCTACTGGTGAAAAGTAGTCATGTGAGGTTAGGAAGGTGGAAGAGAAGGAGAAGACATCTGTTCCCCACCACCAGCGGCAGATGGTTAAGTGGGCAGAGGGTGGCATCCTGGTTTGTGTGTTACATGAAGCCTGCAGCAGCTTCCCACAGAGATGTTGCAAGGAACCTGTTTTGATGCTTCAGTGGGCTGAATCATTAAGAAATCATCCTTTCCCAACAGCCTACCACAATAGTCCCAACCTCTGCTTCCTTCAATCTTCCAATAATTCTCTAAGCACCCGGTTCTCTGTTGCATTCCTTATTTGAAACACTAGACTAGTTTTTGTTTTCTTGACTGAAGCCTGACTAATACAGTTTTGATACTGGAAGAGGGTGCCTTCTCTCTGAAGGATGAAGGGAGCACAAATGTCAGATGACCAGACTGCTGGTCTTCATCAGAATCCATGTCCTTCTCTTCATCTTAGGCATACAGCTAAGCAAGATTTCTTGCTTTCCTTATGTCTAGGTGGGCCTTGTGAGCAGAACTCTTCCCTATCCTCTTCCCAACACCATGGACTATGCCATGAGCAAGAAATACATTTTACTGTGATACATCATTGAAATCGTGGGACTCTTTGTTTTAGCAGTTTGCCTACCCTAATACAAATGGTATTTTAAAATGGTACTAGTGCCTCCTTTTTATATTTCTAAAAATATTCTTAGTTCTGTTATCACCAATGATAAGAATGAAACAGTATTGATTAATTCCTCCCTTAGTAAGATGAAAAACTTACTGTGTGTTTACTTCCATTTACTTTTACTCCTATCTTTGTTGGTATAATCTGAAATTACATTGGGGTTATACTTAATTTTTTTGACATTTGCATTCTATCTTAAAGTCATATTTCCAATAATTATTTAGGCTTCATTCAACATAGAACAGGTGTTAATGCTCACCAGTCATCCTTTTACTGCATAAATTAGCCTTTGTTGAGTTCTTTCTTTGTTGTATGTCTCGGTTTCTGTAAGAAGCCTTCCGGTACTTGTCTTAGGAAAGATACAGAGAGAAGAGAATGCTTTCAGAGTCCTTGAACAGCTGAGACTGTTTCTTTGTTGTTTTTCTACAGGATTTGGCTGAGTCCATAATCTTGATCAACTACCTTAATCCCTCAAAACTGTAATAGTTGACATATCTCCTTTTAGCATTTAATATGGTTTTATAGGAGAAGATTGAAGTTAGATGGATTTTCTTCCTTTTTAGGTTAACTTTCCCTCTCCCCCAAATGCTTATAAGATTTTTTTCCGCAAAATCTTGATATTTACAAATACTATCACGTGTATCTATGGGTTGGTTCTTGTTCATTAACTTCGCTTGGTACTCAGTGAGCCTCTTTGAAATGTTGAAACTTCTGCCAGATACCCTGCTAAGTGCTCTGTATATATTACCTTATGACAACACTATGAGGTGACAGCTATTATCCCTCCCAATTTACAGATGATGAAATTGAGGTTCAAGGACTCATAGAAGATCATCAACAGAGTTAGGATAGGAACTTTGGTCTACCTCACTATAGGGTCTGAGCTTTTAGTCACTGTACCACACAATTTTTTCAAAGGAAAGAAATATCTCCTTTACTGTATAAACTCTACAATTTTGCTTTTGCTTCCTTGGTTCCTGATTCTCCTTCAGAGACAAGACAATTGCCCATATGGCAGGTCTCTCTTGTGTGTGTTTACTTCTTATATATGCTAGTTTTTATTTTGTCATTCTTTTCTTTTATATTATCGTAGAGTTTGGCAAACTTACTCTTCATATTTGGATTATGTTTTCTGCAGCTTTGTGCTTGTTCTTTTCTGATACTAATGCATTTAAATTTTTTAAACAGGATTTTTCACTTTTCATTTTCTCTGCCTCATCAATTTCCATTTCTATTTCTCTGCCCTTTAGCCAGATTCACTGACATCTCAGTCCTTCCTCAGTTTTGTTAAAATCTTGTTTTACAGTCTGTTTTCTCTCATTTTCTTCTGTCTCAGGTATTAAACAGTGCTCAAGGGTATGCTCTTCCTCTATGCTGAGTACTATGCTCTCCATCCTTTATGTCTTGGGATATTTTCATAAGCCCCATGGTGGTTTTGTTGCTTTTAATGACCCCCCGGTTGGTGGGAGGTCTGCTCAGTGCCCGTGGTTTCCCATAAACAATGGAAGTGGATGCTGTTTGAATCCTCCTCTCAAATCATGAGGAGAAGGGATTGTCAACGTAAATGTACATTACCTGTCCAGCAGTACATCATTCTGGGAAGAAAATGGAAACAGTTGATGCAGAGGTGGATCTGGGGAGAGGAAGGGAAGATTTCATTTTTGTATCACTTCTTTTGTCACAGAATCATCTTTTGGACCTGCCTCTATTTGGGCCAGCCTCTATGCCTGCGGTTTTACCTGGTAAGGTCATGATGTTGCTGTCTTAGAAGGAGAACTTGAGACTTCGGTGTGGATAATGGTGACAGTGGGACAGACCATTTGTGGTAGGTGTGGTGGGTAAATGGTGGCGGTTGTTGAGTACCTGTTTCACACTATTCCTGAGGATTGGGGCTATGCCTGCCATATGCAGAAGAATAGCACTAGGGCCCGAAGCATCACAGAATCTTGCTCCCTTCAGCAGTGGTTCAGCCAAGATAGGCCGACACGGGTTCAGAACAGTCAGTCATGGCTCTGCAGCCACTCCCCTGCCAGCAGATAACAGGATGGTACTATGACCTTGTTTCTGGTAAGTCACTCCTCCTTCCTCTGCCAGGCCCACGCCTAGCTGACCTCAGGATACCGTTGAGCTATCAGATGCAGTTAATTGAAGTTAGAGAAGTACGACTCCCCACTTCCACCTCTTCATATCTTTATCAGCAACATAGTTATCTGTGGGGAAGGCAGACACTTCCCAGCCTAGAATGGAATCTATACCTCTTCTCTCTCTCTTTCATTCCCTCTTTCATCTACATTATTGACCTGCTAGATGTTTATTAGATTTAACCGTTCTTTATTAGCCTTGCGGATAGCAGTTATATTGATGGTGAAGATGGAGGCACCAAAGCCCTTGCTCCAGATGTCAGAACCCTTGGTCCGATGTTGGCAGCAGCAGCATGGGCAGCAGCACCAGCACAGGACATCTTTTGTTAGCCTTTTCAGGTGCACTCTCTGTCCTTTCCCAACCTGCTCTGTGTCCTGGGAGGCTGACCCATATGGTCTACTTCAGTGATGTGCTGGAGCCTGCAAGAGCTGATTATGTGCATCTCTTCCTAACTCCATGCTTGGTGACCATAGTAGGAATATTTCCACCTTGGAAGTTGGCGAACACTACAAATAGGCATATATACACCTACCTCAGAGCTTGTTATTAAATATTTACTGACCAGCACCACTGGGGCTGAGTCAGTGTATCAATAGACTCCTTTGCCCTCTGACTTCTGGTTGAGTTTGGCCTTTGGGAGCCCCTGAAGGGATGAAAGGGCAGGAAGAGGGTGTGGTCAGAATGTTCATTCTTCTGGCTCCATCCCTAACAGGTTCCCACAGATTGGCTGCCTCCCTCTACAAACACTTCAGCTGCTGTCAGGCACCCTCTCTAAACGTCCATCCTCTGTGGAAACCAGAAAACCCTTCCACTCCCCTCTTCGTGCCTGCGGGGTTGTTCTGACTGGGTGGGGGCTGGTGGTGCAGCTGGTGAAAGAATTCACCTGAAGCAGAACGAAGGAGATAGAAGTTTATTGAACACACTGCAAGGGACAGTGGGCAGGACAGCAAAGGAGAGATCGTGTGCCATGAGGTGGTGGTGAGGGACTATATTTATAGGGTGGAGTGAGGAAGTATAGGGAAGTATGAAATTTTCCCTTTTTTGGTAACTGTCTGTGCCTGTTTGTAAGCATCCCGCTGGCCAGTTAGGTCCTATGGCTATTTTGAGGTGGGTCATTTAATGAGCCTGTTTGCATTCAGCTCGGTAGTCACCATGGGCCCTTTTGCCTTGCTCGTTTCCATGGCTCAAGCCTGTTGCCTAAAAGTGGTCTCTACAAGGCCTATGAGTGGTAATGGCTCCCCCAAACCCTACCTACACCAGTAGTCCCTTCATGATGCCCTTCTCTAACAACACCTTTGAGTGCGTGCCACTTCTTTCCTCCCATGACCATGACCCTGACCCTTCCATGACCGACACAAAACCTAATCACATTCAGTCAGGTAGGACTACTTATTTGCTTCCTGGGTGTATTTCCTTGGTCTTGCTTGGTCCCAACACCAGTGGTTTTCAAACTCTTCATAGGCTTTCTTGGGGGTGTTTTCTTCAAATGAAATCTTATCTGAAAACTCAGTGTATACATTAGATAAAGTAAAGATTCTTGTCTTAAGTGGGGTAGGAGCTAAAGCCTGTCTGCTCCCTATCCTACACCCTAACCTTTCTCCGCCATCATGAATATACATCACTGGAACCTCCAAGGATCCAAGAAGCACAATTTTAATACCATATTCCTAGAAGACAGAGACCATGACTTGAATTTCCCAGGGCACCTAGAGAGATTTGGGTAAACTACAGGCATATTTTCAAGCTACCATTTACAGAGTACTTACTTTATGCCAGGCTCTCTTCTGAGTGCGTTCCGTTGGTTCGTTCACATAATCCTCCCAGCAATGCCACTGAGGTGAGGGCCTCCATTACTTAACACTGTCTGAACGAGGCCACTAAAGCACAGTGTGGTGAAACTCACTCAGGAGCTCATGGCTGGCATAGCTAGGGAGTTGAGCTGCAGACCTGTGCTCTCAGGCACCCTGTATACTTAGGGGAGCTAAGTATGCTTCTGAGTGATGAAATGAGAAGCATGTGAGCGCAGCTGTGAGGAAAACCTCACAGCCTCAGAATCCAAGTGAGGAATGCCCACTGTCCTGTGGGTTTCCTCGGTGGCTTCACACAACCTCCATCTCCGGCAGCTCAGTTACGGGGAGACAGTCCCCGATGCAGGAACACGGCTCTGTTGCTCTGGAAATGTGGCTGATGAGGGATTTTATCCTCCGGCTGGCAACCCGTTTCTGAAATAATCAATGAAACAAGACAATGGCTTTTTTTTTAAGCTTTTAATTTTTTAAAAAAGATTTTATTTATTTGACAGAGAGACAGCATAAGCAGGAGGAGTGGGAGAGGGAGAAGCAGACTCCCTGATGAACAGGGAGCCCGATGTGGGGCTCGATCCCAGGACCCTGGAATCATGACCTGAACCGAAGTCAGACGCTTAACAACTGAGCCATCCAGGTGCCCCCTTTTTTAAGCTTTAAAAACTCTAACTGTGGGGTTAATTACTGCAGTCTGGATGCTGGCTGTCTTGCCACTGGTCTTTTGCTCCAATCCAGATGTAGAAAGGCAGACGCAAGCTTCCTAGGCTGCTGTGGGCATCGGGCCGGGGCTTCCTGAGGACTGTACGAGTTTGAGGCCTTTGAGCCACACCCTTTGGGGACTGAACTATCAAAACCTGGAAAGTTTTATTTCTGGGAGTTTAATAGCAACTTAAACAGAAATGTTAAAAAAACAAAATGATATAAGCCAAGCAAACCCCACACAACATGGGGGTGGTGTGGAAGTCTCAAGTTTCTGATCTGCCATATATTCGGGAGTGATGTCAAATGTCGTTTTGAAAAACTTTCTCCACTTCTCAATTAGGAGTTCTCAAAGATGTGAAGACATCAAGAATACCTGAAGAATACACAATCACCTATTTGTCCTTTCCTCACGTAGAAAAATAAACTGTTATTAGAATTTTGGGGAGAAGTCAGTGGGGTGAGACTTGGCTTTTAGTAAATAGCAGAAGTGAATTATTACTTCGTGTGAGGAATGAGAGCACATTCTCATGCCCTAAATATTTGGAATTCTAGAGCCCAGCCTGCACACTTCCTAGCAGCAGGCCTGGCTACACAAAATGGAAACAAGGGGCCCCTTGCTTAAAATCGTTCAGAATTTCCAGACAGCAACAGCAGAATTTTGAGGTGAGTGCAGGCCTGTCAGAGTGGGGAGGCCTGTGTGGACGGCCACGGAGCTGGCCCTGCCTGGGAGCAGCAACCCACATTTGAATCCTGGGAGGGTGAGGATAAGCCTCCCATTCTACCAACGGATGCCCGAGAAAGCAGCAGTTGTGTGTGGTGTCACCAGAAAGATGGCTGAAGTCAAGACACTGCTCCCAATATTCTCCTCCTCCATGTTTGTGCTGAGAACAAGAATCCCATGCTCTACCCACTGATCCCAAGTTTGTGTCACTATTAGATGAGACCCACTTTCTGGAATAAAGAAGAAAGGATTGGTCTATGCCAGAGGATAGTCACTTTTTTTTTTTTTAATATGCTTTATTTTTTAGAGCAGTTTTAGGTTCACAGCAGAATTGAGAGGAAGGTACAGAGATTGCCCATTTACCCCGGCCCCACACATGCAGAACCTCCTCGACTATTGATATCCCTCAGCAGAGTTGTACATGTGTTAAAATTGATGACCCTACACTGATACATCATTGTCACCCAGAGTCCATAGTACATTAGTGTTGTACATTCTATGGTTTTGGACAAATGAATAATGTCATGTATCCACCACACAGAATGGTTTCACTGCCCTAAAAATCCTCTGTGCTCTGTCTATTCATCCGTCCTTCCTTCTAATGATCCTTCACCTTTTCTTGGTGCCATGGACCCTTTCATTGGTCTGGTGTAGTCTTTGGGCATCTTCCCCAAATAAGAATTTTTATACATAAAATATAATAATAATTGAAGTACAAAGGGAGTCCTACAATAAATCAAGTTACGAACCCATTACAAAACAAAATCATGTTGGCATTATTTTGCTTCTTAATTAGCACATGAAATTACTAGGTCTAGCAGCGAATCTAACACCTATAATTTTAAAATAGTGTTGGTAAGCATAAATGGTATTTTGAAATATCTGCCGCAACTCTAATGTGCAATGAAAACATTGGTGATGGAATTACAGACACTGCTTACACTACTGTGGTTTTATCCATTTATTTTTGGCCCATATTCATAAGGGAAGGAAATGCTGGATCTCAGAGAGAGGACAATGAAAATAAAGCTGTGACTGTGTTTTCCACCCAAGCTTCCATGCCCTGTGTTGTTATTAAGCTCTCGTCTCTCAGCTCCCCATCCACCCGCCAGAGTCAGCTCTGGGATGCCAGGGTTCGGCACTCCACGTTTCTCCCTGACACCTGGCCCCCTATTACGCGGACATTGGCCAAAGAGCAATGAAGAGGGGGGACTGGAAGGCTGGAGGAGAGAGTATGTGATTAGGGTTTGCTCGTTGTCTCTCTCAGCCTCATGCCAACAATGGTGTTCCAGCCCAGCAGTAGCGGGGGACTCCAGGAGTGGTTGTTTTAGCCTCCAGTTGTTTCCATACCCTCAGAATCAGCCTCAGGGTCTTTCCTCAGAGATACCTCCAGCCGGCACTCTCTTCTTGGCTACCCAAACAAAGCACCAACAGCTGAGTGGCTGAAAACAACAGAAATTCACTCTCTTACAGCTCTGGGGGCCAGAAGTCGGAGATCAACTTGTCCATGGGGCGGTGCTTTCTCCAACAGCTCTAGGGGAGAATCATTCCTTGCCTCCTCTGGTGTTGCCAGCAATCTTTGGCCTTCCCCGGCTCTTAGGGACATCACTCCGGTCCCACGGCTGTGTCCACATCTCCCTCGTCTGTAAGGACACTGCCATATTAGATTAGAGCCATCCTCATGACCTCATTTTGACTTGATTACCTCAGGAAGGACCCTATTTCCAAAGAAGGCCATATTCAGAGGTCCTGGGGTTAGGAATTCAATACATTTTTTTGGAGGGGCACAATTAAATCTATAATACTTCCCAGAGGTCTGGGTCCCAGTTCTGTGGAAAGTTTCCACAAGCTTCTCTGTCCCCCAGCCCTAGGTCAGAAGCTGTTTCCTACAGTTATTTCTGTGCTATCTAGTGTCTCCCTTCTGTCTGTCTGTCCTCCAATACCTGATTAATCAGTTCCTTACACGACCTTCTCTCTGTTAAAAATAACTGGTGTGGTTTCATTTTGCTGACCAGGTCCTGGCTGGCCTAGACCCCTGTATCTTCAATGTGGTCCCCAGATGAAGAGGATCTGATGTCTTAAATGGATAGCTGGCAATTATTTTAAGAGAGAAGCAGGGATTCTAAGCAAGGATTTATAACTCACAAAACTTAGTAAGACTTCTAAAGTTTTTGCACTTTTTCCCCTTGTTTTAAGCGTCTCAGTTATTCCGTTCTTGTGTTCCTGCAAGGGATGATTGAAAGTGAAGTGGACCCATGAGTTTGTCTGTAGAGGCAGCGAGGAAGGAGAGGACTGGCAGGGGGTGGGGTGGTCTTGGATGGGGATCAACCCAGGGGCAGAGACGGGGCAGCACTAAGGAGAGAGTGCGAGTGGTTGAGCCCCTGGGTCTGGGGTAGGGCGGAAAAGAAGAACATGGTAGCTGGGCCTGAGAACTGGGGTAAAAAAAAAAAAGCTTTGGGGCTCTTTAACCCACTAGTCCTGCTTCTAGGAAGCTCTCCTAGGAAAACCATCCAAAGGAAATCACGTCTAACCCCCTGAACTCTTCCCATTCTGTCTGGCCTGTGGGTGCAGACGTGAGTCCATTAACGTTGATGTCCGTAGTCCTTGGCCTCCTTGGCCCATCTCAAGCCCCTGCCTCAGAGCCCCCCATTCAGCTCTTAGAGTCCCCCGAAGTGTCTCACACATGCTAAGGACCAGACCTACTTCCACCCTGCTCCAGCCTGCTTGGGAAAGTCACGGGCTGGTGGCATGCTGCTTCTGCACCAACCACTCCACCCACATGAAAAGGTTGCACCTGGGCCATTTTCCGGAACACGGCAAGCTCTGCCACCGTCCCCTGCCTCCCTGACTTACAGTCACTGTGTTGTTCATACCTGAACCGGGAAGTGACAGTGCTTGGCTCGCGGGTCTCATAAACCTTTCATCCAAAAGACACTTCCTGTTCCTGTCTGTTCACCCTGTCTGTACCAAAGATCGGAACCAGTGCCTCTGGCCAGCTATGGAACCGACAGCACATCTTCCATTTCTCTTGTCTTCCCAATCTCCCCCGCAACGCCACCCCCTGAAGCCAGAACAGTCCCACTCCCCACTGTGGGTCCCGTCATGCAGAGGGTCGCCTGCCAATTTGCCAGCACCTATCCCTCAGTCTTCCCTGCGGCATCTGGACTCTGAATGCTGCACTAGTGTGTTCATCATAACGTTAGGTGCAAAGCGGAGAGCAATCTAGAAGAGCCCCGGAAGGGAGAGGATTTGGTAAACGATGTGGTATAACCCCCTGTGGGGTAGACGGTGCCGGTAACAATTATGAAGACTCCATAACAACATAAAAAAGCACTTATGACTTCATTGTAAGTGATAAAAAAGTGTACGTCATATACAACTAGGATTTCAGCTACCCCAAAATGGCAAATGCAACGCAGGGAAGAGAAAAGAAACTCGAGTGAATGAAAACCAGTTCAGTCTGGAGCGTTCCCTTAATTTATCTGTAATGTCATTCATTTAGGAAAAACATAACAGTTATTAGCAAAGGTTATGAAACTGCTTGATCCTGCTTTGAGAGCCTCTTGGTACACACGGCAGGTGCATCTGAGTTCCAGGAAGGGTCTCGGCCTGACCAGACATATGGGGTTGACCGGATCTTCTCCCTGGGAGCGTTTCCAGCTTGGAATTCTAGAAGCGATCCAAAAGACCCTTCTTGTCTATGGTGGCAACATGCAGCCCCAGGGCTTCAGGAGGGAAGAATCATAATATCTAAATATGGAGTGTTGGGGACCAATTAGAACATGGACATTCTGAGAACTGCCTCCTTCAGAACTGCCTCGATCAACCTGCAGTGTGGGGTTGAGAAGAGAAAGCAATTGGGTTGATGGTTAAGAGACTGGAGCTCTTTTTTTTGGCACTGACACGTATTTGTTGTGTGTGTTTAGTGTTCCTCTCTCGTCAGCTAGGGAAACCACTGATCCACATTCGGGCCACCACAGCCTCGCCCCATGAAGAAATGAATCAGCTTGCTCCTTTTGGTTTGCCTTCACATCTAGGTTTTTCTGTTTTGATTCATGATTCACTCTAGACTTTCCCCCCAGCTCTGTGGATTGCTTTCTGTGATGAAGCTGGTGGATCTGCTCCTCTCTTCCGACACACCAAGACCACGGGGCGAGTGTGGAGGGCCATGTGGGCCTCACCTGGAGAACACCAAATCTCACCCACCTGGAGTCCAGCTCCTGAACTCATGGCCTCTGACTCCAGGAAGTCCTATAGATATACGGATTGATTGACTTTGATCCTCCATCATTTCCAGTGTACTTGGCTTGGTATTTTGGCTCACCTGTCTTGCCCTGCCTGTTTGGATCTCTATGCCTGCCTCTGAACTCTGTATCCCCTGCTTTTTATAATTACCCCTTGGCTGCAAATACTACACTGGGGCGGCAACAGATCAGGGCCATCCCCAGCTGCACTCTCCATCACCCTCCCGGCCTAGGGATCCTGATGGGACCAGTGGGTTAAGGATGAGCCTCTCTGTTGCTCCCTCAGCGAAACAGGAAACATAACAGCTGTTCTGTGAGTCTTACTGAAATTCTGTAGCCTTAAACTGGTTCATGGGTGAGAAGTTATTTAAATGCTTTGCAAGCAAGTACCAAATCTTGCTACTTTTTAAAGGAACTACTGAAGTGCTTTGGATACTGTGCTTTCAAGTAGAACGATTTCTCCAGGGACTCACTCAGAGGACTCAACAGCAGCACACGAATCTCTTGCTGAGGGCAGGGGCTTGGAATGAGGGGACCTGGATTCAAGACCTGGTTCTGCCTCATTCCAGGTGTGTGACTCAGGCCTCACATTTCCTCATCTATAGAATGGGAATAACAATAACATCTGTCTAACAAGGTTGTTCTGAGGATCAAATGAGGTGCTGGGAAAGTGTTAAAAATAAAAAGCAGTTGCCTTAATTATTAGTGCTATGTACCCGATTATTGTATTAATTACAATGGAGCGAGGGTTAAAAGGACATGGAAGACTTGGCCTTGCCCACCAAGATCTCAGGCACAGAAAGAAAATGACCATGCTGGCTGTGCAGGCAAAGGGTTCAAGTTCAGGGTTCACATCAAAGAGTCCTCTCTGGAGGAACTGAATCAGGTTGGGCCCCACCCTAACAAGAGAGACCTCCGCTCCTGCTTCTGTGCCTGAGATCCCAAGCTGGGTCCCAGAGAAGAGCCTCTGCGGGCAAACGCGCAGGCATGATGTCTAAGAAGCCGGCCCCACAAGCCGCTGCCAACCAACCACAGGCATCCTCGCACTCGGATCTCCTGGGAGAAGTCGCCGCTTCCCGTCTCTCCCCGCTTGACGCGGTGCATCGCGCATCGCAGGGCGCGTCGCGAGGCTGGGCTCCGGGCGCCGGCACCTGCCGGAGCCTGTGGGAGGGGGACCCCCTTGCCAGCTGAAGTCCCGGCGAACCGCAGAGAGGGGAGAAGGAGCTGACAGCAGCCACCCCCCTCCCCCCCCCCACCCCGGAGGTCTGCCGAGTGAGATGAGAGCGAGCAGCTGTGGCTGCGTCGGGTAGGAATCTCTGGGACAGTGGCCCTGCCTCGGTTCGATGACTTGATGTCCTGAGCTCCTCGCGACCGCCTGAACTTGTTGGCTCACCTGTAATAAATAGGTTGCTAAAATTCCATGAAAAATATAGTAAAGAACTTGCTAATTGTTCAACAAATAGTAGCTGCTGTTGTCCCCGTCATCAGCAGCAGCACTGCTCTATCATCTCTGAAGGCTGAGTCAGCCCTGCCTCGTGCGGCGCCAACCGGCACGACCGCCACGTGTCCGAGGCTCTTTAGCGCCACCGTCTGGGAGGCGGCTGCCATAGCCTCGCCGCCGCGGGAGACCCGGAGCCTGCGAGCCAGGGATCCAGGGATTGGAGCTGGAGCGGCTTTCAGGTCACAGCTCCCGCATGGACCTCTCCCTGTCCCCCAGCCTCCCTCGCTCCCCATGCTCCTCGTGGATCCATCCAAGAACTGGATTTCTGCCGGTTTCCTTGTCCCCACGAGGACTGCGGGCGCTCGCTGGCCCCCAAACTAGACAACCTACCTGGCTGTCCCTTCCTGCATCTCAGGGGTTCCCAAGAGGAGAGAGACTCCCCTCCTGGGGGCAATTGGAACTTGGTGGGGGCATTTTTATCACCCAAAGGGGAGCCCTACTGGCATTTAGTGGGGTTGGCCGGTGATGCTAGACCCCCGGTAAGGTGTGGGACGCTCTTGCACAAGAAAGAATTGTCTTGCATGACTTATGGATGTCTTGTAAGCGAAAGGATATTATTAATTATTTGAGCTACACTCTAACTCCATTTTACGGATAAACAAACCTTTTTTTCTGCAAGACTTTTTTTTAGGTATTTTATTATTGTGGTAAGAATACACAACATAAAATTTCCCCTTTTAGTTATTTTTAAGTGCTCAGTTCCATAACATTAAGTACATTCACAGTGTTGTACAAGGGTCACTACTATTTCCAAAACTTTTTCATTACCCCAGAGACTGTACCCCTGAAGCAATAGCTCCCCATTTCCTCTTCCCTCAGCGCTTTGGAACCTCAAATCTACTTTCTGTCTCTGTGAATTTGCCTATTCTAGGGACCCCATATAAGTGGAATCATATAGTGTCTGCCCTTTGCTTCAACAAAAACTTTACCAAGAGTCCCTCCTGATGTTGGGAAATTGCGATCACCAGTGACAAAGCTGTGAATGGTGTTCGAATCATCGATACAATTTACATGTTTCAGTCTGCTGCATTCTACACGGCTGCGAGCCTCTGACACTTCGTTTCCTAACATCATTATGTCCCCACATTCACATACTGAAATACATGTTATTTTTTTACACTTTACACTCCTTTTTATTCCCAAGTTAAAGTATTATTTTATATTTATTTATTTATTTAAAGATTTTATTTATCTATTTGACAGAGGGAGAGACAGAGAGAGAGAGCACAAGCAGGGGGAGCAGCAGAGGGAGAGGGAGAAGCAGACTCCCTGCTGAGCAGGGAGCCCGACGCGGGGCTCGGTTCCAGGACCCTGGAATCATGACCTGAGCCAAAGGCACACGCTTAACGGAATGAGCCACCCGGGCACCCCAAGGCATTTTTTTTTTTTTAAATTATGTGTTTGTAGCTTAAATAAGCTCTTAATTTCATTTTTTTAAAAAAGATTTTATTTATTTATTTGAGACAGAGAGAATGAGAGACAGAGAGCATGAGAGGGAGGAGGGTCAGAGGGAGAAGCAGACTCCCTGCCAAGCAGGGAGCCCGATGCGGGACTCGATCCAGGGACTCCAGGATCATGACCTGAGCCGAAGGCAGTCGCTTAACCAACTGAGCCACCCAGGCGCCCCTCTTAATTTCATTTTAGCTTAGTAAAGGGCACATTATAAAGTATTTATTATAAAAAAGGGCATTGGGCCCAGTGGGGTTGAGAATCAGGGATTTCTTTCCTGCAGTCCCTGACAGGTGACCAGGTGTGAGGGAACAGATCTCTGGAAGTGAAGTGTGCTGTTGACCAATCCTGAGTACTGCCTGTGATTACAACCTCCCACAGCCAGCCCACCCCTCAAACAGGAAAGCCTCAATCAAACTACTGAACCCGTTGTCTCCTGGGTCACCACTATGGGCTGCTCTGGTCTGGCCAGTGCGGCCAGGCAGGGAATTTTGCTCCTGTCGTCAACGCTAGGCAGGGCAATCACCACCATTCTGGATTTAAGGATGGGCACGGGCATCCGAAACAAATTGCGATCGGACCATATCTAGGCAGACACCTAGAAGTAAAGCTGGATTTTCAGCATTCAACAAAGTGACTGATTCCAATGTAAGTCCTGGGCCTCTCACGAGTGGGAATTCGGGGCCATGCTGTATTCATGTCCTTGTTTCAGATTGATCTCCATCTAGTTGGGAGCATCCAGATATCAGATTTCTTCTAAATAAAAAGGCCAGAAAAAGTAGAGATACTGTTTCCTAACCAACTGTCCCTTTAATAGTCACACGTCCTTAGATCAGCCTCAAAGTCTTTCTTGAGAGTGTGTAATATCACAAGAGTTTAAATGGGCTAAAATGTGTTGTTAAAATCAACTCTAGGGGCGCCTGGGTGGCTCAGTCGATTAAGCTCAGGTTCAGCTCAGGTCATGATCCTGGAGTCCCAGGATCGGGCTCCCTGCTCAGTGGAGAGAGTCTGCTTCTCCCTCTCCCTGTGCCCCTCACCCCGTTCAAGTCAGCTTCTCCTTCTGCTCCTTACCCTGCTTGTGTTCTCTCTCAAATAAATAAATAAAATCTTTAAAAAAAAATCAATTCTAGGCATTATAATGACGTAAATAATTATATATACATGTATCTATCTCTGTAATGTGGAGCTTTGGATCTGTGGTACTGTGAGAAGAATATAATGTGACATCTGAATGATATTACATTTCCTCCCTATTCTGGGATTCCTTCACTGAAATGCTTTCTAGCTCTTCACTTGGGGCTGATGTCACACAGATGAATAAGATCCTTGGCCTCAAGGAGTTTGGAGGCTTACACAAAGACTGGCAAGCAAAACATGGCCATGCGGTGTGATGGATGTTTTCTCAGAAGAGGGAGGGAGTGGTCACCCTGACTCAAAAAAAGAGGTCTGGGAAGGCTACTCAGAGTAGGGAGCCTAGGGTGCTTTACACACAGACACACACACACACCTGTCAATCTAAGTGCTTTAACAAATACTCAGTTGAAACCCTTGTGAGAGCTTTGTGTTACGAAATATGAAAAAGACAGCTTGAGGCTGAGAAATGTCAAGGGCTGAGCACCTACTGTGAATAGATCTAAGCCGGTTTGGCTGTTTGCAATTATGAGGTCTTTTTGGTAGAGATCAGTGGCTTCCAAAAGTTGCAGCTAAGTGAGGGCTACGGGCGTCCTCCCTTCAGTCTTGCTGTCAAGTGGTATGCTCCCAGCAAAACGTGTGTCAGACTGAATTCTGTAGTCCATTATCAGTGTTTATTAGCCAGGGGCCCAGAAAGAGTCCTATAATCCATTTAACTGGTAAATTTGATGAAGTTTCTGCTCTCTGTCCCTTCCTACATTGCAACAAGTCCTTTAATGAAAGTTATGGAATGGAATGCCTTTTGAGGCACATTTCAACCAGTGTTCTAGTTGGATGAGGAGACAATACCCTTCTAGTGGCCTATCCCAGATCTGACAAAGTTCGAGGCCAGGATGCCACTCCAAAGGGTTTAGAGTCTTCTGGTGTGGCCAGATTATTATCTTCTGTTCATGTAAAGGTGAAGATGCCTATTCAGTGTATATAACCAATCTATGTGTCTTGAATACCACATACTTTGTCAATTAAAATTAATTTTTTTCTTTTTTGAGAGAGAGAGAGAGCATGTGTGTACGGGGTGGGGGGCAGGCAGAGAGAAAATCTTAAGCAGGTTTCACGCCCAGTGAGGAGCCCAGTTTGGGGCTCGATCTCATGACCTGAGCTGAAATCAAGAGTTGGACACTTAACCTACTGAGCCACCTAGGCAGCCCCAAATTAATTTTTAACATCACTATGCTAGTTAATAAGCCCTCTGGGGCAGAAGGAAATTTAAAAAAAATAGTTATAGTGGCTGCAGGTGCAGGGGCTGCTGGTTCTTGTACGAGGTAACTGACAACCCCTGGAGGGTGTATTCAGGGCTTAGGGCACTCCAAGGGTTACCTTGCTGCCTCTAAGCTGTAGAATAAAACCAATGAACACACACATATATATCACATTTTCCATGATAAAATATTTTAAAGTAAGTGAAATAGCTCTCAAACCATAAAACAGCCTGGTGAAAATGCTAGAAGAGTATCTGAGGGGGAGCTAAGTTGTGCTGTACCCAGAAGAAACGAGCTCTACCCCTAGTTAATTGATAGTGAGAACATATATCCTGTAATAGGTAAACACTGGTGAATGTGGGGTACATATGGATACCTGGATTTTTTTTACCTTCTTATTTAAAAAATAATTACAGATTCACAGCAAGCGGCAAAGATAGTGTGGAGAGGTATCTTCACCCAGTTTCCTCCAGTAGTTTCATTTTTTTAAAAAAAGTTAATTATTTTTATTTTTTAAAGTGTTATTTATTTAAGTAATCTCTACACCCCATGTGGGGCTCAAACTCATGACCCTAAGGCCAAGAGGTGCATGCTCTTCCGACCGAGGCAGCCAGGAGCCCTGAAAGTTAATTATTTTTAAAATTTTTCTTTGGGGTCAAGTACACCTAACATAACTTTTGGCCATTTTAAGTGTATAGTTCAGTGGCGTTAAGTACATTCCCATAGTTGTGCAACCAATTTCTAGAGCTCTCTTCATCTTGCAAAACTGGAACTCTGTGTCCATTAAAAGACCAACTCCCTACTTCCGTTCCCCCAGCCTCTGGCAACCATCATTCTACTTCCCAGATCTATGAATTCGTCCACCCCAGGTGCCCCCTCTGAGTGAAATCATACAGTATTTGTCTTTTTGTGACCCTAATGGTACATCTTAGAACAATACGAAAGCCAGGATGTTAACTTTGGCACAATGTGTGTATATCATTGTGGCCCATTGTATCACATGTGGAGGAGATTCCTGTAACAGGAATCCACAACAGGATTCCACAAACAGGATCTAGAACGTTCCCACCACCACCATAAAGGGATCACATGGGAGCCGGTATCTCTCTTGCTGCTCTTCTGTAGTCACACCGTCCCCACCATCCCTAACCTTCGGCAACCAGTGATCTCTACAATCTCTACGATTTTATCATTTTGAGAAGGTTATATACAGTAGCATACACAGATTTTTCTCTCACACTGTTGTAATTATAATAACCAAGATTAACGTTCTGGCTTGGGGAGCAAGTTCAGTTGTTTTTAAGGCTGCTTTTGTTTCGTAGTAATATACCCATTAGCAGAGCGGGAGCCTGGGGCTTATATTCCATTTGTTACGGCGGCAGCCATACACACAATTCATCTAACTGGCTGTGTCTTGCTCTTTAAATGTGAACCTAGAAACACCAGAGAGGTTGGGGCGCCTGGGTAGCTCAGTCTGTTAAGCGTCCGACTCTTGATTTCAGCTCAGGTCATGATCTCAGGGTTCTGAGATGGAGCCCCACGTCAGGCTCCATGCTGGGCTTTGTGCTGGGCATGGAGCCTGCTTAAGATTCTCTCTCTCTCTCCCTCTGCCCCACCACCCCTCAAAAAACAAAACAAAATACCAAAGAGGTCCTTTTACCCTTTAATACTTGTCTGTCAATTTGTTTTTTTTTTTTTTTTTAAAGATTTTATTTATTTATTTGAGAGACAGAGCACAAGCAGGGGGAGTGGGAGAGGGAGAAGCAGGCTCCCCGCCGAGCAGGGAGCCTGACGCAGGGCTCGATCCCAGGACGCTGGGATCATGACCCAAGCCGAAGGCAGCCACCTAAACCACTGAGTCACCCAGACGCCCCCATCAATTAGGTCTTTAAAAAAAGAATCTTGTCTGGGGTGCCTGGGTGATAGACATTGGGGAGGGTACGTGCTATGGTGAGCACTGTGAATTGTGTAAGACTGTTGAATTACAGACCTGTACCTCTGAAACAAATAATACATTATATGTTAAAAAAAGATAGTAGGAAGGGAAAAATGAAGGGGGGAAATCAGAGGGGGAGACGAACCATGAGAGACTATGGACTCTGAAAAACAAACTGAGGGTTCTAGAGGGGAGGGGGTGAGGGGATTGGGTTAGCCAGGTGATGGGTATTAAGGAGGGCACATATTACACGGAGCACTGTGTGTTATACGCAAACAATGAATCATGGAACACTACATCAAAAACTAATGATGTATGGTGATTAACATAACATAAAAAAAAAAAAAAGAATCTTGTCTGCTCTAAAGTTCACGGGCATGAGGCTTTGAACAAGTTCTCAGGGGCTGGAGACTAACAGAGACTCTCTCCTTGACCAAACCTTAGCCAGGCTCCTCTGGCCCTTTTCTCAACCAGGCCTCAACCTTGGCCTATAAAGACTTGAACAAACACTAACATAGTTGCTAACAGCTCAAGGCCACATCCTTAGGATGACCCTACCTCCCTTAAAATCTGAGAAAAATTAAAGCCTGAGAAAACCCAAGACTGCCAAAAAAACCTTTACTGTTTGTTTCAACCAAGGTACCTGAAGATAGGGCTCCGTTGCCCAACCTCTGTGGGAGGGGGTAAGTGCCAGTTAGCAAACCCAGATACTCTCCTTCCTGCTTTTTGTAACTTTTCATTTGCCCCAGTCTACTGAGCCCCTACCTCCCTGTCTTCCTATCCTCTCATTCTCTCTTTAAAACACCCAGTCACCTCTGTTCAAATAAAAATTCACTTAAGCTCAGTTCATGCTGCACTTTCCCCCTACTGCAGTAGTGTATTGCTGATGAAAATCTGTCCCTACCTCTTCAGTCTGGCTTTGTTTATCCTAACAGTATAGAAAGATTATTCAGCTTGTCTACCTCTTTGCAAGCATCACCTCTTTAAACAAAAATCAGTGAATGGAGGATGAAGTGTCTGTCAGACAGATCTTGGTCCCTTGTCAGTCATGGGAAATGTTGCAAAAATGATCAGCAATATCTAAAACCTGCTTGAATCCCCTGGTAAGACTTTATGAGAAACTATTCAATCAGGAGAAAGGCTGGTGTGGGTTTTGAAAAACATGACACCTCCTCTCCAAATAACTCAGCCATAATTCTGGAGAAACAGGGGCTGCCATTTTGAAAATGGGGTCAACTGTATATCAGTCAGTCCTGGGAGATTTTTATAACTTGGGAGGTAATGAGGGTGTAGAAATTAGCCAAGATTAGGGCTAACTGATATTAGAGGTGACCCTTTCTCCTGTGGGTGACGGCTGTGGTTCTAAAACATGGCATCAGAATCACCTTGGGGGGTGATTTGACTTTTGTGTTCTTCAGATTCTGATTCTGTAGGGCTGGTGGGGCCTGTTTGTCTATAGTTGGGTCTGATGGCCATTTCCCTCTTTCCAAGATGATCCATTTAGGGAAGGAGTTTTGGGCCTCACTACATGTGTTTTCTGGGAGCCTCTCAGCTAAACCGTGGGAAGCTTGGCTTTGCTTCTGATCACCACCCCTCACCCCCTGGCTGGCAGTGGGGGGTAGACGTGGGTAGGACGCTCTTAGCTGTCAGAGCTCTATATCCCCAGTGTTTTCACTCCAAGGAAATAGAGGCTTACTCCTAGAACACAAACAATTCTGTCTTGAATGTTAGACCCCACTGTGTATTCTTTGGCCCACTGATAAGGGTTGCACTGTGTTCCTCCAAAAAAGATATGTTGGAATCCTAGCCCTTTTAGAATGTGAAGTAATCCGTTAAAATAGGTCATTAGGGTGGACCCTAATCTAAGATGACTGATGTCCTTATAAGAAGAGGAAATTTTGACCTAGGCATGCATACAGGAAGAACGTCATGCGAGCATGAAGATGGCCATCCACACGCCAAGGAGAGGGGCCTGGAACAGATTCTCCCTCATGGCTCTTGGAAGGGACCAACCCTGCTGACACTTTGATCTTAGATTTCTAGCCTCCAGAACTATGAGAAAATACATTTCTTTTAAGACCCCCAGTGTGTGGCACTGTGTCATGGCAGCCCCAGCAGATGAATACATCCACTTACCACCCAGATTGTTTCCCTTCGGAGACCTTCTTCTTCAGACTCTCCCCGCCTCCCCTGTCATCTCTTCTCCTTCCCCTCCCTCCTCCTCCCTTCTCTTTCATTCTCTCTTGTCCCTCGACTCCATCTTATTTCTCATGCAGGGCAGTTAGCTACTTCCTTGCTCGCAGTTTTCTAGCCTAAGCCCTCGGAGGCCATCCCCTGCTCACCCTTTGTACTGCAACATGTTTTCCTAAACAGAAAGGTCCCTTCTCCAAGAGGAATTCTGGTGGTAACCGTCAAGATCATGGCCTTTTTTTTTTTTTTTTTAATCTGTGACAAGTCATTGCTCTTAAAGCTCTCGAGGTGATTCTGGTGTGCAGCCAGGGCTGAGCATTACTGCTCTAAAATGAATTGTGTCACTGTTGCTCACCCGGGAGAACCCTGGGCTTAGACAGTATGAAGAACCTGCACTTGTCAACTGAAGTTTGTATTCCCGTAATCCTTTTGCACAAAATGTACCGGCAGCAAACACATAAATTCTTCATTTGATACTGGCTTTGATGAGTATTATGGATGGAATTGTGTCCCCCACAAATTCGTATGTGGAGGCCCTGAACCCCCAGTGTGACTGTGTTTAGAGAGGGCCTTTAAAGAGGTGATTCAGTCAAAATGAAGTCACCAGGGTGGGTCCTAATCCAATATGACTGGTGTCCTTGTAAAACGAGGAGATTAGGACACAGATATAGACTCACACAGAAGAAAGACCATGTGAGGACCCAGAGAGAAAATGGCTGTCTGTAAGTCAAGGAGAGAGGCCTCAGGAGAGACCAGCCCTGCTGGCATCTCAGACTTCCAGCCTCCAGAGCTGTGAGAAAATAAATGTCTGTTGTTTAAACCACCCAGGCTGTGGTATTTTGTGATGGTGGCTGGAGAAAACTAATACAACGCCTTCATCCAAGCTAAGGTATAATATACGATATAATGGACTATAAGGTATAAGACATAAGGTAATATAAGGTATAATTAAGGTACAAGGTATAATTCTGCTGAGGTATATAATTTTTTTTTAAGAATGAAAATGTTTAGAGAGAAGTTTCATTTAGCAAAGGAAACAGGAATAATATTTTGAATTATTAAACTGACATGTTTTTCAGACCCCTGTAGATCACATAACCCCACAGCCTTCCACCGTGAATGTGAAACCATGAGCCGCAGGGAAGGTGAGGGTGGGTAGTGCCTGGAATAAAAAGGCCATTGATGAGCTTTGATTTTCAAAAGCTGACTTTGTTGATTCCATATTGAAATCATAGTTTTAAAAGCCGGGCTTTGTGGAGAGAGCAAATGTTTATTTTCTGAACTTTAAAAGCGCTCTTTATATATGGAAAGTTAAAGTTGGCATTTAGACATATAAGCCTTAGGTAGAGAGAACTCAGGTGATTTCATTAGGGAGGTGCTGACCAGACAAGAAGAGTTAAGATGGGAGGTAAAATAATCAGACACTCGTGTCCCGCTCTGTCCCCTGAAAGAAGGCCATGTTAGAAACTTCGAGGTCGTTTGGGAGAATCCCAGAGCAGTGGCTTCCCTTGCTTATCCAGGTGTAAACTGGGGAAATGTCAAGTCCCAGAGTCTAGCTACGTCCAACATGGTGCCATGGTAGTTAAAAAGGGCTGAACGAAGGGCCTAGACAAGAGAGAGGACAGGGATAGTCCCATCCTGAAAGTGTTTCTAGGTTCCTGTGTGGCACAGAAATGGTCTGGATGGTCCTGTGCGCTCCTGGTGGAAAATGCAAACGGTAGCTGAGTTGAGAGCCAGGATCCTTACTCTGAAGCCACCCAGGGCAGTGGGGACCTTATAGAAGATGCTGTTGGTGGAGAGCCAGGCCAGGGAGTGAGGACACTGTCAAGATTCAGAGCATTTGCAACACGAGGGAGAGCCAGATAGAACCGAGACTGCAGAGTTGGGAGGAAAGGTACGAGAGCCCATGACCAGGTGGGATGAGAAACTTTGACTCTTGCATAAGGACCCACACTTTGATCTGAGATTCTCCTCCTGCGGCTAAGCTCATGTAAGCTTTTTCCTACAACTGAAGGCCAGGTGGCGGTGGGAAGGGGCCAGAAGTCTTGAAAAATGGTTTTACCCGGAAAAGATCAAAGAGACCCAAATAAGACTGAGATATATTTAAATGCTTCCTCACCAACTTCCCGCCTTTTCTACTCCAAGAAAGAGTGTAGTAACATTTGCAGAAAACAAAGGCATAGATTTTTCTTGCATCTCTGAATGCACGGGAAAGAGTTTTCAACCTCATGTGTGTGATTTCTTCGGATTGTTCTAAGGTTTTGACTCACTAGCTTTTGCTAGACGTCTCTGAACTTCTTTGTAGGTAAATAGCATCCAGAGAGAGGGTGAGTATTCCTTGGGTTCTTTATTTAAGATAGTTTATGCTCTGTGGTAGGCAGTTACTTTGATGACTAATAATGTAATGTATCCTAATAATACCATGCAAGCAACACTTTTATTTTTTTCTTTGTTTATTTTAATGGGCTAACATAGGAGGTGGCAAATTTTTTCTAGGGACCAGATAGTAGATATTTTAAGCTTTATGGGCCACTTGATCCCTGTTACAACTATTCAGTTTTGCTGTTGGAGAGAAAAGCAGCCACGGACTATGTAAATGCACTGGCATGGCTGAGTCCCAATTACTACTACGGACACCAAAATTTGAATTTTCTGTAATTTGTGAATGTCACGAAGTGTTCTTCTTTTGATTCCCCCCCAACAATTTAAAAATGTAAAAACTATTTTTAGATCGCAGGCTGTACAAAAATGATCAGTGGATTAGATTTGACCAGAAGGCTGTAGTTTGCCATTTCCTGGGCTAACAAATGACAACAAATGTTTTATATGTAAACAAAGCACTTTTCTATAGCCCTAATTTTTCAAAAAATAAAATGGCAGGATTTTTTGGGGGGGGGTAGGGCAAAGAGGATGCAAAAACAATATATTTGGTCTAAGCTTAGATATTTGATTGAAAAAATAAGTCAGATGTTGTTGGATTAGCGCAATTTCCTCTTTTTTTTTTTTAAAGCCAATTTCTGCCAATGGTGATGTGAGAAAATGCTATTTTGATGAGGAAATAATGAGATCATTTCGGTTATCACTGACACATGATGCCTGTGAGAGCAACCTTTACCAGTTGCCAGGCCTTGGAGGATTTAAAGAAAGGGAGGATGGGTTAGTTTCTTTAATGTTATTTAATTCCTTGTGCTGTTTGTAGCATGAAAAACACATGCACGTGTGTGTGTACGTGTGTGCGTGCATATGTGTGTATGAGAAAGAGGGAGAGAGAAGGTGGTGTGGTGGACTACAAGGGGCATCTTTCCTTTCCCACAGGCACTAATCCAGTCTTTGCTTTGCTTTAGTTCTTCATTGTGTAATCCGCAGACCACCATTATTTATTACTTATGCTCGCCTGTAGACTCCTCCACCAGAAGTAAAATTGGCTGGCTGCTGCAGGCAGTCATTAGAGAGAAAGGTTGACAGTAATGGAGCCCCAGAGTTCCAAGATATGGCAGAGATAAGAATTGGGCCGCATCCATCTGCAATGGTCTGGAAGGAAGAAGGGAGAAGAAAGAGCAGGTCAAGCAGGGAAGGAAAATGCCATTGGCCAGGAGCACTTGACAGAGTTCCCAACTTCCCACTGAAATATAGCACCCCCCTTGATAACTAAATCTAACTCTTGAGAATGTGCTGAATAACAATTTCTTAGAGAGTCGGAACCATATTTTTTTTAAGAGGGAAAAATAATGGTGCTTCCCTTGTCACCTAAAACCTCAACTATCTTTTTGCTGAAAATTAAAAAAAAAAAACAAAACAAACAACTCACTAAGATACTCTTAAACACCTATACAAAACCCTGTTAAGAATTTCTAAATAAGGGGCGCCTGGGTGGCTCAGTCAGTTAAGCGTCTGCCTTCGGCTCAGGTCATGATCCCGGGGTCCGGGGATCGAGCCCCGCATCGGGCTCCCTGCTCAACGGGAAGCCTGCTTCTGTCTCTCCCTCTGCCGCTCCCCCTGCTTGTGTGCTCTCTTGCTATCTCTCTTTCTTTCTCAAATAAATAAATAAATAAATAAATAAATAAATAAATAAATAAAATCTTTCCAAAAAAACCCAAGAATAAAGTGTTTCGAAGCCTCTGTTGCATAATAATTAATGAACTCAATTAGTGGGTCCCTTTGTGGCACATATGCAATATTGCTGAGCCATATCAGTTCCAATTTTGTTTTCTCTCTATACCACGCAGTGGACATGTGCTACAGGGTAAGTCAGTAATGAAGTACTATGTCCAAAGCATTAAAGTTTCTGTCTACATTGGACCCAGGTTGTTAGTGCCCCCAAGTGCCCTGGGGAATCTAACATGGAATCCATGAAGAACTTCATCCCTAGAGGGTGAGGAGGGTGATTGCACACTACATCTTGTAACCCGGACTCGGGCTACTTTATGTGCCCACCGGTTCAGGTATGCAAATTTCCTACGGAAGATTTTAGACTAGGAAAGTGGATTTTGGGTGAATATTTTTGTGAAAGGTAGCATACTTCCTGAAAAGTGTGAGTTTAGACAAAGATAAAGATATCTATACCTTTGTGGACACAGGAAAAGACCAACACTTGCTCATCATCACAAGCTAGTACTGACAGACTAACAGTGCCTGAATTTGGAAGGGGCGTCTACTAAGAACCGGCCGAGGGAATCACATTGAAAGCAAATCAATGAACCACTCGTGCTCAGCCTGCTGGGGGTGTTGGTCTCTTAGTCCTTATTCCGGACCAAAAACTCAAGGCTTAGGGTTGGGGGATGGGTGAACTAGGTGATGGGGGTTAAGGAGGGCACTTGTGATGAGCACTGGGTGTTGTATGGAATTGTTGAATCACTATATTGTACACACGAAACTAATATAACACTGTATGTTAACTATACTGGAATTAAAATAAAATAAAACCAAAATAACCCTCAAGGCTTGAACGAAACCAAAGAATGGTGAAGCCATCACTCTAAGACTGCTCTGAGCCAACCACAACACCATCACCACTCAACTCTCAATCCTTGCCTTGTATTACTACAGTTCAGAACACCTCTGTACAATGAGTGCAGTGCTCAGAGATGGATAGGAGGTGTGTGTGTGTGTGTGTGTGAGAGAGAGAGAGAGAGAGAAAGAGGTTGGGGGGAGGATGAGTTGATGCTGGGAAGAACTGCATTGCATCCTGGTTCATCCTGGAAAGAACACTCAAGTTCCCTCAAGGAAATACAGCAGACAACGTTGGGGAGTCCTCGTGGCAGGTATCCTGGATTCTATCTTTTCACGTATTTCTGTTGATCATTAAATTCAAGAAATAGGCAGTGGGAGCGGGAGAGGATTCTATTTGAGTCCAGCAAAGAGAAAGTAGATGATAATGAAAATTGGATTTGTAGTTATGTAACATCATCCTAATATCCAAGTGATGGTCTGAGAAGTCCTTGTTATGTGAAATAATAGATTTTCTTACTGTGTAAGTTGAATTGAGTCAGAATTTTTGGTTAATTGCCTTTGATGGCTGCTGAATATCGGGAAAGTAATTGGAGCATCATTAAAACCATGTAAAGCAGCAAAGGATGGAGCTGACATAGTGGATAAGCTAAATGAATGATATGGGAAAGAAATCTGAAAGGCTCTTGAGAAACAAAGAAAAAGACCATTGTGAGGGCTAATTAAAATAATAGATATGGATGACAGAGTTTTGGAGATCCAACCCAAGGTTTATGGCAACTCCTTCAGAAACAGAACAACTCAAACTAAAGCCATAATCAAAGATGAAATTGAAGAAAGCTTTTTGGGAAAAAAGCATTAAGTGTTTAAATAAAAAAGAATCATTGTGTTTCAAAGTGAGTCTTTGAAAACAGTATCTCACTTCCAGGAAAAAGTTTTAAATGACAAGGATAAAGAAAAATATCTTATGTACTACTTTGGACTCGAAAACTGATACCCTACAGGGGAACAAAACTAGACTGGTCACAGACTTCTCTTTTGCAAAATGGAATGTCAGAAAAAAAGTATCAGCAACAATAGTGTTCTGAGAATTTTGTATTGTAAAGTTTGCTTCACGTGAGAAGAACATATTCTTTGGTATGTAGAGCTCACAAAATATACTGACCATGTATTCTTCTTGAGAAAAATTGCTTAATATTGCCAACTTAAAGATAAATCAAAATTAAGAATTCAAGCATGGGTAAGTTATCCTATTAAAAAAAAAAACAAAACAAAACCATAAAACCTCCAAATGAAGAACTTTCTTGGTTTAGGCTCAAACTCAGGAATTCATGTGGACTGCATGTTTCCAGGTGAGTTCTGCAGGCTGGGGATGAAACTCAACATGCCAAATTCTTTCCCCAGTCATTCCTCCTCTGCTTCAACTCCTCCTCAGGGCCAGGAAATGGGCTTCTTGCTTCCTGTCCTTCTACCCATGGTTAGCATGTTTTGTTTTGTCATGACCACTAAAAGTAATAACCTAAACTGATATACTCTACTGAAAAATGGCTTTATTTTGCATGTTTGGAACTGTGGGCTAAGGTAATTGGGGGAAAAAATATCCTCTTGGCAGCGCTGCATAGACCAGGAGAATAATTTTCTGCATTTAAAAACTCATATTGAAGAAAATGTTAGTTTGTATTTTAGTTAATTTGATTTTTTAATTTTTAAATTTTATTTATTTTTTGACTTTTTTATTTTTAAAGACTTAATTTAAGGGCTAATATTTTTAGAGAAGTTTTAGCTTCACAGCAAAATTGAGAGGAAGATATAGAGATTTCTCATTGACCCCTGTCCTTACACATGCACAGCCTCCTGCATTATCAACATCCCCTACCAGAGTGGGACATTTGTTATAATTTTCAACCTACAGCAACACATCATAGTCACCCAAAATCCATAAATCCATACCTTAGGGTTCATGCTTGGTATTGTACATTCTATGGGTCTGGACAAATATATAACGACATGTGTCCACCATTACAGTATCAGACTACTTTCACTGCCCTAAAATCTTTTTGCTCTGCCTATTCACCCTTCTCTCCCTCAATCCCCAGAAACTGCGGACCTTTTTACTGTCTCTAGTTTTGCCTTTTCCAAAATGTCATATAGTTGGGATCATACAGTTTGTAGCCTTTTCAGATGGGCTTCTTTTACTTTGTAATATGCATTTAAGTTTCCTTCATGTTTCTTCATGGCTTGATAGCTCATTTCTTTTTAGTGGTGACTAATATTCCATTGCCAGATGTACCATGATTTATCTATTCACCTACTGAAGGACATCTTGCTTGCTTCCAAGTTTAGTCAATTATGAATAAAGCTTTTATAAACATTCATGGGCAGATTTTTGTGTGGACATGTTTTCAACTTTTTCGGGTAAATACTAAGGAGCACAATTGCTGGCTTGTATGGTAAGGGAATGTTTAGTTTTGTAAGAAACTGCCCAATTGTCTTCCAGAGTGGCTGTACCATTTTGCATTCCCACCAGCGATGAATGAAAGTTCCTGTGGCTCCACGTCTTCACCAGCACTTGGTGTTGTCGGTGTTCTGGATTCTGGCCCTTCTACTAGATGTGTAGTGACATCTCATTGTTGTTTTAATTTGCATTTCCCTGATGACATAGGATGTGGAGCATCTGTTTGTATACGTATTTGCTCTCGGTGTATCTTCTATGGTGAAGTGTCTGTTAGGGCTTTTGGCCCATTTTTTTAATAAGGTTGTTTGTTTTCTTACTGTTGAGTTTTCAGAGTTCTTTGTATATTTTTGGGCAACAGTCCTTTATTGGATGTGTCTTTTGCAATATTTTCTCCCAGTCTGTGGCATGTATTTTCATTCTTTTGACATTGTTTTTCACAGAGCAGAACATTTTAATTTTAATGAAGTCTAGCTCATCATTTTTTCTTTCATGATCATGCCTTTGGTGTCATATCTAAAAAGTCATTGTCAAATGCAGGGTCACTGAGATCTTCTCCTATGTCATCTTCTAGGAGCTTTATAGTTTTGTGGTTTATACTTCTGTCTGTGATCCATTTTTTTTTTTTGTACAGCATTTTATTTTTTTTAATTATGTTATGTTAATCACCATACATTACATCATTAGTTTTTGATGTAGTGTTCCATGATTCATTGTTTGCATATAACACCCAGTGCTCCATGCAGAACGTGCCCTCCTTAATACCCATCACCAGGCTAACTCATCCCTCCAGCCCCCTCCCCTCTAGAACCCTCAGTTTGTTTCTCAGAGTCCATAGTCTCTCATGGTTCGTCTCCCCCTCCGATTCCCCCCCTTCATTCTTCCCCTCCTGCTATCTTCTTCTTCTTCTTCTTTTTTTAAAACATATAATGTATTATTTGCTTCAGAGGTACAGATCTGTGATTCAACAGTCTTGCACACTTCTCTGTGATCCATTTTGAGTTAACTTTTGCAAAGGTGGAAGGTCTGTGCATGCATTTTTTTTTCTTTTTTTTTTGCATGTAGATGTCCAGGCTTTCGGCACCATTTGTCGAAAACTCTATCTTTGCTCCACTGTCTTGTTTTTGCTCCTTTGTCAAAGATCAGTTAATGATATTTATGTGGGTCTATTTCTGGGATCTCTTTTCTGTTCCATTGATCTATTTGTCTATTCTTTTGCCGATATAATTTAACTTGTTTTACTTTTGACAAACTAATATGCCACATGGTGGTCATCATGTTCCTCCTTTTCTTAATATAGCTAACCTATTTGGTGACCATACTATTTTTGCATTGCAGACTGCTGGAGCCCAGAGGTATAACACACTGATTTGCTTATCCTACGTTGTCACCCGCTAACCCCTGTGGAGTCCATTCCTCCTAGGCATCTAAATGCTCACTCTCCCCCCATGTCCTCCCTCTGTGCCCTCTGTTCTCTCATGCCATGGCCTTGTTAACCCCTCTAAGGTCCTCCCAGCATCCGAGCCCTCTCCTGGGGGTGGCTGTGGAGGCAGCATCAGACCCTAAAGTCCAGTGTGTCATTGGAGGGACATCAAACCCTTCCAATTCTTTAGGGTGACCCATCCCTGAGACAAGGGACCTTTTCCTGGCACCTCCTTCCCCTGCAAGCCTTAGACATGTTGAGGCTGCCAGGGTCTTAGGTCAAAAACCCACTTCCAGAAAAGAGTAAGAAGAGGAAGAAAGTAGGGGTTCAGGGATGGGGAAAACCAGAGAAGCAAACCTTGAAAACACATCTGTGAATTGGGATATCTGTGACTTAAATAATTTTGTTTTATTTCTCTTGTTACTAAATTAGTGTTCATTGTGGAAGATTTGGAAACTTGACAAGTGAAAAGAAAATAAGAACGACTTCATTCCACCAGGAGACAGCCACTGTTTATATCTTAGTTTAGGAACTTAAATACACTTTTCCTACATGATTAAGCCCCTATTTCTATTATTGTCCATCTTGGGACTTGTGACTCTTTCTATATTAATCACTTAAAAAAAAGTATATATGTGGTATCATTAAAATAGATTTTAAGGGTGGGGTGGGAGAAATGAGTGAAAGATATCAAAAGTTAAAAAAAAAAGACGTGAAACATATTGATGGTCATATATACATATGTTCAGGAGATCTGAAGGAGTAATATTTTACTGGAACAGTCAGAAAAAAATAGATTTTAAGGGAATAAACCAAAATGTTTATGGTGATTAGTTCTGGGTGACAGAACTCGCATGATTGCTATTTTCCCTTTTGCATTTTAAAAGCTTTTCAAACTTTTTACAGCAAATACATATCATTTTCTATAGTTAAAATAATGGTGTTTAAATTTTTTTTGAAAGATTTTATTTATTTATTTGAGAGAGAGTGAGAGCTAGAGAGCACACACAGAAGGAGAGGGAGAGAGAGAAGCAGGCTCCCGGCTGAGCAGGGAACGTGATACGGGGGCTCGATCCCAGGACCCTGGGATCATTACCTGAACCAAAGGCAGATGCTTAACCAACTGAACCACCCAGGCACCCCAGTGTTTAAAATTTAAGAAGTATAATTTTATATACTGTAGAATCTTAATTGAATAAAACAATGTAACCAGCAAAAAGAAGGGAAAAACAAGAGTCTAATGGGAAATTATTTCCTGGTGGTGAGATTATGGATACTTTTTTTCCTTTCTGCCTTTTTGTATCTTTTCAATGTCTATAATGAAACAAAAATTAATGCAGAAATGTAATGAAGGAGCTTAGGTATCCATAGAAGAAACAGTCTTTATGAAGATGGATGAGGAGTTCTAGCATAACCTGAGCTGATTTACCCAGATTCCACCTGAGGAAAGTCTGTCAAGTCATCTGCAGGGTCCCTCAGAAGACAAGCTTCCACCTCAACCTTGAACCTGACTGGAAGCTACAGAGTTTCCACCAATGGCTTTGGCTTGTGACCTTGACCAATAGGAGTAGACCCTCTAATTGCGGCCACAACTTCCCAGGGGAAGCAGAACCCCAGATTATGTGCCTGGCCAGTGCCTCTGACACTATGTCCCAACTTCCAAAAGTGATCTGCAAAGGGTGACTTCCAGCCCACTCTGCTTTCTGGAAGCATTTTTTTTTTTTTTTTTTTTTAAGAGAGAGAGAGAGGGTGCATGTGC
>NC_138370.1:39683552-39756772 GCF_054177405.1 Leptonychotes weddellii | reverse complement strand
CCTGGAGGACATTATGCCCAGTCACAGAAGGACAAGTACTTCATGTTTCCACTTACACGAAGCATCTAAAATAGCCACACCTGTAGAAGTAAACAGTAGATGGTGATTACTGAGGGGCAGGGGAGGGGGTATAGGGAGAAGTTGTTTAATGGGTACACAAGAAGAGCAAGTTCCAGAAATCTGCTGTACAACATAGTGCTGATAGTTGACAAGGAGGCATTGTGCGCTGAAATATTTGTCGAGGGTAAATTTCATGTTAAGTGTTCTTACCACAAAAACAGAGCGAGACGAAACAAAATCAACAACAAAGGGTCACAAGGAAACTTTTGGGTGATGTGTATGTTTTTTACCTTGATTGTGGCCATGGTGACATGAGTGTGTGCTGATGTTCAAACTCACCAAATTGTGTACACAAATTATAGGCAGGGTTTTTTTGTTTTTTGTTTTTTTGTATGCAATTATACCTCCATGACGCCAGGGAAAAGAAGCAGGCTCAGATCAAGAGCTGGGAGAGGCATTAGTGAATGGCTTGGGGACCGCAGACCTGGTGCCAAATTGAGGGTGCAAGCTTCTCCGTCGAGAGAGATCTTATCATCTTGACGCAGGCACTGTTCCAGGACCTCATGCCGTAAGGAGGTAGAGGCAGGATGGTACAGCACTCAGGAGGAAATAATCTAGACGAGGAGACAAGGCACATAGCTAGAAATAGGAGGTGTCAGTTTATCCTTGCTGCACCCCCAGGGCAGGCTGCTTCCTGCTCCTGCCTACCTCTGAGATGCTCACATCCCATCACCCAGACAGAGGGAAGAGTAGGTGTATTACAAACTCTGGTCCAAGAGAAAGAAACTGAGGCAGAGCCCCGCTGTGGGGGGAGGGGGTTGGTTTGTTCAGAGCCCCCGGCAGCAGGCTGGCTGTAGAGTTGAGAAGTCAGAGCCCAAGACTCTCACCACCATGTTCTCTATTTCACACATTCGTGTCTCTGTTGATATCAAATGGTGGGCATTGTTGGTGGAAGGAAAGCTCAAGTATAACAGGAACCGGTGAGAAAGGAGAGCTTCCTTATTCACCCATTCTGAGTTCACCATAATTACTGCCACCTGTATCACAAAGGACTCTACAGAAAAACTAGTACGCTTGCAGAGGGAAGCACAATAGCAATTCAAATTCCAGTCCTTATCTCTCACGGCCACCGCTGCTTACTGGAAATGGCACTAACTCTCCAAATTAGAAGGCCTGGCATACCTTCACTATTCATTACAATGCCCGCCCCAGCCGTGCAGGAATAGAGCATTGCCCGCAGCGCTGTGCTGCCCAGAGGAGGTGCCCAGCATGGGACTGACATCCTGGGGAGATTGCTGGCCTCACAGGCTGTGCCCAGCCCGGATCTGTAAGTGCAGGGCCACAGTGACCTGGGGACGGGGGCACAGTGACCTGGAGGCGGGGGCGGGCAGGAGAAAGGTCTTGGGTCTGCCCTCACTGATCTTAGAAGGGAAAAGGGAGAGGGACAAGTTGAAGCCCACACATCTGGTCAAATGTCCCCTGGAGTTTTTCTGAAGTGACTTTCCCCAGTCATGCCCGATCATAGGGTGGATGCTCACTGGAATCATTCAACAACAATTTATTGAGTGCCTACTGTATGCTCGGCACCAAGCCATGTGTCGGAGATACAAAAACTGAAAAGCCGCATCCCATGGTCTCAATGCCCCTGTTCCTAGTGGGACATTTGTGTTCTTCTCAGTGGCTTTTGACTTCTGTGTTCTACCACCTCTTTCCACTTGTATTCCAAACCAGCTCTGTAAGTGCATGAGGAGACGGTTTGCCCACTATCAGGTAACACTTACCAAGTTCTTATTATGTGCTAGGCATGATTATTAGAATTATTTGCAGGCATTATTTCAGTTCTCACAGAAATAGGTAGATGCTATAATCACTATCCCCATTTCACAGATGAGGAAACTGAGGCACAGAGAGATTAAGAAATTAGCCGAATGACATAGATAAGATCTGGTAGAACTCTAGAACTCTCAACAATATTGTCCTCTTTTATCCATGTTATGAGGATGGGAGCTCCTAGGTCAGTAGGCTGTGGGTTCAGTCCGTGGGGTGGGGGGCTCAGGCATGTGAATAAAACACACCTACTGCATTCCACGTAGGGACAGACTTAACAAAGCAGGCCCAGCTGATGGTAATGGAAGTAAGTCCGTGTCCAGCTCCAGAGTTAAGTGACCCGGACAGACTGGGAAGTGGGCCACTCGGTTTGGGAAATCCAACCAGAGGTGATGGGCAGCCTTGGGGACAGGTGGCTGTCACGTGGCAATGGAAAAGTCTAGGAACTGGAAATATGTGAAAACCCAGCTAGACAACCAGGTGGTCATGGACAGAGGAGTCTGGGACAGGTAATTCCTGGGCACACTAGTGAACAAAGCAAGGTTCTTGACTACCCGGTAGATTATTGATACAAGATCTTAGGTGTACTTAGGATCCCAATAAATAGGCCTCTTCTTCTCTCCTTGAGTTTGAATCCAATTAAAAGATAGGAATCAGGCAACAGAGGACAAAATGTCACCTTTCTTATTGATGAAGGTGATATTGAAGAATGGCTTATATCAATAAGGGAGGAAGCGTCCTAATACTGAATCCCAGAATAAGGCAGACTTACTCCTTAGTCACAGCAACACTTGGCCACCCTGGGCCCCTTCTATAGGGGAAAGGACTATTTCATCACATGGAAGAAAGTAGAGAGGACTCATGCTATCTGTGGGTAGTGGGGAGCTGAGCTTTGTATGCTCAACACGATTATTCCCCAATAAGTTACCCTCCTCCCCAAGGGCATACCAGTGGGGCTTCTACACATAAGGACCCAGCAGAAGGAGGATGGAGATTCCCCGTATTCCTGCCTCTGTTAACATGGAACACTGGGGAGGAAGAGAGAGACACCATTGGTAGGACTGCAATGCAAAGTGAAGGACAAGTTACAGAAATAAGGCAAAGGTCCAGTTGCTTGAACTGGAACAAAGATCAGGAAGTCAGTGAGAGTGTTGCAGGGTAAGTTTCTACATATTGGGTCAAATTCCCAACCAGGAAAAGTCACCAATTGCAACAGCTTTCTAATTGACTGCTCTCTGTCCACTATGGCCCCACTATGGTCCGTATGCCACATGGCAGCCAGGAAGGGCTTTTGTAATTCAGAGCAGAGCACTCATCTCCTCAGATCCTTTCAGTGTCTGCCCAGGCACCACACCGTCTGTCTCTTCTCAATGCTTCCAACTCCTCTGCTACTCTTCTCTACCCTTGTATGAGCTTCAGCCATACGGGCCTTATTTGGGTCTCTTGAACACTCCAAAAGTTGTTCTTGCCTCAGAACTTTTGTATCTGTCATTCCCTTGGACTGAGTACCAGTTATCTGTTGCTGCTAACAGATTACCCTGCAATTTAGTAGTTGACAACAACCACCATTGTATTATTTATCATGATTTTGTGGGTCAGAAATTTGGGCAGAGCTCAAATGGGCAGTTCTTCCCTTCCTCATGGTGTTGCTGTGAGTCACATGCTGGTATTCAGGCTGGTCTGGTCTGGCAGGTCTAAGATGACTTTACTCATATGTCAGTCTCTGGGCAGGGATAGCTGGAAGGCTCTGGAAGGTTCTGGAAGGCCAGGCCCTTCTCAGGAGTCTGACTTCTCACTTGGTGGCTCAGGGGTCCCAGAATAAGGGTCACAAGAGACAAGAAGTGGAAGCTGCCTATCTCTTATGGCCTGGAAACTGGCCCAGCATCAGTCCTGCTATTTTCTATTGGTCAAGGCAGTCATGGAGCCTAGATAGATTCAGAGGATTCAGCTAGATTCATAGATCCCATCTGTCAATGGGAAGAGGGGCGGAGAGTGTGTGGCCCTCCATCTTTTGCCCCAGAGTGAAATGCTCTTCTCCCAGATGTTCACTTGACCAGCTTTTTAATGGCCAGGCTTCAGCTCAAATGTTGTCCCTGACCATTGTATGGAATTGCTGGGCCCCACTGCCCATCCCGCCCTCTGATGCTATCACATGGTCTACCCTTTATCCTCTTTGACTGTCTTCATAGTTATCATCATCATTTGAAATTAATGTGTTTATCTGTCTCTCCCCCCTAAGTGGCATGCAAACCAGAACCTTGTCTTCTTCACCATTTTCCTCAAGGGCCTAGAACAGTGTCTGGCACATAGTAAGCACTTAAAAATATCTGTGGAATGAATGAAGGGGCAGAGAACTGACCAGTTTGGAGAGTACCAGCTCCTGCCTTTCAGCCCAATTCCGTCACACTTCCTTTGAATCAACACATGCAGGGGTCCTCCGGGCCCTCTTCCTCAGCTATTTAGAGCAGCAATTCTCAATGTTGGCTGCCATTAGAATCATTACCAAAGCTTTTAAAAATTCCAATGCCTACCCACCAGCATATGCAAGGATTTATTCAAAATGGATCGAAGACCTAAATGTAAAAACAAAATGATAAAACTCCAAGGAGAAAACATAAGGGCAAATTGTCATGACCTCAGATTTCACAATGGAATGACACCAAAAACAAAATCAGTGGAAGAAAGAATAGATAAATCAGACTGCCTCAAAAAAAAAAAAATTGTGCATCAAAGGACACTATCAAGAAAATGAAAAGACCCCCTACAGAATGGGAGAAAATATTTGCAAATCATATATCTGGTAAAGATCTGATGTCCAGAATATAGGCAGAACTCTTACAGCTCAACAACAATAAAAAGACAAGCCAGCCAATTTAAAAGTGGGACTTGGATGGACATTTCTGCAAAAAAGATATACAAATGGCCAACAAGAACATGAAAAGATGCTCACCAACATTAATCATTAGGGAAATGCAAGTCAAAAACACAAGGAAAACCAATTTATACCCACTAGAATGCTATAACAAAAAAAGGAGAGGTTGGGAATACAACTCTTGGTAAGCATGTGGAGGAATTGGGATGTCTGGGTGGCTCAGTTGGTTGGGCATCTGCCTTCAGTTCAGGTCATGATCCCAGAGTCCTGGGATCGAGTCCCACATCGGGCTCCTTGCTCAGCGGGGAACATGCTTGTGCTCACGCTCCCTCTCACTCTCTCTCTGACAAATAAAATCTTAAAAAAAAGAAAGGATGTGGGAGAATTGGAACCTTGTTGAAAGGATTATAATATGATACAGCCACTATAGAAAACAGCTTGGCAGATCCTCCCAAAGTGAAAGTTACCACATGATCCAGCATTTCCACTCCTACATATACAACTGAAAGATTTGAAAGCAGATATTCAAAAAACAATTTGTACACGGATATTCATAGCAGCATTATTTATAATAGCGAGAAAGTGGAAACAACTCCAATGTCCATCAAGTGGACAACACTGGACAAACAAAATGTGGTCTATCCATACACTGGAGTGTTATTCAGCTATAAAAAGGATGAGGTGCTTACATGTGCTACAACGTGGTTAAACCACAAACACATGATGCTGTGTGAAGACAACAGACACCAAAGGTCACATATTGTATATGATTCTATTTATATGGAATATCCCAAATAGGTAAATCCAGAGACTGAAAGCAGATTAGTGGTTGCGAGGGTGTTTCTGACCCTCAGAGGTGAGTTCCCTGTTACTCAACCTGCTCAGGTATTGAATTCTTTTGTATCATCGAGAATGTTGACTGCAACATTCCCTGTGACTCACATGGGAGCTTTCCAAATATTAAAGCACATTTGAATACACATCATTTCATTGTTCTTTAATGATTCAGAAGAACTATGGCATCTCACAGTGTCTTCAATCATCTCTTCAAGCCTGTTAAGAGAACATGTGCGTTAGAATCACTTGGTGTGCTTGTAAAAAATGCAAATTTCTGGGCCCCAATCCAGACCAGTGAATCTGAGCTGTTGGAATTAGAGACCAGGAATTTTAAAATACACTCTGTGTTTATTTTTTTTTTAAGATTTTATTTATTTACTTGACACCCCTACACTCTGTGTTTATAAAGGTGGCTCTTAGGATACCTGGATGGCTCAGTCGGTTAACCGTCTGCCTTTGGCTCAGGTCATGATCCCAGGGTCCTGGTTTCGAGCCCTGCATTGGGCTCCCTGCTCAGCGGGGAGCCTGCTTCTCCCTCTCCCTTTGCCCCTCCCCCCACTCATTCTCTCTCTCTCTCTCTGTCTCTCAAATAAGTAAATAAAATCTTTAAAAAAAAAACTGCTTTAAAAGTAAATAAATAAATAAATAAAAATAAAAGGTGGCTCTTCTGTGCACAACTTGAGAATGACTTCTGTATTCATCGCTATGAGCATTCAATTCACTGTATAGAAGCCATGGAAAGTAGGAGATTGAGTCTAAATTGTTTTGATTCTCTGACATATATTGGATATAATTTCCTTCAGTTAAGAGTTATTATTTGTTTCTAACTTGTTATTTCCACATCTGCCTAAAAACAGAGACTGTAAAGTTCAGTGATACAATAGCCTAACAGGGGGACTTGATTGTCTATCTGAAAATATATTCACATATTCTTTCTGAAAAGGTGCCCAAATAGTTTTATGCAAATGATTTTGTATCTTCAAGAGAGTCACCTTATTTCCTGCTTTCAGCAGGGTAGCTTGTCCTCGTGGGATTCCAAACATCTCTAGTATCAGTAATAGGTGTCGTTCTGTCCTCTCCGTTTCGTTCCTGCGCCTCCAGGATACACAGCATATTTCCCGCTAGGTGGCGCTCTTTCTCCAATGCGTTGGGCTAAATTGACAGTGAGTGCCACCCGTGGAAAAAATAACCCACAGCTCTATCAGGGGCGTTTGTTCATTATTCTGAGAATATTTTTTTATCCTCAGAAGTGACTACAAAGTTGGAAACAATCAGGGCTTCTCAATTGTTTTAAAGAAAACCATTTATTTAAGTGAAATCTTAGGTGTTACGATTTGAATGAGATCCAGAACAAGGCATGCTGGAAGGAGGTGGGCAAGACAGCAGAGGTGGGGGTGAGCTGGTATGGATGACACTGCGTTTCCTCGGGGAGAGGTTATCGTTTGGGTAGGAGCACTGGCCCGGTGATAGAGGCCATTCTGCCAAATCTGGACATGCAGTATGAGTCGTCGTGGTCCAGATGCACAGCAAGTTTAGGCTTCATTCTAAGAATCCAAACTTGGATGTCCAACCCAGGGAGTGGTGTATGGCAACTAGGGATTCCAGGTGCCTGGCATCCATGTGGCTTCAGCTAGTGGAATATGTGTACACTCATGACATTAGCCTTCAAAGGTCGCAGGAAATATGCGGTGAGCTTTGACACTCAGAGGAACGAGGAGAGCTGACAGGGCGCTGGGAGCACAGCCAAGCAGGCTAGGTTCAATGCAGGACGTGGGCCTTGGGGGTAGCTGAGGTGACAGGCATGGGAACTGGGAATTTAGGCCAGAGCCCAGGCAAATGGACCAAGCAGACATCATGTTTCAGGACCCTAGCGGGCCACCACATCTACTGTCACACTTTGCTTGACCAGAATTCCTAATCAGACACCTGGGAAATGCACTGCACTCAATGGCTGGATATACTCCTTGCAAGTAGTAGTAATACACGCTTTGGAAAGGGATTGCTTTAAAAAGGGAGGAACATCAACAAATCAAGGCCTCACAGTATTTCCAAACGCCATATTGAATTCTGCCCAAACTGATTATGGCTTCAGAAGAGGGAGATATTTAGAGTTGAAGAGAGCTCCTTAGTCTCTTTTGATGTCTGTCCTGCATTTCTCTCTCTCTCCTGTCTTCCAGCTAACATTACTGGGATCTTCTCCTGCCAGATTCCTCTTTTGGGTCCCTTGTGACTTCCTTCATTACTCATTCTGCCAGGACTCTGGATACTCACAGGGGGAGTTTTCTTCTCATGGACAATTTCCAGTTCCCTTTATGCTGTGTCTCCTTCCAGAATGACATTTATTTCCTCTTGAGGCTTAGTTTTTGTTTTTTTTTTTAAGATTTTATTCATTTATTTGAGACAGAGAGCAAGCACAAGAGGGAGGAGGGGCAGAGGGAGAAGGAGAAGCAGACTCCCCTTTGAGTGAGGAGCCCAATGGGGGGCTCGATCCCAGCACCCCAAATCATGACCTGAGCCAAAGTCAGAGACACTTAACCGACTGAGCTACCCAGGCGTCCCTTGTGGCTTCGTCTTAAGCTCATCATATGCACATTTACCTAAATGATAAATGGTGTCATTCTCTACCTCATTTCCCCGGACTTTATCTTTCGTAGCTCCTAGCTACTGGGTCGACTGATGCTTTCCATTCTTAGATCTGGGCCTAACTCAAGAATTATTTTGTTTTTTTAAAAGGATTGTATTAATTTATTTGACGGGGGTGTGTGGGAGAGGGAGAGAGCGAGTGCACACAAGCAGGGGGAGCAGCAGAAGGAGAGAAGCAGGCTCTCCATTGAGCAGGGAGTCCGATGCGAGGCTCGAACCCAGGACCCTGGGATCATGACCCAAGCTGAAGGCAGATGCTTAACCGACTGAGCCACCCAGGTGCCCCTAATTCAAAAATTGTATCCACATCTTTACCCCCAGCATCCAACCCACTCTATGAGGAGCAAGCCCAGGGTGCCAGCCCAAGCCCCACTACATAGGACTCCTTTCTCCCAGTGTTGACCTAATCCACACTATTGGGATCCTGTGTTGGGTTATTTTGCATAGTTTTTCCAATTTCTCTACCTACTGCTTCAAGCTCCCTGAAGAAGCTGAGTTTTGATATGAAGCAAAAGTACTTGGCAATGGTTCTGGTTTCCTGCCTAGCTCTAACTAGCTCCTTCCTCTGCGGTAGGAGGACGAAGAGCCCTAGTCACTAGCCGGTCATCTGGTGCTTCTCAGATAATCTCCCAGAACAACCACTCTGCTCTCCATCTCCATTATTCCCCCAAAACTCTTGTGGACATGTCCTACCCTCCTAATATTAATGCTTTACTTAATCACACCTGAACTTGCCATGTTTTTTAATTTTCCTGCCAGCTTTTAGGCAATTTTTTCCTGCTGTTTCTATTAAGTTAATTAATTATGCTTAAGCTCGATCCATGTAAATGTCCCAGCTCCAGTTTTGCCTTAAAAAATAAAGTTTATTAGAACACAGCTATGTCCATTCCTTTATATATTGTCAATGCTGCTTTTGTACCCCAGAGCTGAGTATTGTGACAGACAAAGCCTAAAATATTTATTATCTGGCTCTTTTTTAAAAATTTTTTTTAAAGATTATTTGTTCATTTGACAGAGAGAGAGAGAGAGCAAGCAAAAGCTGGGGCGAGTGGGAGAGGAAGAAGTAGGCTTCCCACTGAGCAGGGAGCCCGATTCGGGGCTCGATCCCAAGGCTCTGGGATCATGACCTGAGCCGAAGGCAGACGCTTAACCTGCTGAGCCACGCAGGCGCCCCTACTATCTGGTTCTTTGCAGAAAAAGTTTACTGACCTCTAACCTTGTCTATCCCTCTGCTTTTTAAATTTTAGTTTTATTTATTTTTTTGTTTGTTTTATCAAAATAACATATGTTTCTTGTAGAATATTTTGAAGGAACACAAAAGCCCAAAAAGCACCCATAATCATATTTTCCAAAGAATGGTAGAGTTCCTTCCAGTCTTTCCTCTGATTTTTTTTTTTTAGTTTTTCTTTTTCCTTTTTTTAAGATTATTTATTTATTTATTTTTAAAAAGATTTTATTTATTTGACAGAGAGAGGCACAGCGAGAGAGGGAACACAAGCAGGGGGAGTGGGAGAGGGAGAAGCAGGCCTCCCGCCGAGCAGGGAGCCCGATTCGGGGCTCGATCCCAAGGCTCTGGGATCATGACCTGAGCCGAAGGCAGATGCTTAACGACTGAGCCACCCAGGTGCCCCTAATATTATTTATTTATTTGAGAGAGAGAGTGAGCATGAGTGGGGGGGAGGGGCAGAGGGACAAGCAAACTCCCAGCTGAGCAGGGAGCCCAATGTGGGGCCATCATGACTTGAGCCAAGGGCAGATGCTTACCCAACCGAGCCACCCAAGCATCTCTGATATGTCTTTTTTAAAAAATTGAGATAAAAGTTACACATACCCATAAAATTTACAAATACATATGCACATAATATTTACACATGATTAAAATCGCTATAAAATATTTTATACAAGTCTTTTTATAGACATATACTTTCATTTTCCTTGGATAAATATCTAATAATGGAATAGTTCTGTCATAGGGTAAGTGTATGTTTAAGCGTACAAGAACCTCTCATACTGTTTTCAGAGAGGTTTTTCCATTTTGCACCTCCACCAAAATTGTTGTGTGGCTGCCCCAGGGAGTGTAGCATCAATCTCCCTGCCAAAATAGGTCTGCATGTCAAGACTGAAGATGCCATACACACCAAGAGGGTATGAAAAGATTTATGACTCACGTGATGGGACTTTCTGGGGCAAGAGGGTAGATCCAAGCAGGTCCTGACTGTCTTGAGTGAAGGAGGAGGGTGAGTGGCATGTGGATTTGGGTTTTTTTGTGGTTAGAGGGCAGGCCAGAGTGGGGGCTTGTGTGGTTTGGCCTCCAGCAGTGCCAAGGGAGGGGGGACATGTGGGCTTTCTTATAGATTTGCCTGTATATGGGATGAAAGGAAGAAGGTGGGGCTTGCAATCTATCAGTAGTCAGACATCAAAAATAGCATTGGCTTCATTAGTATATGACCTATGTCTGTGTTTATATGCAAATGCATGTATCTTGCAGACAGTTTGTACTTGATTTCTAAAATCCAGTCCAACAACATCTGTTTTTTAATGGAAATATTTAGTCCATTTACATTTAATGATATTATTGATATGGTATGGGTTGAAGTCTACCAAGTCATTATTTTGTTTTTTATTTGTTCAATCTATTATTTATTTGTTCCTATGTCTCTCCTTTCCTGCCTACTTTTTGAGTAAATCACATTTTGTTTAGTATTCTATTTTGATTTCTTTGTTAGGCTTTTTACCTATACTTTTTAGTATATTTAAATTTTTTTAGTGGTTACTCTAGTAACCTAGTGGTTACAATATGCATCATTCACTTATCATAGACTACTTAGAGTTAATATTGTATTATTTCACGTAAAATATAAGTATCTTACAACAGCATAATTCCATTTGCTGTGATTGTTCTAGTTATTATGTCTGCCTGACAAGTGACCCTGAAATTTAGTGACATAAGCAAACATTTATTATGCTTGTGGATTCTGTGGGTCAGGAATTTGGACAGGGCACAGTGGGGATGAACTGTCTCTCTTTGTTCATATCCAGGAACTCAGCTAGAAGACTTGAACCCTGGGGGCTGGAATTATCCAAAGGCTCACTTATTTGTCTATCTGGTACTTGACTCTGGTGGTCTGGGTCCATCAGCTGGAACTACACACGGCCTCTCTACGGGGCTTTGTGGCAATATGAGGGCTGCATTACAGGATGAGCATCTGAGAGAAAGACAGACTTGGGTGGAAGCCTAACTAGCCTTTATGGCCCAGCTTTGGAAGTCACTCAGTGTATCTTTTGCCACATTCTACTCATTCTACTCATTAAGGCAGCTGTTGCAAAGCTCAGTTTATCATTGAGATAAATTATTCTCTATTTTGGGATTTCTGTAAGGCTGCAGAGGGTCAACATCCTTAAAGTTCTTAGAAACTTTTCTGTCACAGGAAAATATTTGTAGCATGCTCTTGGGATCCTCAGAGAGCTTTTAGTCTCACTGAATAGTTCTTGGAGGCAACTATTTGGATCTTTCTGAGGTTTTAACAGATAATCATGTAATCGCATCCTGGATTTGATCTTTATTCTGATGCCCTTTCTATATTTGAGAGTTTTTGAGAATTTTGAAAATGTTGGGAATGAGAAACATCTTTTTAAAAAGATTTTATTTATTTATTTATTAGAGAGAGAGAAAGAGCACAAGCAGGGGGAGGGGCAGAGGGAGACAGTGGGAGAAAGAGAGAATCTCAAGCAGACTCCTCACTGAGCACGGAGACCTATATGGGGCTTGATCTCATGACCCTGAGATCATGACCTGAGCTGAAATCAAGAGTCAGATGCTTAACTGACTGAGCTCCCTAGGTGCTTCCAGATTTTTTTAACCTAGAAAATCTTGGATCCTTCCCATTTTCTATAAATTTCACTTAAAAATGGAATGATTAATTTTTTAGCTCATGTCTCTCCTCCCTCATTGTACTATAGGGAGCTAGAAGAATACAGGAAACAAGTCTAACATCCTCCCTGGAATTCTCTTTAAATAGAGCATCCAGGTTATTAGGTATACTTTATATTTTACACATTACCCTCGGCAGCACTGTTGTAAAATTTTCTACCAATATATAACAAAGTCCTTTTTCTTCAATTTCCATAAATATTTCCTTCATGTTTCTTTCAGCTTACTGACGACTTTCTCAAGAGTCGTCAGACCTCTGTTAACAGTGTTCCTGAGGCCCTTCCCACTTTCATTAATATTCTCCTCAAGGTCCTTCCAGCTTCTACCCGCTGCCTGGTCCCAGAGCCACTCCCATGTGCTTCGGTTTAATTTGTTTGTTTATTTTGTATATTACAAAGTACAGCACTCTCTGTTCTAGTTAATTTGGTTGCATGAGCAAAAGCAATGCCTATTAGACTCATGAATTCTGTGGGTCAGGAACTTGGACAGGACACAGTGGGGATGGTTGGTCTTTGCTTCTCAATGTTGGGAACTCAGCCAGAGGACTTGAAAGCTGGGGCCTGGAAACATCTAAAAGATCATTCATTCGTATGCCTGGCAGCTGATGCTGGTTCTTGGCTGGGACGTTAGCTGGGGCTATTAGCTGAAACATTTACATGTGGGCTCCCCAGGTGGCCTGGGTTTCTTACAACATGGTTCCAAGGGTTTCAAGAGTGAGCATCCCAAGAGAGAAAAGACCAGGTGAGAGGCATATTGCCCTTTATGACTTAGCTCTGGAAGTGTTGCAGCGTATCCGTATCAATGATTGTATGCACAGGATTTTAATTTATAGAGGTGACTGAGTGATGATGTGGAGAGATCAATGTCATTGAAAACAGGATTTCATCCTTACAGTCTCCGAGAGAATGAAGCTTGCCATGCCATTCAGGGCAACATGCGGAAGCACCACGTTTGGCCAGGAGGGAGAAGCAGGAGTAAGGGGAAAGCATGGCTGAGGGCTTTTATTGCGTTTTTGGTAGGAAAGACAAGGAAGGCAAGGGGCAACAGTTTTGGATTGGATAGTCTGCATAATATCAGAGGCTCTGGGGTGATCTCCAGTGACCCAGTACCCAGCTCTGGGGTGATCTAGGACCAGGTGAGAGAGCTCGGGAAAGGTGTTTGGGCATATGGTCTCAGGAGCGCTTGGTCTCCGTACAAAGGACATGTTTCTGAGTGAGTTTTGCATGACCTCGGGAATTAGCAAGCCCTAGGGGAAGCAGTCTCTCCCTGCCAGCAGGCCTCCCAAGATGTCAAAACATCATAAAATAAAAAAACGTGATGAACGTAATATATTTTTGCCACATTCTAATTTTTGAAGATGTCATCGAGTCCAGCTCATGTTCAAGGAGAAGGTCATTAGACTCCAACTTTTGAAAGAAACATTGACCGTCTAAGAACACGTAACACTAACTGTTGTAGAAACGCCCGCCCCCCCAGTACAGTCTGGCGCGCCTGTCCTTTCTGTTCTGAATTGTCAAGTGTCTCATTTCCGCACATACTATAAACTCTACAATACTATGCTATGAGCTTTGCCTTAGTCAGTTGCCTTTTAAGAGAAGGGGAAGAAGATGCCATTTTACAGTCACCTCATTTACCATTTTCAGTATTCTTCCTATAAATCCATCTCTGGAATCAGCTCCCTGAAACGTGCAGAGCTCTTATTTGGCATTTATTGTAGAGAGTGCCTACTTCGAAAGATTATTTTCGCTTTCAATTCTCTGAAAATATTGGACAGTGGAGGGCTTTACAGTTGTCTATTTTAGGAAGGCCACCCCCATTACTCTCTCTCCGTCTCAAGTGCAAGTCCTCAGCTTATCCATCCCTCAGGACTATTGTCATCTGGAGGATCCCCCTCCATTCTTTTATCCCCACCACCCTGTAATTTATATGTCACTGTATTACTTGTCTGATTTCTTTTTTTGAATTCTGGATTTTGCTCTTTTCACCCCCATTGTGTCATGTAAGGGGGCTTCTGAGTTCCTATAAGTGGTAGGTGAATGTAGAGTCTTGATGACATTCAGTTTTGGTATTTTTGGCAAGCCCTACTTCATAGTGGTAGTGTGTTAGTCCATTGGGAATCACACAATAGTTGGTGCTCTCTCCTTCTGTGATATGACCAGCTGTTGTGTTGAATATCTATATTCACTGGCAGTCTCACTTTTTTTAGTTGAGATCCTAATATGCATATGAATTTGGTAGCCTGTTTTTATATCTGAGTATATACTACATAGAATAAGACTTTCACTAGGTGTTTTGGGGTCTAAATTAGAGGCTCTTCCTCTCTGAACAAGACCGTTTAAAAAATCATTTTGATTTCAATAAAACAGAAGCTGCTGGACACCAGGGGACTTGACCTTTATTCCTATTATTTCCCATGCCAGATATGACCTATACTCTGGCCCTTTGTCCATGAGTGGTAGTCTACCCTCATTCAAATGGTGTCTGAGCCCCAGAACTGGTATGGAACATTTGTTTTGTGACTGGGGCAGAGTGAAAGGTTTTTTCTTTTAAAGATTTATTTATTTATTTATTTGTCAGAGAGAGAAAGAGAGCACAAGCAGGGGAAGCAGCAGGCAGAGGGAGAGGGAGAAGTAGGCTCCCTGCTGAGCAAGGAGCCAAATGAGGGACTCGATCCCAGGACCCTGGGATCATGACCTGAGCTGAAGGCAGATGCTCAACCGACTAAGCCACCCAGTCGTCCCAGAGTGAAAGTTTTTACCCCAAACCTTCAGCTCAAAACTCTGCAAGTGTGACAGGGGAAGTATTCTGAGATGAGGAAACATCTGGAAATATCTTATTATTTCACTTATGGCAAAAGTTAAGAGCTTATCAATTAGCCTAAGTATGACTTTTTCATCTTATTTGAAGCACTGATAGCAAAACGTTTTCTAATCTCCTATATATGTAACTATATGTATATATCCTGTAATATTTGATTATGTATCTATCTACACACCTATCTACCATCTCTCTTTTCACTGACCCATCTTTCGATCCTGAAAGGGCCCTGGGTCTTGTCTTGTCTGGTTTAAGAACAAGGAATTATAATTTAGATTGTTGATTAGCCCACTTCCTTACCTTCCCCTCCAGGGGTTTGAGTCTCAAAGTCTCAGTCCTAAAACCATAGAGATCTTTTCCAACCAGGGCCCGGGAGAATGACCCCTGCCAAGAAGGGTGGTGAGGAGAAGAAGGGCCATTCTGCCATCAATGAGGTAGTGATCAGAGAACACACCATAAACATTCACAAGTGCACTCAAAGAGATCCAGAAATTTGCCATGAAGGAGATGGGACCCCCAGATGTGCGCCTCGATGCTAGGCTCAACACAGCTGTCTGGGCCAAAGGAGTAAAGAATGTTCCATACCATATCCCTGGGTGGTTGTCCGGAAAACATGAGCTCTAGACGTTGGTTTCCTATGTGTACTTCACCATTTTCAAAAATCTACAGACAGTTATTGTGGGTGAGAATTATCTGCTGATTGTCAAATAAAGGTGTAAAACTTCAAAAAACCAAAAAACAAAAACAAAAAAAACAAAACCCACAAACAGAACAAAACAAAAAACCCAAATCAAAACAAACCCTAGAGGGATGGATCTGGTTTTCTTACTCTTTCTCACTTCACATCAGTGGCAATAAATACATTTCCCCCATCACTGATTACAAGGTGAGTAGGTTTCTTAAAAACAAATACTCCTTTAAGTAAAGAAGGAGAAACAATAATGAGAGATTCAGAGAACAGAAGACAATATTCGCAGTCTTGTTAATGTCAGTTTTGTTTGATTCTCAAGAGGACAAATGCTTATGTTTTGGAATTAGGGTTGGGGGAAGATCAAGGCCACAGAGGTAATTTTCCTGGGGAATCTCCCTAATCTCAGGTTATTAAAAACCTTTCTTAGACATCATTTAAAATGACTATGCAATAACCTCTATAGATTCACTGGCGTTTACTTAATGTTCCCATTAATTGTGAGCATTTAGGTTGCTGGCAGAATTTTTCACATATATATTCACATATATATTGCTGAGATGAATACCTTCCAGCAGGGAGTCAGGACAATGCAGTTTTGAGTGTTCTAGTCTTGGGGTGCGAGACATCCCCTTTGCCTGATGGTCTATTCTAGTCATAATATGCTCGGATCTTTTCATTAGTATCACTCTGCCTTTGCCATATTTGTTGTAAACTTACTTCCCAGTTTGCTACTTGCCTTTTAGGATTTTCAAAAAGTCAAGTGTTGAATTTTTTAAAATGATTTTTTAACTAGTTATTTTTAGCGGGGGGGAGCTCAAGTGGGGAGAGGAGCAGAGGGAGAGACAAAGAATCTCAAGCAGATTCCATGCTGAGTGCAGAGCCCCATGAGCTCCATCTCACGACTCTGAGATCATGACCTGAGCCGAAACCAAGTGTCAGACGCTTAACGGACTGAGCCACCCAGGCATCCCTTAGCTTGTTTTTAGGCTTAGAAAGTCCCTACCCCACCCAGAAATCAGATATTCACTTACATACTCCCCTGTTCTTCCCTCCCTCCCTTCTTTCTTCTTTCCTTACCCTCCCCTTCCCTCCTCTTCCTTTCTCCTCCTCTTTCTTTCACTTTGAAACATTTAACTTTTTAACCTCCTAGAGTTGGTTTTGGGTTTTGATAGTGAGAGAAGGACTCATATGCACTTTTTCTTTTGTTAACCAAACATCTCAGTGACTTTTATTGACTAGTTGAAATTCTTAAAAGGTGAAGAGCTTTTTCAAAGATAGCCGATTCTGATTTTCTAGTCCATGGCTTTTGGCAACTTAGTCCTCAGGTTGAACAGTGTTCAGAGATTAGTTTTAATATTTCAAAGGTCTATCAGAAATCAGTTTGTCCCTAAGGAAAAAAAGGTTTATTCACGATAAAACTCAAAGTATTAAGTTGTTTTTTTTTTTTTTTACTTTTTATTAGAATTTTGTCACTCAATTCAATATAGTTGAGCAAACATTTATCAAGCACCTGCTACGTACCAGATTTCTGTGCATGGCTCTGGATTCTTCATGGCAGTAACATTGATGATCTCTGGAAAGGACAAATAGAGAATAATCAATAATTGAAGTTTTATAAATAAAATCTTTCAAAACTGAGGTCTACAGAGGAGAGGTTACAAACTGAGAAAATGCTACGACATTTCTTGAAGTCATGGACCGCGTCTATTTATTTTTGTATACTCAGGACCTAGCCCGGTGCCTGAGACCTGGCAAGCACTCCAGTGATTTATTGAAGAAAGCTGAATTGAAAAGAACTTCTGGCTGCAGAAAAGGCTATGAGCCACAACACTGCATATTCCCTTTCTCTAGTGATAGAGTTTTTAAGCCCCTTTGGGAGGCAGGGAATACAAATGTCATATATTTGAGCATATTTTTCTAGAGAGGATTCATATTTTTTATCAAACTCTGAGAATATTCTATAACTGCCTCTCCCTCCCAATTAAGAAACATTGTCCTTGCTAAAATATACTCCTGTGAATAAAATTTTGTAAAGAAAACCTCATTTGATTCACTTAATCATTCCGTAAGACCTAGATTTCAGGAAGGCAGTGGGTGTGTTTTTAAACAGAAATATCACTTGGTTCCTTCAAGGAGCTTGAAAAAGTGCTATCTCCTTCCCCAAGTGCTTCAGAGGTTCTTGGTACAGAAAGAACCCCAACGGAGGGCAAGTGTTAATAAAATGCAACAGATTGATCAATCAATGGGAAACCTCACCTGTTCTGGTGTGTTCTGAGTGACTAACAATATGCTGTCTTCACTGCCCTTGTAGGCTAGGAATGTCCAGGAAACTTCCCTCTGAGGGCACACCCCTCCATGAGAACAGTCCCAGCAGCGACCCAGCCGCTTCAGGGGATGCCTGAGCCTCTGGAAAAGATCAGCCTAGCTACACGGCAGGCCTGGTTTCAGAAAATTGAGCATATCACTACCTAAATAGCCCTGCAGCCCACACGCTGTGTGTGTGATAGCTGCCCTCCTGGGCGGGCTGTCTCAGGGTGGTCCCATTTGCACAAGCTGCTCTGGGCGTGGTAACCTCCCAGTAAGGCTGTGGTCACCAGTGCGCGCGTGCGCGCACACACACACACACATACCTGTCTGGAGACTGTGGTACCAGGAACAATGGAGACTTACACAAAACAAACAAACAAAAAAACGTGGTGAGCACCGGGCGATGCACCGAAGTGTTGAATCACTATATCGTACACCTGAAACTAATAGAACACTGTAGGCTAAATACAAAAAAACTAAAGCAAAACCCAGGAATTAGAACTCATAAAGTCTTGAGGAAAGCAACACCAAATGGCCTATGATATGCAGATGCTTCTTCCAAAGAAAAGAAATACCAAAAAACGCTTGTCCTATTAAAATCAATTTTTTACCATAAGCCCTGCCTAGAGCGAATTTGAGAGACTGAGCAGGCCATCTTGAGTTCAGGCTCGGCTCTGCTTGGCAGCTCCAGACATGATGTGGAAATTTCCACTAGAGGGCGCCCCAGTCCAGGCAAAGAGTCCCCAGTCTTGGCAGGCAGACTGATTTTGGTATTAATGCCAAAGTCCTGGAGGCAAATTAACACAAGGCCTATTGATTCTTCACCTAGATATTTCAGTTTCTACTAGAAGAATTCCCTTCTCTCTGTCACCCCATACTCATTTTTTTTTAAACAGGCAGTGAAAAAGAAATACTGATGTTCCGTCATTTATTTAACCACGTTCCTAAAAGATGTGTGTAAACTCATTAATTACATTACACACTTCAGGAAATGATTTTTAAATTATTGGCAATGATTCCTACTACTTTGTGTGGTAGAAAGCGTCCTGGATTGGAGTTGGAAAAGGCAGCTTGGGGACCAGGCTCTTCCTGAGGTGTGACATTAGCCAGGTCTTGGGGTCTCAGTTTCTTCACTGAGGGTAACAATAATACTCACCAGACTAGTTTAAAAAAAAAATGACAACAAAGAACTCTCTTTTATTCGCTGGTGATGCAGACCAAAATATTTGCTGGTGAAACCAGATGTGGAATTTATTTTAAAGTATTCCAGGGGAATAAAAGGGCACTCGATGAGAGAAAGACTAGTGAGGCTTTGAAAATGAGTGGGGGTCTGTGTGCTGGCTTGCCTGCCTTTGTATCTGCTTAAAATGTTCCAAAATAAAAGGTTAGAACACATTCTGCCACGACAAGTCTGTTATAAGGATGGCACCAGATGTTCTAAGTGCTAAACGATTGTAAATTCCTGTTTATCTTTCCTGGGCTTCAATCATCTATGAGGTGAGGGATTGGGACCAGCTTAATGGTAAGCTCCTTTCACCATCTAATTTTTATGAATGTTGAATGCCAGCCTCTCTTGTAAGTGGTGCACATCTGGGAACGGGCATCTACTCCGTCAGGCCTCACTCTCCTAGGATAGGCCTTCCTTGGTCACCCTGTCTAAACTCGGGCCCTCAGACCTCACATGCAATTTTAGGGTTATTTTCTTCATTGTATTTATCGCTACTGACATTATCGACTGAACGTGCCCCCCCCCCTTTATATGTTCAAGCCCTAATCCCTAACATGACTGTATTGGGAGATAGAGTCTCTAAGGTAATTAAGGTTCAATGGGACTATGTGGGTGGGGCCCTGAGCCAACAGGACTGAAGAAGAAGAGACATGAGGGATGTGTGTACGGAGGGAAGGCCACGTGAGGACACAGCAGGAAGGCGGCCGTCTGCAAACCACGGAGAGAGGTCTCAGGAGAAACCAACCCTGCCACCACCTTGATCTTGAACATCCAGCCTCCAGAACCGTGAGAACATACATTTCTGTTGCTTGACCCACTCAGCTGGTGGTGTTTTGTTATGGCAGCTCTAGCAGACTAACATGGTCAGAAATCATCTTTCTGGTGTGTTTCTGTTTCTAATCTGTCTCCCCTTCCGGAACGTACTCATGGTGGGCCGGTGCCTGGCACACAGCATGGCACCAAGAAACATATGCTCAATGCAGACACGAATGAGCTTCAGATGCATCGGAGCACTCACTCTACACTTGTTTGGTTGGTAGCTCAAAGTGCCTGGGTCAGTTAGACCTGTCCCCCTTGAACTGTGAATTTTATGAATGCAGAATAGAGCATTTGAACTCAGAAGGCACGCATGGTGGAGGAGGGGCATTGTCACTGACAGAACCTTGCTGGCTGTCCTTCGCCGTCAGCCACTCCTCGCCATGAGCACCTCGGGCCCCTTAGAATGTTCAGCCATGCTTTAGGAACCAGAATGTCCTTCACCTGGGGGGTGTCCAGTTGCAGAACACACTGTAGCCATGACTGAACCCCCTGTCCTGTTTGTTCTGACCTACTGTACAATTTCACCAAGGATTTGTGTTGTCAGAAGAATTACAACACAGACTCAGGAACAGGACAGTCCTGTTCACACTCAACTGCCCGGATGTCAGAGGGCACAGTTCTCCTGGATTCCCAAGGGTGTCCCCTAAAGACAAAGACTGTTAATCATAAACAATTGCCATTGTCACCTTTGAAAATAATACTTATCATTGCATGTTATTTATTTATGTCTTCTTCTACATCTTGTTTTTATTTTGTATTTATTTTTAAAGATTTATTTATTTATTTTAGGGGTGGGTAAGGGGCAGAGGGAGAGAAAGAATCCTCAAGCAGGCTCCGGTGAGTCCGACTCGTGGTTCCATCCTACGACCCATGAGATCATGACCTGAGCTGAAACCAAGAGTCAGATGCTTAACCAAATGAGCCAAAGTCATCCCTACATCTTGTTTTTAAAATAAACTTATTTTGGATTAATTTTAGATTTATAGAAAAGTTGTTAAAAGAGTAGAGAGACACCCTTCTCCCAGCTTCCCCTAAGGTGACTATCTTCCATTGCCATGGTACATTTTTCAAACCAAATTCCAGATTTCATTTGGATTTCACAGTTTTTCCATTTGTATCCCCTTTTCTGCTCCAAGATCCCGACCAGGGCACCACACTGCATTTACCTGTCACACCTGCCTTGTGTGTAGGCTGTGACAGCGTCTCCGTCTTTCTGTGTTTTTCGTGACCAAGACATTTTTTAAAAAGATTTTATTTATTTATTTGACAGAGAGAGAGAAAGGACACAAGCAGGGAGAGCAGCAGGCAGAGGGATAGAGAGCCCTACACGGGGCTCGATCCCAGGACCCCAAGATCGTGACCTGAGCCGAAGGCAGATGCTTAACTGACTGAGCCACCCAGGCGCCCCTGACCGAGACATTCTTGAGAAGAGCTGCTCAGGCATTTTTTAGAATGTGCCCCAATCTGGGTTTGTCTGACATTTTCCTCATGATCAGATGGGGTCACGGGCATATCACTAAGATGAAGTGCTGTTCTCATCACGGCATATCCGGGGTGCATGACGGCCACATGACATCATGGGTCACGTTCACCTGACCACTTGGTGAAGGTCACGTTTGCCAGGTTTCTTCACTGTAAAGTTATTATTTTCCCCTTTCCCTGTCTATTCCTTGGAAGCAAGTCACTAATTCCAGTCCGCCCCAGCTCTATCTGCCAGAGTGGGGTGGTGGCTACTTGTTACTAGGATTCCTCTGTAAGCAACATGTGTCCCTCCTCCCCTTTATTTACTTATTTTTAAAAGGATTTTATTTATTTATTTGACAGAGAGCATGAGAGAGGGAACACAAGCAGGGGGAGTGGGAGGGGGAGAAGTAGTCTTCCTGCCAAGCAGGGAGCCCAATGCGGGGCTCGATCCCAGGACCCTGGGATCATGACCTGAGCCGAAGGCAGACGCCTAACGACTGAGCCACCCAGGCGCCCATCCTCCCCATTTATTTATTTATTCACTCATTTGTTCCTGTCAGTAGAGACTCATGCAAAAGAAATAATGATTTTATACATTGGCACAGTTCTGTCCACATGTAAGAGATGCTGCTATGCTAGGTTGTTAAAATCTAAATGTTAACCGGGCGCTTCTCCAGGTGGGAACAGATGAGCCCATCTGCTCCACGTGGGCTCGGGCCCCGAGGTGCCACCCTTGTTCTGCTCCAAGCTCTGCTCCAACCTCCTGACGGCCGGGTTCTCATCTTCCCTTCCCTGCTGGTGCTGGCCCAAACCACCAGGTGATGACTTCAGGCTGCCCTGCCCTCATTCAGGGTGCCTCATTTGCTTGCCCTCCTGCTTCTAACTAAACTTTTTGGGGAAAAATTTTAGATTTACAGCAAAGTTGCAAAGACAGTCGAGTTCTTGTAACTCCTCTCCCCGTACCGGCCTTCCCCGTTGTTATCATTTCACACTATCATGGACATTTGTCAAAATGAACATGAGGGAAGTGGACAGTATTTCCCCATTGACCTGGGTCATTTAGGGGATAGGCCTGCCCATTTTCTGTCCCTGCACCCCAGAAGGCCCCAGCCCAGACTAGAGTCTGGTTCTGTTTGCCCAAAGGAGGGCCAGACATGAATATCCTTGAAATCTCATGTTCAGGTAGAAGCTGCTCCCAAGTAATCTATCGCAAAGCGTTAACAAATGTGCCCTGGATACCCTCTAGGTTTTAGGGAGTACCTCCTACTATATTTCAATGAACAAATACATTCATTTAACTTACTGTTGTCCTTTTCGGTTTTGTGACCTATAGTCTTACAGTTCTTAGCTTTTGTCTTTCAGAAGATAGTGACTCCAGGTGTTTCCTTTCCCACATTCAATTCTCTAAGCATTTATTAATGACCACACCTGTTCTGCCCTTCACATTTGGCCAGGCATTCTGGGGGCGGAAAAGGCATAGCACTGAACGCCAGAAAGTTAAAAGTGAATGGGGGAAGAGGGAAGACCCATAAACATAGCCATAATAAAGGCAGACCACAAGAGAGATGTCGCAGAACTGATAAACTGAACATGCTCCTTTTCTGTAGAGTCCCTTAGGGGCCTCCAGTTACCTTCCAGATGAAAACAGTATTCTTTTTTTTTTTTTAATTTTTTTTTTTTTTTAAGATTTTTTATTTATTTGCGAGAGAGAGAATGAGAGACAGAGAGCATGAGAGGGAGGAGGATCAGAGGGAGAAGCAGACTCCCTGCTGAGCAGGGAGCCCGATGTGGGACTCGATCCCGGGACTCCAGGATCATGACCTGAGCCGAAGGCAGTCGCTTAACCAACTGAGCCACCCAGGAGGCAGTATTCTTAACCTGCTTTCCAAAGTCTTCTACAATGTCTTACAATTTCCCCTCTCATCTTCTGAATACCACCCATGGAGACTTTCTTTCAGATCCCTGCATGGAGGTGCTGCCTTATCTCTAGGCTTTGCTCCTGTGGTCCTGCCCCTCCCTGGCACCCCTCTGCCCCCCCCCGAACCCCCATCAGGACACCCTTGCTCTTTGCTGGCCAGCTCCCACACACGTGGCCTCAGGGGCTCGGTGTAGCCGAGCCTCTTTGGAGATGTACTCCCGACCCGGACCCAGGTAGATCCTCCTGCCATGCCCTCCCAGAGCGTCTCCTTTTTGAATACATCCCATTTTTACGGTGACCAGTATTTAAGACCTGCCTTTCCTGGGTGGGGGGGGAGGACATGCTTCTCCCAGGGAGGGACTCCGTCCCTTGTTCCCTGCTCTGTCTCCAGTGCCTAGCCTAGGGTCTGGGCCAGGGTGTGAGTTCCAGAAATGTTGTGGAATGAATATATGAATGAGAGATGAGGGGATAAGAAGCATAAGCAAAGTGTTTTTATGGTTTCAGGAGAGGAGAAAGGGCATTCAGTTGGTGAGGTCGGGCAGGGTTCCTGCAGGAACTGGCATTTGTACCTTCTTGCAGGATGAAAATGCTGAGCTGAGGGGTAGGTCCCAGAGGATGAGAGAGGAACATGGCAGATGCCAGTGGGGAGCCAAGAGGATGGTCCGCAGGTGAGCCACACTTTGTGGGGAATCTCAGAAAAATTTGGGGGTTCTCTGAGAGGGTCTGGCCTTCCCAGCAAGGTTGAAGCCAGAGAATATAATCTTTTAAGCTTCCTATTGCGACGATATTTATTGCCACGCTGGGGTGGCCCGAGGAATACAGAAAATCATAACTACCTCGTAGCACCAGTGTGTTAAATGCGATAATATAGGGAAGGCATTCCCAGGGTGTCTGGGGTGTACTCTATAAATATCAGTCCCCTTCGCCCAAGCCCTCAGCATCACGCTAGGTCTTGTAGCGAAACAGAAGAAAGAACAGTGGGTTCTGCTTGCAGGGAGCTTGCATTCTAGTTGGGAAGAGAAAACATTGGCAGTGTAGTAGGGGAGGCTGGGTGGCCTTCCCCGCTTGACACAATGATACCACAGTCACCTGCCCAACCCGGTAAGACTGAGGATGTGACAAGGACTCAGGAGAGAGAGCTGGGAGAGCTGGGTGATTCTCATGGGCTCGAGAAGAGGTCCCCTGTGAGGCAGGTCTTGAATTGGGGAGGGGGATTTAGAAAAGCAGGGGATGGTGTGTGTTCACGGTGGGAGAGGCAGGTGATACCCGCAATGGCGACAAGAGGCACCGCCAAGGTATTTCGGGGCTTCCGATACTGTGCTGGGCAATCTCCCCTCATAGCAATCCTAGGAGGTAAATCATTAGGGTTCTTCTGGCTGCAAGTCACAGAAGCCTGACTCAAGTCAGCCAAAAAACAAGGCATTCTCCTGACTCAGCTATCTGGATATGTGGGAGGGTTTCTTCCGGCTCTGGCTCTGTTTCTCAGTGCACTTTTGTCCACCTGCCCCATGCACCAGCTCTCTCTCCCCTCAGGACTGCAACCCATTTCCTCCACGCTGCCTGGGAAGAGGGGGCCTGGCGGTCGGTGGCTTTCACCGAAGAGCCAAGAAGCTTCTGTTTTAGAGGCTACAGCAATGTTTTCCTTGGGTCTTGATGGCCTTCATCCTGGCTATCCTGAAACTAGCTGCTCACGGTGGGGATGGAGCCCGCAGTAGCCTCGAGCACTGGTCCTCAGTGGGGATGGCGCCCGCAGTAGCCTAGAGTGCTGGTCCTCAAATGGGCTACCTCAGAAGCCCCTGCACAGCTTGTTGGGACAGACTGCTGGGCTCCACCCCCAGAAGGTCCGATGCCACAGGTCTGGGATGGCCTGAGATTTGGCATTTCTGACAAGTTCCCAGAACTTGCTGCTGGTCTGGCCACTACACTTGAGACCCGCCAGTTCAGACGCATGGACGGGGATGGCACAGATGTGGAGAGGTCAATCTAAATGCCTTCTATGGACCATCATCATCTCCACTTTACACATGAGGAAACTGAGGCTGAGAAATTTCAAGTATCCAAGTTCACATAGGATACCCACGCAGTCTGATGTGAAAGCCTGTGTGCTCACCTCTGAAGCAGGAGGCCCTTCTCATGCAGAAGACCTCAACAGTAGGGCATGAAATGGGCCAGACAGGCTATAAAGATATTATGGGGGCTCTTAAAAGCTATAGGAACTTACACTTGAAACCCTAGGCAATAGGGAGCCATCATAAGTTTTTCAGGGAGAGTGTTTTATGAAGATTGATCTGGAGGTGAAACTTTCATTTATTTTTTATGCAATTCAATTGTTATGTTGAGAGCCTTTTTTGTTCCTGAATTACAATAGAAATGGACTTTATTCTCTTCTTTAATTAATTAATTAATTATTTTAAAAAAATTTAATTTATTTATTTGAAAGAGAGACAGCAAGAGCGAGAGATGGAACACAAGCAGGGGGAGTGGGAGAGGGAGAAGCAGGCTTCCCGCTGAGCAGGGAGCCCAATGCGAGGCTCGATCCCAGGACCCTGGGATCATGACTTGAGCTGAAGGCAGACGCTTAACGACTGAGCCACCCAGGTGCCCCTCTTTATTTTATTTGAAGTCAGATAGAGATCTGACTATAAAGAGAAATTTTTCCCCTTGTGTCATAGTTAGAATTCTCAAGTGCAAGCAACAGAATCTGGCTTTAGCTGCTTTAAAGCAGACAAGGAACTTACTGGAAAGCAATCAGGCAGCTCGCAGAATCATAGGGAGGGCTAGAGAACCAGATTTTGAGGCTAAGCAGCCGGGAACCATGCCCAAAACCATGCTGTGGAAACTGGAAACCTCTATGGCTAAACTGAATACCAGAGACAGCTATGTACTTGTGCTATGTTCTGTGCCAGGAGCACAGATTAACAGAAGGGGCCACACCCCTCCTCTGTGCCAGGAAGAGGGTCTGGTTGCTCTTGCCACGCTGCCACCCCACCTGGTACCTGCCTTATGTGCTCCAGACCCCATGTCCACAGCATGAGCATCCACAGCAGAGTGGGAGTCCCACATCTGGCCCAGCACCAAGGAGGCTGGCACGGGGCGGGAGTAGGGCATCCTCAGCGTCCACTGTGGAAATCAGACTCTGTCTCCTGTTCAGACTCCCACTGTTGTGGGTTGAACTGTGTCCTCCCCAAATTTCTATGTTGAAGCCCTAACTCCCACACCTCAGAATGTGCCTGTATTTGGGGACAGAGCCTCTAAAGAGGTCATCAAGTTAAAGGGAGTGTGTTAGGGTAGCTCTGATCCAATCTGACTAGTGTCCTTATAAGAATAGAAACTGTGGACACACCAAGGAAACCAAGGACATGTACACACAGAAGAAAAACCATGTGAGGACATGGCTAGAAGGCGGCCGTCTGCAGGCCAAGGAGAGAGGCCTCAGGAGAAACCATCCCTGCCTCCACCTTGACCTCAGACTTCCAGCCTCCAGAACTGGGAGACAGTAGATGTCTGTTCTGTGAGCCCCCCAGTCTGTGGTATTTTGTTATGGTGGCCTAAGCAGATAAAGACAGAAGGGAGGCCTGAGCTGGGGAAGGGGGTAGAGTGTTGAAGAGCCAAAACGGATGACAAATGTGCCTGTGCCCTCCCCACCCCAACTTGCCCAAGGCTGTTCCATGTCACTCATGAGAATGGGTGAAGATTTGCTAAAAGGGAGCTCTTCAGGAAGAAAGACCGGGGAGATGAGGAAGGGCAGCGTGTTGAGTAGGAAGACGTTGAAGTCTCCCCCCAGACGACCTTCCCACATGTTCCGTCAATCCACATGGAGAAGTCTGGGAGCCCTGGGTCTGTGTATCCTTGGGAACCTCCAAAACTGGCAAGGCCAAGTTGGATTTGGCAAATGCATGTGCCTCTGGCAGCCGAAATTCACAAGCTCAATGGCACGCACCAAGGGTCTGGGCTCCTTCCCAGGACGCACCCATTACGAGCATACACAGTGCCTTGCCAGTTGTAAAGCTCCCTGGGAGAGCCAGGCATAAACACACGCCTTGGCTGAGGGGACCTACTTTCTGACATGAGGTTTGTGGCCTTTGGTTTTTGTGTTTTCCCAGTTTGCACGTCTGTCATCTTCGCCTTGCCTTCTTCTTTCATTTCCTTTTTACAAGTGGGTACGAGTCTCTTGTTTATATCCAGCCACATGTTAAGTGCCGGAGGGACTGAGGGAAGGACATGGAGCAGACGGTGCTCCCCACCCCTCGCCGCGAGGGGCCAGCAATTCAACTGGGGAGACACGTGTGTTTCAGCATCAGAGGAAAAATGCAGACAGTATAGTGCAGTTTCTTTCTGCTCTGCCTTTGGACTCTAGCTGATGATCCCAAAAGATCCTATAGCTACTGAAGTTCTTTATAAGCCACAACCTAGCTATGTTGGGGCAATTGGAGGACTTCACCAGCTGGAGGAAAAACAGGAGGATGGGGCCTGGTGGAGGGAGGTGCGGCAGAGCGGTGTGTGCGTGGGGTTGTCACGTAGCAACTAAGGTTTGGATGCTGCCCTCATGCCCATCTCTGGCCTCCTGAAGTCCGAGGTCCAGGATCTTCCAAATGTACTCACTAAAGTCCTGCATTACAAATCCTTGTGGCTTGGCCCAACAGACAGTCTGGGGCTAACTGTCCTACCTCTGCCAGGTGCATGCTATGTAACCTCGAGTGAAGCATCTGACCTTCCTGGGTCTGTTTCCCTTTCTGTAAAATGGGGTTAATAGCATTGACCTATCCCAGAGTGTTAGCCCAGGAAGCATTGTTAATAAAACTTGTTGTAAAAGTCTTTGTTCCCCTAAGGCTCCAGGGTCCAGGAAACACAGAGTCTGGGGGCTGTGGACACAGCCCAGGGAAGGCAGGGGCTGCTTGTAAGTGGTGGCAGGCTCTGGGAGCGACTCAGCAGAGGAGTGAGTCCTCCGGCATTGACAGGCTGTGCCCTGCGTGAAAGGGCAAGGTTCCGTTGGCCTCTGATGTCCATTCCTTGCCATCAACCCACTCAGGACATCAGCAACTCACAGAAGTGACATCAGCTTCTGGCACTTTCCGTCTATCAAGTTCAAGAGTCTTTCCAACAGCACTCAGATGGAAGTTGCATGCACATCATGAAAGAAAGCCCAAACTTTGTCAAGAGTTTGTTTTTGTATAGTGAACAGTGGTGGGGGAAAGAGCGCTGCACTCTGCAGTGTTTAGACTGAGCTGACCATGGCACCCCACAGAGGGCGGAGGGTCGGCCTGCCCCAGAGCTGTGTGTGTCTGTGTATGCACGTGTGTGTGTATATATACGTGTGTGGAGGTACTGTGTGCGTGTATGTTTGTCTGCCTGTGTGTGTATGTGTGCAGGTGTGTGTGCAGGTGTATTATGTCTGTGTGCACGTGCGGATGCATGTGCACATGTGTGCACATGTGTACACACATGCACACACAAACATGTCTGCATACACACATGGGAGTGTGCATGCAGGTGTGTGAGCATAGATGTATGTGTGCCTGTGTAGACATATGTATCTGAAGGTATATGCATGTTCAGGTATATGTGTATGTGTGTATATGTGCACTTGTGTATGTACGTAGATGTGTGCATTTGTAGAAGTGTGCATATGTGTGCATGCACAAACATGTGGGTTTATACGGTGCACACATAGGCACATCTCTATACATGTAAATGCACATATATGTAAACATGCATGTGTACATGAATGTGTGTACTTGCACACGTGTACATGGGGATGGCTGGAGAGCACATGTTTGTCCACATGGCTTATCTCAGGCCTCACAGAGTTGTGACATTATCACAAGAAGTGATGTTATATTTGTCAATAAAAGACCTTACAGTTTCTTTAAATATAATTTCAACTGTTGCATGTTTTTGAGAGGTTGTAAAAATGGTTTAAAATTTTTGCGACCTATTTGTGTGAACAAAATTTCTCTTCAGTGGTGAACATCAAGAATTCAAGAGATCACCTTTAAAAAGATTTGGTCAGGAATTGTGCATAGACATTTCAAGCATAAAACTTGATATTAAAAGATACAGTCAGAGAAGGAAGCTTAAATTTCTCATGAAACATTTGGAACTTTTATATAAAACCAACATCTAATATCTACCCTTTTACTTTGTCTTTTATTTTCATCTTAATTATAAAATGTAAATTGAGTATAATGGATTGTTTCAGATGTCACACAGAGGGGCGTATTTTCTCCCAGTTTACCCCCCGCAACCCCCACACCCTGACCATGTACTCTATCTGCAGTATCACTTTCTCTGGGTGTTACAATGTGCAACTGTTGACAAGCACCAAGCAACACATGTCAAGAGCTTCCTTGCACATAGCAAACAGTTCATAATATTAGTTATGTCGTTAATATGTTATTGTCATCATTATTATACAGATATCAAGGATACAGCTCTGAGCTAGTTGTCAGAAATTGTGAGTTGGAGGCATGCTTCCATTATAAACTACCTAATGACTCTAAATGAGTCTGTTTGTCTTTTTTATGTCTGCTTAAAATGCAGATAACATTACCTACTCATCCTGTCCAACATGCGATGTTATGAGACTCAAATGAAAAATTCAACATCAAAGTCACTGAGAAATAGGAACTATTTTGCTGGTTCTGTTCTTTCTCTTCCTTTAACTCAGTGCTGTCCCACCACATGTGGCTATTGAAATTCAAATTCATTAAAATGAAATATAATTGAAAATCTGCTTTCTCAGTTCCACACTTCTAGTGCTCAAAGCCACTTGAGGCTGATGGCTACCACCTTGGACCACACAGCTTAACTACTTGTTACGTCTTCATACAAAATGTTCACTCTCTCTCTTCTGCTTCCTACCCCACTTGTGGATGAGGTGGGGAAGATTTAAGTTTTTTTACAGAGTCTTTTTTTTTTTTAAGATTTTATTTATTTATTTGAGAGAGAAAGTGTACGAGCGGGGGGCAAGGGCAGAAAGAGAGAGAGAGAAGCAGACTCTCCGCTGAGCAGGGAGCCTGATGTGGGGCTCCATCCCAGGACTCTGAGATCATGACTTGAGCCAGAGGCAGACACTTAACCAACTGAGCCACCCAGGTGCCCCAAATTCTTTACATAGCTTTAATCCATAATAGGTGTAAATTATTAAAAATCTTGAGTTCTGCTGTCCTTGGTTTGGGAAGATGCCACTGCTAGTGGGATATGGACTTTGATGGGTTTACTTTGACCTCCCTGTAGCTTCTTGCCCAGACACTGGGCATTTCAGATGGGGTGAGGTGTTATAAGCAGTAATGAAGGAAAAGAAAACAGGACTGTGGCTTCATAAGCATGATGTTCTTACCATCCTGACTGCCATCTTTTTAAATTTTTTTTAAGATTTTATTTTTAAGTAATCTCTACACCCATCATGGGGCTCAAACTCACAACCCCGAGATCAAGAGTTGCATGCTCTTCTGAGTGAACCAGCCGGGCGCCCCCCTGATGGCCATCTTGATCTTTATCATCACCCAATGTAATCATCAAGGTTTTTATTTAAATCACTCCCATGGACCTTCTGTGTCTTTTATGCTCTTTAAATAAATCCTGAGTGGAGGTAGTCTGAAACTATTACCATAGCCATCTCCTTACCACACCCACAATTGGGCTTCTGTTACCCAAACCATAGGTGAAAACGATTTCCCTGAAGGTTTTGAATGCAATGGGGCTAGCCGGTGAACTTCAGGAATCTGGCTGGAGTCTATGAGGAGGACACCCTGGTGAAGGAGTCTAGGACTAGTCCTGTGTAGTTTGAATGATGGTTAAACTATACCCATGCCACTTCCCAACTTCATCCAGGACATAAGATCGGGGGCCAGGGTTTTTTTTTGCATGGTTGCCATGAGGGGGATCTTCTCTCTGATCCATTCTGGAACAAATTAGTGTTTCTTTTGGCTGTTGGTTATTATTTAGTCAAATCAGCTGGGGCAGTTTGAGGAAATGTTGACTTTCTCCATTACCTTTGGAAAAGGCTCAAAATAGATTTGTATGCTCTGTGAACTCCCAAGGACCACCACATTTTCTTTTTATTTACAGAGAGCAGTTCTAAGAACAAAACAAAACAAAAATGGCGTCAACTATGTAACTAAAATCATGATGTCAGCCCTTCTTGTTATAGACAAAATTTTTACACATAAGGCTTTTAAAGGCTTATAAATGTTTGGAAATAAAAACTGATGGATATATCTTTTAAACATCAAACACTAAAATATATCTTTAGTGAATAGTAAATGGGTTTAGAAAAATCATCAATTGTCCTCTTACCTTTCTTTCTGACATCCTAGGTAAACACATTCTAACATAATCCCAGCAACTGTTACTACCTACCTCTTCAACTTCTTTATGACCCAGTGTTTCATTTGCTAAAAGGGAATAATTCTCCTTTCTGTAACTTACAGCAATGTTATAAGATCAAATATGGGATAATAGATGAGAAAGTGCTTTGAAAACATTAGAATGTGCAACAGAAATACAGTTTAAGTTTCCAATCTTCTATACTTTGTACTATCACTCATTCTTCTTGGTTACCTAACAAACAGAAATCTGAGAAGTGGTTCTTTCTGCTGCTTGAACAGGGCTTTCTCGTTCACTGAGACAAGAGCTCATATTGGCTCTCAACTTCAAAGAAGCACTGCCCCCAAACAGCATCCACTCGATGAGTTCCTGCAGGGAGAGCAGAGGAATATGGCATGTGTGCAAACTCCACACTATAGGGCTGTCTGACGACCTGGTTCTCCAAGGGACAGATATCTTGGCACAAAGGAATTAGACAGGGACATCTGGGTGGCTCAGTTGGTTAAGCATCTGACTTCGGCTCAGGTCATGATCTCAGGGTCCTGGGATGGAGCTCTGCATCAGGCTCCCTGCTGAGCAGGAAGCCTGTTTCTCCCTCTCCCTCTGCTACTCCCCCTGCTTGTGCTCTCTTTCTCTCTGTCAAATAAAGAAATAAAATCTTAAAAAAAAAAGTAGGAGTTGGACACATGAGTATAAAGATCTGTCTTTTCTCTCCCTCTCCTCCTCCCTCCCTCCCTGCTTTCCTCCCTTCCTTCCCTCCCTCCCTCCCTCCCTTCTTCCTTCCTTCCTTCCTTCCTTCCTTCCTTCCTTCCTTCCTTCCTTCCTTCCTCCCTTCCTTCCCTGTCTCTCTCTTTTTGGCATAAATCTTTGCATTCCTGGGAGGGGTGTCCCATTTCTCACACAACACTCAGAAGGGGCGCTTGAGTGTCTAAGAGTGATCCTTCAGGAGCCCACCAGGGCCAGCCCACTTTATCAAACACACTCTGGGCACAGTAAAGAGAAGTTTGCTCTGCAGTTTGGACCAGAAAAATGAAATTGAGGAAGTCTCCAATTTTGACAGGCCCCTTGCTGGGGAGACACCAGAGCTGCTAAACTCCTCACTCTCTAAACTGATTTTGTTTACTTGCTGCAAACTTGCTGTGTTCGTTTGCTGGGGCTGCTGTAACAAAGCACCATAAGTGAGTGGCTAAGACCACAGAAACATGTTGTCTCGTAGTCCTAGAGGCTGGAAGTCTGAGATCCAGGTGTTGGCAGGGTTGGTGCCTTCTGAGGGCCGTGAGGAAGAGTCTGTTCCATGCCTCTGCCTAGCTTCTGGGGGTCTGTTGGCGATCTTTGGCTTTCCCTGACTTGTAGAAACATTACTCCAATCTGTGCCTTCATCTTCACATGGCATTCTCTCAACATGTCCGTGTACACATCTCTTACCCCCTCTCTTTTTTTGGCGGGGGCAGAGACAGAGGGAGAGAGAGAATCTTAAGCAGGCTCCACAATCAGTGCGGAGCCCTACATGGGGCTCGATCTCATGACACGAGATCATGACCTGAGCCGAAATCGAGTTGGACGCTTAACCGACTGAGCCACCCAGGCGCCCCTCTTTCCCCTTTAATAAGGACATCGGTCATATTGGATTAGAGGCCACCCTAATGACCTCATCTTAACTAATTATACCTGCAAAGACCCTCTATTTCCAAAGAAGGCCACATTCTGAGATACTGAGGGTTTAGGACTTCAACATATGGGGGGCACAATTCAAACTTACTTTCAAGCAAGTGTTGTGTGCCAGGAAAGAGGGTATGAGGGGCTAAGAAAAAGGGAAAAGATGAGGAATATAGTCAAGGAGTATTAGAGAGACATGCGTGACATCCAAAGGAAAGTTTTAGGGAAGAGGGGCAAACAGGCCTAGTGCCCTAGAGCAGGGCTCAGGTATCCTATTTGCTAGAGGATATGCTACCCCCTTGGCAATTCCCAATAGAACGGCAGAGACAAAATTTGCATTTTTTAAAAGATTTTATTTATTTTATTTGAGAGGGAGAGAGAGAGAGCACAAGCAGGGAGAGTGGCAGAGAGAGAAAGGGAGAAGCAGGCTCCCCCCAAGCAGGGGACGTGGGGCTCGATCCCAGGACCCTGAAATAATGACCTGAGCTGAAGGCAGCCACTTAACCGACTAAGCCACCCAGGTGCCTCCAGAATTTGCATTTTTGTCCTTAAGGAAGCTTGTGATTCAGGCTGGTGTGGGCACTGTAGTGTGCTGTCCTTCAGCACTGAGATGCTCAGGCCCCCCAGCTACTTGGAGGGGTGGCTGCTGATAGCTCATAGTTGGATCCTTCTCTGTGAATCATTCTTGGCCAAAGGAAGCCATCTCACGAAAGGCGGGGCCCCCTGCCTGCCCCTACCCCCCCGCATCCCGTTACCAGTTGATGCAAAAGTACAAAGGCCTAGTCCCTTGTTTTGATTCAGGATGTCTCTGAAGGGCCATCCCAGCTTCAGTGCTCCTCGAAGTAGTCAGCTTCCCCCTCCGTCTGGTTCTAATTCCCTTGTTTCTTCACAAGTTTGGATTTTGAGAGTACTTCCCAATACAACTCCTGCTCACAAATCTAAGAGTCTCAGAGTCTGTTTCCTTGGGAACTCAACCCATAACAGTGCATAATGGGAGAGTGGTCCTAGGAAGCAGCCCCTAAAAATGGGATCACTTACCTGCTGGCGGGCTGGTGTGTCTGGAGAGACCCTGTCATGCCGCCATTGTGCACTTACGAAAACTATCATGGTGGTGGAAATGTAAGACGATGTGGAGGAATTTGCTACTGGTGACTGAGATAACTTGGGCCTCTGAGATGAGCCTGTGTCTCTGTCTACTTAGGCTGCTGTAACAAAATACCACAGACTGGGTGGTATTTTCAACAACACATATTTATTTCTCACAGCTCTAGAGGCTGGAAAGTCCAAGGTCAAGGTGCTGGCAGATTCGGTTCTTAGTGAGGGCCTGCTCAGTGGTTTGCAGATGGCCGCCTTCTTGCTTGTTTTCAGAGTTCAGAGAGAGCTCTCTGGTCTCCTCTGAGAAGGCCACTAGTCCCATCGTGAGGGCCTCACCCTCATGACCTCATCCAAACCTCATCACCTCCAAAGGCCCCACCTCCAAATACCATCACACTGGGAGTTAGGGCTTCAACATATGAATTGGGGGGGAGGGGCACAGACATTCAGTTTAATAATAAGCAGGGTGGTAGTAATTATGAGCTCTGTGGAATTGGATCACTGTTGCTGAGAGCAGTTTGTGCCTTAGAGAAGCCAGTGAAGGACTGAAGGAGATTCATCACCAGCTAGTTTCAGATGTCAAGAGTTCTGATTGAGAAGAATGGGGCCCTGGAGGATTGGATGGTGACCTCTGCACTTGGACATCTTGAATTCCCAGAGTCCCTTGAATATCCTGGGCCTGAAGAAGCGACTGCCGCTCCATTTGCCTGAAGACAGTGCACTGGCCTCCACCCTTCAAGGTAGCCCACACCCCTCTCAGGACCTAGCCCCACATCCAGTCCTGGCCATTGGACCAACGTCCCACCATAACAGGACCAGGAAAGTGTTGAGCCTGCTAACAGAGGACTATGCCCCCAAACAGCTGCAGGGCTTACACCATGTGTACTAGCCAGGAAAGCCAAGAGCCGGGAAAATCTGTGTGAGGATGAATCCTGAGGGCACTGGGTGAAGGTGGGTAGAACATAAAGTTGGGGAAAGGAGGATTTGTGGATATGGGGGCACACTGCAGTATTTAGTACCCTGTCAAGACCAGGGTCCCTGAGACTCTGGGATCTTGGGGGACATTGCTAGCATACTTAGAATGGTTTGAAGAAGCTTGTATAAGACAATAGAAGAAGGGGTCAAAAGCTTCACTGAGGAGGGCATGACATGTAAGGCTGGAAAACTCAAGAGGCAGCCATGTCCCCTGGGAGAACCTGGAGGGCCCTCTGTTCACCAAAGCAATAAGAAATGACCTGGTGAGAGGGGGCATCAGCATTGTGGAGAAATTTGTGGTGTTGAGGGAGGGGAGGAGGCTGTCTTCTGGCAGCCAGGGCAGGTGGCAAGAGATGCTGTTAGGTGACTGGCAGATGATAAGATCTCTAAATAACAGAGGCCAAGTAGGAGCACATGGCCTTGAGGTGCAAGCTGGAGGCAATGATCATAGTTAGCAAAATCAGAGTGGCAGCCAGAGGGCCTGACCCAGGGAGAGGGACAGAGATTGTTAAGAGAACATGGCATTGTTATATAAAGGAGCCAAAGCTGGCCCCTGCATGTTGCCTCTAAGTTGTTTATTTCTTCAGAGCAGACTGATATCATTAGCACAAAAGCCCACCGCAAACTCCAAATTTGAAATTTAAAGCATCCAATTGCCTTAAATATAGCACAAATAGATTTTTAGCCATGTAGAGCCTGCTTACTTGGCATACCCTGCAGAGCATCTGTACCCAACATCTGCTAGCCATAGACAAGACAAACCTGGGGGCTACAGAACACTGCAAACCACTGCTGCCCTTTGGAGTTCTCCCAAACCAGACACTGCTCTCTGTGCTGCTGAGTGACATCTCCTAGACACCTGCGCCCCTCTCATTCCCTTCTCTCCTGGGAGTTTCCTCACCTTCTTCCTCTCTAGATGGTGGCCCCTGGTCTCTGGAAAGTCTTTGGGTCATCAGAGATTTCCCCTTGCACACAATCCTATCAAAGCACCGCCCAAGGGAAGCTCATTGTGTGTTACTATCCCCTTGCGGTTATAGCTTTGTCCTTGACCAGCCCTGAAATCCTCAACTCAAGCAGAGGCATCCAAGGGACAAAACAGGGGAGCAGCCAGCAAGGGCATTGTTCAATCTATAGGATAAACAGAAACCAACTGAGGGCAGCAATCCAGATAACAGCCATGAACTGTTGTCCGGTTTCCAGAGCTGAGCAGTTTTCAGACCTGGGACCTACTGAATGAAGTAGAGGAAGGGGGTCCTTAGAAGAATGGACTCCACAACACTGTGGCAAGTCTATAATCATTGCCAAAATCCTTCTCTAAAGGGATCTATGGCCATTTATTTGAGTAATTGTTCCCTGCAGAAAGGTGGCAATTCAGACATTTGGAGGACTGTTGGATACACCTTCCAAGTTGACATTGATACCTGGGCCCCCAAAGTGTCATTGTGACCCTCCTGTTAGAGAGCCTGGTAATACATGCAGTTCTGTTCTGGGCCTGGCTCACAGTGGGCTCGTTGTGCCCATCATGCATCTCGTGTCATTTCCCTTGTCTCTGAATGTACTGTCAGAACAGACACATTTGGTAGTTGGAAGAACTGCCACCTTGGTTCCTTGGCCCATGGGTGAGAAGTGTTGTAGTGGGCAAGATCAAGTAGCACCTCTGAAATTTTATCCTTTTCCCTAACTAAGAGAGCAAATCAAGAACAATATTAGGGCGCCAGGGTGGCTCAGTGGGTTGAGTGTCTACCTTCAGTTCAGATCATGATCTCAGGGTCCTGGAATTGAGTTCCACATCGGGATCCCTGCTCTGCGGGGAGTCTGCATCTCCCTCTACTCTTCTCCGCCACCCCCCTCATGATCTCTCTCTCTCTCAAATAAATAAAATCTTCTAAAAAAAGAACAATAATGTGTCCTGATGGCAATAGGGGAGATTAATGCCATTCCTAAAGACCTAAAGGATAAAGGGAAGGTGGTCCTCATTATAGCTCCATTAATCACATCATCTCAGCTCCTACTAAAACCAGACAAATCTTTCAGGATGACAACAGATAGTTGCAAACTAAAACAAGTGGTAGCTTCAATTCCAGGTTATGTGTTGGTTACTGTATCTTTGCTAGCTCTTTGCTAGAGTGATTTAAGATGGTCTCAGCCATGGTATGCTGTCATTAATCTAGCGAATGCTTTTTTTTTTTTCCATTGCCTATTAGAAAAGAGGATTAGAAACAATTCACATTCATATGAGCCAGGCAAGTATATATATATATATATAAAATGATATTGCTCTAGGAATATGTATCTCATCCTTAGTCATAAAATGGACTGAAGGGACTAGGACAATCTGGACATCCTTCCAAATATCACATTGGTCCATTATATTTTCACCTGTTAATCAGACCAGATGAACAAGAGGTGGCAAGTATGGGACAAGGAAATAAACCCAATGAGGATTCAGATGTCTGCCACAAGAGTAAGATTTTTAAGGGTGCACTCATCTGGAACATCATGGGACATCTACTTCAAGGTAAAGGATAAATGACTACATCTTGCACCTCTTACCACTAAGAAGGAAGCACAATGCCCAGTGGGCCTCAGGTTCTGGAAATCACGTATTCCACACATAAGAATAATACTTTCCCATGGGCTGCCAACTCTGGCGGTACCCAGAGTAGGAAAGAGCTCAGGTCCACGCTGAGGTTCAAGCAATGTGATACTCAGGCCTCTGATCCAACTGACCCTATGGAATTAGAGGTATCTGCGGTATCAAAAGGCATCAGATAGAATTTATGGAGTGCCCCAATAGGAGAATCACAGTATAGACTCTTAGAATTCAGGAGCAAGCCAGGCCATATCAGCAGAGAACTATATGTCTGAAAAACAGTTCCTGAAAGGCTTCTGGACCCTGGCAGATATGGTGCAACTGACCCTGAGACTTCAAGTGACCTTGCAGCCAGATGAGCTGGCTTCTGTCAGCCCCGCCAAGTCCTAAGTCTGGAGGTCCCAGCAGCAATGTGCTGTGAGATGGAAGTGGTCCATCTGGGGTCAGGCTTGCATGGGTCAGTTGGCCAAACCTCCAAACTCCCTCTGAACCCACCACTGTTTTTGGAGCAGTGCCTGTCCCTCAGCCCATCCCTCTGGCTGCATGGAGTTGGATGGTTCCTTATGACCAGCTGATGGAGGTAGAAAAAGGCCAAGTGTGGCTCACAGATAGGTCCGCATGGTATGTGGAGCAAGTAAAAAATGGACCACAGCTAACTTCCAGCCCCACACTAGTGGTGGCCCTGAATAACGGGGGCAGGGGAAATCCTCTCCATGGGAAGTGCTTTGGGCAATATGCCTGGTCATCCATTCTATGTGGGAGAAAATGAGTTTCTAAAATCAGAAGACATATGGACGGGTGGGCAGTCACAAATCACTGGTTTGTCAGAGCTTTAGAAGGAGAAAGATTTGGGGGGAAAAAAGAGGACTGGGGAAGAGACATGTGGTTGGACCCATTGGAGTGGGTATGAAGTATGAATGTGAAGATCTCTATGTCCCATGTTAACTTAGATGTTAACACACAGCAGAGAGCATCTACCAGGAAAGAGGTGCTTAGCAATCCAGCACACATAATGACCCAGCCAGTCTCTGCACCCGACCACCACAGTGCTGACACAGGAGTGCATCGACAGCATAGTCAACGTAGCAGAGACACGTGGACCAACAGAGCACGAGTGGCATGCACAGAGGCTGACCACTGTGGCTGCCCAATGTCCGACCTGCCAGCAAGAGACCGATGCTGGTCCTCTGCACAGCAACATTTCTGGAGCAGACCAACCTGCCACTCGGTGGAAAGTGGCCAGTTCTTCATCTTGACTCGAATGAACGCATAATTGGGTGTGGATTTGCCTTTCTTGCCTGAGGTGCTGAAACCAACGCAACTCTCATCGTTTGTATGGTATTGATCCCCCGATCTGGGATCCTGCAAAATGTCACCTTAGACCAGCAGCCCCATTTCCAGTGGGCACACAAGCAGAGGACCCATTGGCCCTGTTATATTCCATCACCCAGAAACTGCTGGCCTAATAGAATTATTGAGATGCCAGCTTGGAAAGGATACCCTATGAGTATCCTCCCTTAATCTCTGCCATTATGTGGCACTGTGCTCCCGATAGATAGAACACGTAAGGCTGAGAAACATAGTGTGGAAGTAGGAACAGCCCCATTTCTTCATTCCCAGTGACCCACTTAGGGAACTTAGGCTTCCTTCCCCTGAAACTCTAGGGGGGCCTAGAAGTCTTGGTTTCCAGAAGGAAATCCTTTCAATAAGGGACACGGCAAGAACTTTAAACTTTAAGCTACACGGCTACTGCTTGGCTTATGTGGGGTTTCTTGTGCTAAGAAACCAGCAACTGAAGAAAGGGGTCACCATTCTGGCTCAGGGATCACTGGGATCAGGGGGTGCTGCTGTTATACAAGGGGAACAAGGAGGGATGTGTTTGGTTGCCAAGTGATCCAGTGGGGAAATCTCTTGGTACTCCCCTCTCCAATTCTGATGACAAATGGAAAAATCCAGCAGCCATAGCCTGAGAGAGGTATGGTCACCTGAGACTCAAACTTCTCATGGATGATGCTCTAAGACACCCTGACCAGCTAAATGCGATTCGAGAGTGAGGGGAATCTAGAATAGGTTGCAGAGAAAGGTGATGAGTATCCACTGTGGCCTTGAGTCCAGCTGCAGCTGCAGACACTATACTTTGTGCCATTGAATCTTTTAAGAACTTTCCCAGATGAAGGTGAACATCGTCTATGAAGGAGGTGACTGAGCAGCACAATGGGTAGATGGGAATGGACCTCGATCCCTCTTTCGACCCTAGGCATGCCCTAGTGCTGGGTCTGTTGGCTGGTGAGAGCTCATGGAAGGGAACTGACCTCCATGGAAGGCAGCTACCACATCTCATGAGCATCAAGAAAGGCACAGGCTCCTTGCCTTGATTTGGGTCATCTCTGAAGGGCCATCTTGGTTTCAGACTTCCCTGTGGCCCATGGAAGTGAACTTCTTCCTCTGCCCAATCTTTCTTCTCTGACACCCCCTCATTGACTGTTGACAAGGGCATTCCTCAATCAACTTCCTGCAGCCCAGACTTCATCTCAGAGTTACCTTCCCAGGGATCCAAGCACATTTTCTTCTCTCTCATCCTTTCACCCCACTATTTTTCCTTTCTTTCTCCTCTTTCTCCCCCATTTCCCTTATGCATAGGGTGATCATATATCCCGGTTTGCTGGGGACAGTACTATTTTACTACTGCAAGTCAGACGATTCATCTAGCCAGTATCTCCTTTAATTCTTAAACGGATGACTTAGACTTTAAATTATGTGATCTCAATTCACTGAATTCATCCCTTCTTCCTCACACACACACATTCTTCACACATATTACATTTTACTAGGTGCTGGGAATATAGAACTGAGTAAGAGATTCCAGTCCTCTGAGCCCATGCTTCAAATTCCTATTGAAATTGCCAAAAGAATATTATAATAAAAAGACATATTATTGCTGGAAACTAGAGAAATTTGCCATTCTCATACTATAAACTTCAAGGAATTTCTCCAAGATATATTGCAGGTGAGACTGGATCGAGGAAAGGGTCTGCCTAGACAGGTGTTTCCTTTGTATTCATTTTATTCATTTTCTTCAGCTGAAAAACTACCAGTGGAAGTCACCCCACCAATATGCTCTAACTCAAAGCAGCTGGGACTATGGATGATCTGGGAGAATTTCATTCTATCTGTGCCGCAGAGCCATGCAAAGGCATAGCGAGGGTGTCAGTGTGAGGAAACTGTTCTAGCACTCGGAATAGACATCTGTTTGGGGAGGTATCCTAAATACAGCATGGGCACTGCTGAGGCTGGCCACAGTAAGGGCAGAGGAGCCCCGGAAACAAAAAGTCACTGCTCCAATTAACACTGCCCCCCACTTTAACACAATAAACATGAAAATAAAACTCTCAGACATAAGGATGACGCTCCTCAGTACAGTTGCTTCTAGAGATAGCTACTTTGTCATTCTCCACAGAATGAAAATGCTAAATCTAGAAAAGTAAAATGTATAGTAATTCTAAGTATTTCTCTTCTTTCTTCATTGAGTCCTGGAGGAGCTCAACAAAATCCATATAAGACTCTATCTCAACTCCCATTACCTGAAAACAGAAGACAAATAGCTAAATTGCATCATTATCCCATTTTATAGATGAAATGGAAGTACAGAAGGTGTGCTTGCCCCAGGATACTCTAGGAGGACTTGCCGCCAGAGGAAGCGTAATCACTGGATAGGCATAGTCTTTAGATATTTAAAGAGAATATTTATTTATTTATTTATTTATTTATTTATTTATTTATTTATTTATTTATTTATTTTTAAAGAGAGTTTGTATTTAAAAGAGAGAGGTCTGTCTGCTGCAGCTGTGTAGAATCACTGGAAAAATAAGTTTTAGCAATGTAACTCTTAAATGATTGTCATCACAATGAGAGTAAAGAATTCACTGAGAGCTGACCCTTATTGTCACCATTCTATGAGGGGATTCTAAGCAATTCTTGGAGATTATTACCAAACAGAACTGTAATGGAAGCAGTGATGTTGCTGTAAAAAAAAATGATAATATCCATATATCATTTCCTGAAAATTACTCCAAGAGGTACTCTGGTGAACTGAGAAGTGTGTCTAAATGAAGAGCTGAAGACTATACACATGGTCATGAAAACAACTTTTCTGGAAAAATGATTCCAAGCCCCTGTCAAAGCTTTATTTCAAAGTTGTCATGAAGGGAGAGTGTCCTGAGCTCGTCATTTCAAAGACTGTTCTCTGGGAAAATAAATTTTCAGAAAAAAAGGTGATACAGTAAAAGGGTGCCAGTTAATATCAGATTCCTCTCAAGACCCACAACTCAGAAGGTGCTTTTACTTTCAGTAAAGTCTATCAAAAAATTGCTTAAGAATGCTAAGCATTTCCCAGAAAGAATTGTAAGTTATATCACATACATAAGGAAGTTCGGTCCTAAACCAGATTTGGGACAATTTCCTTTCTTACCATGTTACAATTTAGTCATCACATTTTTGTGTCTCGTTCAGTAGAGAAAACAAAATCTGGACCATTATCTTAGACCATGTTACAAGTTAAACTCAAGAGAGATTAAGCACATGAATGGGAAAGATAAAACTATAATAAAAGGGTCAGGGTATTTCTTTGTGACTTTGAAGACAGGGAGACATTTTAAATAAGACCAGAAAGCACAAAAATAAATGGAATTGACAATATAAAAATGAAGCATTTCTAGCGGAAAAAAAAAAAAAGGCAATACTGACCAAGTTATGGATAAATGACAAATTAAGAGATAATAGTTGCAACATCTAAAACTCTCAAGTGATTAATATCTCAACGTACAAGGTACTCCTACAAATCATCAACATCAACAGCAGCAGCAGCAGAGAGCATTAGCAACAGCAAGGCTGAAAATCCAATGGGAAAATGAGGAATGCAATGAAGAAATGGTTAACTGGAGGGAGACCCCAATGGCCAAAAAGTATCGGAAGAGATGCTTGACCCCACCAGCAATCAAAGAAATGCACATTAAAACAACAGTGAGGTAGGGGCACCTGGGTGGCTCAGTCATTAAGCGTCTGCCTTCGGCTCGGGTCATGGTCCCAGGGTCCTGGGGCATCGAGCCCCGCATTGAGCCCCGCATCGGGCTTCCTGCTCAACGGGAAGCCTGCTTCTCCCTCTCCCGCTCCCCCTACTTGTGTTCCCTCTCTCACTCTCTCTCCCTCTCTGTCAAATAAATAAATAAAATCTTAAAAAAAAAAAACAACAGTGAGGTATAACTTTATATCTATCAGATTGGCCAAAATTAGAAAGTCAGACAATAACAGTTTTTTGGCACACTGTTGATGGGAATGTAAACTGGAATAGTCTTGAGGAATTAAAACAATATAGAACACAAAATCCAAATATGCAACAAGGGAAATGAGAAGAATTATTTCAGATACAGAAAATTAAAATTTCAGCAGAAAACCAGGTATATCTCTATGGCTATACACTTTAAAATATCAATGATATAGATACTTTTTCTATGAGAATAAAAATTATCCAAATATACTCACCAAGAGATAGAAAACTTGAATAAATCAATAGCCATCAAATAAATTAGATAACTTATCAAATAAATTAGATAAGATGCCATATGAGAAAGTACTGTTACTTTATAAAAACACATAGATCATATGCTATTTAAAATAATCCTGAACATAAGAAAGGATAGAGATTAATATTTTTTAAAGATTTTATTTATTTGAGAGAGAGAGAGAACACACAAGCAGGGGGAGCAGCAGGGGGAGAGAGAAGAGCAGGCTCTCCGCTGAGCAGGGAGCCCAATGCAGGGCTCAATCCCAGGATCCTGGGATCATGACCAGAGCCAAAGACAGACGCTTAACTGACTGAGCCATCCAGGTGCCCCAAGATTATTTTTTACAGTATTTGTATAACCATGATACTAAAACCTGATATGCTAGTTAGAGTTTGGCACAAAAAATATAAACTGTTCTAAACATATAAGTAGAAAGAAATTTAATAAAGGAAATTTGGAGCTTGCAAAATTATTGGAATAATTGGAGAGGCAGACCCTAAGTAGGGACTTAGGAATGACTGACTCATAGAGCATTAAAGAATTAACCTCCAGGTCAGGAAGTCATAGGTGATGGGAATGAATGCTGAGTGTCAAGAGATTAAATACATCACAGACTTGCAGAGATAGATTTAACAAGAGAAAACTGTAGGTCAATTTCCATCTTTCCCACTGGAATATAAATTCCACAAGGGCACAGACTGGGCATTGTCTGGCATGGTGTCTCTGGCAAGGTGAGTGTTTGATAAATTTGTGATGAATGAATAAATGATTGACCCTGTTGGGTTTATTACAGAAATGCAAGGATAGACTAACATTAGTAAATGTGTTAATAATTAATCATAATAATAGAAAGAGGAGAAAAGTTCTATACTCATCCTAATAAGTGCTAAGAGTGTATCTGATACAATTCAACATATATTTGTGACCAGAATTCTTAGAAACCTAAGAAACATACTTACTTAATAATATTTGACACAATAGTCAAATTAATAATGGAATATTACAAAAATATCTATAATATTCAGACACAAGAAAAAGTTTATCTCCAACACTTCTACTATTTGCCCTTATATTAGACATCCTAGCCAATGCAATAAAACAAGTAAAATAAATCAGGTGTATTTATTGGAAAGAAAGAAACCAAATATCATTAAGTACGTAATATAATTGTTTATTTGGGAAGTCTAACTGAATCAATTAAACTACAACAACTAACAAGAGATAAGTAAGATGACTGCATAATAAACAAACAACTTCCCTTTTTTCAACAATAATGAGTTGGTAACTATAATTGAAAAAATATATTCACAAACTACCAAGTAATAATTTAAACAAAAATTTGCTAGACCTGTATGAAGAATACTATAAAGTTTTACTGTACGGCATAAAAGAAAATGAATAAACTGGATAACCTGTGGTTTTTCTAGTTTCTAAATATATCCTAAATTTCCAATTCAAATTTAAAGATCTCAATATTTATTTTATATATATATTGACATTTCACATTTTTGGGGAAATTGTGGATTATTTAATAAATGCTGTTAGTACAAATAACAATTTGGGGATGGAAATTTTATTTCTATTTCATAACATAAACCACAATAAATTCCAGGTGGCATACAGTTGATATAGAAACATTAAATATGTTTCGAATGAAACAAGGAATGAATTAAATATTTAGATGCATCTATAACTAATCTTCTATTTAAATTAGTCTTTCAAAATGTTGGTGCTTGCTGATGAAAGTGGAACCAAGACCACAGAAACAAATTTGTTTATTGAGGGGAAAATTTTTAATAGAAAAAGAGATCATAAAAAAAATATAGGTCAGTAGTTAAATTATTTTAGAATGGGGAAAGATTAACTGAGAATAACTCAAAAGGAGGATATTATAAAGGAAAAGATGAATGGATTTAATCCTATACAATTGAAGACACATTTTTTGTTGTTGTTGTTGTTGTTGTGGGCTTGTCTGTCTAATCCAACTGCCATTCTCAACCCCCATCTCTGAGGCCTATCACATAGACTATGGAAAAGTGGGTATTTGCTTTCTCAGCTACCCATCTGACTATGGATAGAATATGTGACTTAGTTATAGCAAGGGGACATAAGGACTGTTTCTGGAAAAGCTTTAACTTTGCTACACAAAGGTACAGAATCTTCTGGTATCTCTGTTCCTCTTGCTTCCTGCCTTGAATGTGTGCTATGATGTCTGTTGCTGTATCAACCATCTTAACACCATGAGACAGCGAACATGAGATTAAAAACTCATCATGCAGAGGATGATGGGGTGAAGAGCAAAAGAAACAGGGTAGTTTATGGCATTAGTGAGCACTACACCTAACCTGGGGCCGTCTGCCCCCAGACTTCTTGTTATGTCAGATAACTAAATGTCTTCATTGCTCAAGTCACTGTTAGTCACTTAATTTGTTATTTGCAGATGAAAACACCCTAAATGAAATACAACTATAACCACCACCAAAAAATTACCATAAATAAAATTAAAAGCAAACAAAGATTGGGGAAAATATTTGCAATATATATGATACATTAAAATGCAATATTTTTAATAACATAAGAACTTGCAACTCCCCAAAGATGTAAATGGCCAAAAATGAATAGAAAATAATTTCCCCTTACTGGAAATTCATGAAAGAGACATAAAATGTAAATAAAAATACCAAAAGACATATCAAATTGGCAGAGTTTTAAAATAAGAAAATAACTTTAAGGATTAAGGAAGATTGGGGTGGGGGCAGAAGAGAGTGTAAATTTAGTTTTTCTAGAGGACAATTTGTCGATCTGTATATAGGCTTCAAAACATGCGTAGTCTTGAATTTGCAATTTTACGTTAAGGACTTTATCTCAAGGAAAGACTTATAGTTATGTGAAAAGCTATAGCCACAAAGATGTTCATCACAGTATTGTTTATAATGGTGAAGGATTAGAAACAACTTCACTTCAACAACGGCAGCCTGATTAAACAACTTATGGTATGCCTTTTCCAGATAATGAAATACTATGCCAATATTAAATGTTACTGTAGGAAAATATTTAATGGTATGGAAATATATGCTATAAGTGAGTCAAAAGATTACAAATCAGAATATAAAAATACGCATAGAAGAAAGACTGGGAGGAAACCCACCGAAATATTAGCAATACTTTACGTTGGTGCCGTTAGGGATGGTTATGAATTTATTCTGTTGTGGTTGTTTTTGTTTTTATATATATTTTTCCTGCAATAAACCTGCACTGCCTTTGAATGAAAGGTGCAATTATAAAGGGGTTTCTAGGAGGCTCTAGTCTTGGGGGAAACAAATTTTGGAACCCCTCTCTTCCTTCTGTCCTCTTCCCCCCTTTTCTGCCAACTCCGGGCTCGCTCCCTCTGGGTGCTTCCACCTCCTTGCTTCCATGCCCCCCCCCCCACCCCCAGCTTCCTTTAACAAGGTCTCTGGAAAGCGCTGCTCTGGAGCTCAGCTCGGCGGAGACTGTGACCTGTCGCTCCAGGGGAGCCGCGTCTCCCCCGGAGGGTGCTGGGCCGGGAGAGAGGCTCCTGGCTTTCCCTGAACCACCAATCAACTGGTGTCTGTCACACTAGCCGAAAGACCTTTCCAGAACTCTGTGATTTTCTTCAGTTCCCTGGTGATTTCCGCGATCGCAGCACGCCTGCTGGTCAGCAGCGGTGCCCACAGCTAACCGCACTCTGGTCCTGCTTGCGACCTGTCAACTGCGGTGGGAAAAGGCAGCGCTGAGCCCCCAAAAGCAAACTCCTAGGAAGTCGCATTCCCTCCTCGGGAAGGCCTCCCACTTGATTGCCTTCCGTGCCCTCTGACACCTGTGAGCACCAAACAGGCTCCAAAGCACTTTCCTAGATCTAATTCCATGCTAAACCAAAATGCCGCAGCGCCCACTGCGGGAACCAGCCCCGTGCCAGGCCAAAGAGCTGTAAAGACAAGTAAGTCAGAATTCTGGTCTCAAGGAGCTCGCAGACCAGGTAGAGAGAAAAATCACCGCCACAGGAGACTCACAGGACCTAGTGAGGTACAACAAGCAAACACTATCATGCTCATTTTACAGTTGCAGGCATTGAAGGCAAACAAGAGTTTCTTGAACACTTACTACGTGCCAGATACTCTCACCTAAACCACCTTCTTACCCGTAAGGCAAGTGTAGCTCTGGAGGCATAAATATCCCCATTTTATCAATAAGGAAACTGAGGTTCAGAGGAATAACCCCCATTTCACTGGTTAGGAAACTGAGGCTCAGAGAGTCAGATCAAATGCCCAAGACCTCACCAGTAAGTGCGCGGCTCTAACCCGGGTCTGCGGACACCTAAGCTGGAAGAATTTCTCCTTCGCCGCGCAGCCCGCCCTGTAGCGACAATTGGAGCGCCCCAACTTGTCCTAGGTCAGAGCCGCCGAAAAGTGCGGAGTTTCTAGGGCTTCGTGGCCTTTAGTCCAGCGCCCCCTACATGGTGCGGCCGGCATTGCTCAAAACACTGCTCAAAGAGCTGCGGGCCCCTGGGGCTGCTCCCACGCGGGGGACCGCCAAGCCTGTGACCCCCTTCTGCTCTCCGTCGGGAACCAGAATAAGTGGAAGTGAGCCGCCCTTGGAGGGTGAGACGGAGCTGCTCCGCCCGGCGAGCTAGCTCTGTTTTCCCAGCTGGTTCTGAGGTTTCACCGCAGGCGCCACGTCCCGCACTCCCTGGACCCACCCACCCCTAAATGCGTGTCTAGCTCCCGGAGGTGCGGGGGTGGGGGTGGGGTCTCTATCAGACAGAGATGGAATTGCTAGGCCTTGGGTAGCATTTGAGGAGATTCCACAGTTAGAAGTCCAGTTTACACCTTTAAAGACAACTTGAAAGCATGGATTTTACCCAAGTGCGCTTTTCCCCCCCTCGATTTTCTCTCTTGCCACGTGAGGTGTGTGGTGCGGGCGGAGGTGACAGTGATGTATGTGTGTTGGAGGAAGAGATCTCTTAGTGCCAAATGGAAATTCTAGCTGGTGCCATATTTGTAGTTGTTACCGCTCCCCTCCACTCCCAAGTCAGGAGGGGGAGTTCGGAAGGCAAGTGTATTATGGAGAAGAAAGTTGGATGGGGAAGCCAAGGGTGTGTTTCTGGGGGCCAGGAGGAAGAGGCGACCTGGGGAGGGTGAGAGGGAGCCTTTTGTCACCCCTCCCCTATCCGAGGAGGGCGGTGCCTGGTGGGGGCTGCGGTCCCCAGCGCACAGAGCGCGGAGTGAGCGCGGGGCCGGAGTGAGCGCGTGTGCATGTGTGTACGTGAGTGTACGTGTGAAATGCGGCGGCGCCGGCCGCAGCGGAGTGTATGCTCGGCAAAAATATGAATAATCAACACATCGCTCACACCTCCGCCGAGAGCCGGGAGGGAGCTGGGAGGGAGCTGGGAGGTCCCGAGAGCTTTCCTCAGCCGGCTGGCGGGAGGCGGGGACCACCAGGAAAAGAGGGGAGCATTTCAGAGTAGCTCTTCAGTTATCTTTCCCCTCAACTGAGCCGAGAAACCGAAAAAAAAGGGAGAGGGGGAAAAGTCATATTTAACTTCTTCTGTTTAAAGGCCTTATATAGCACGCCAACTGTGATGTATTGGAAGTGAAGACTAGTGTGGGTCTTTGTTCCCAGTTTCCCAATTTATTGGCCGAGAGGCCATCTCGCAACCTCATTTTGTACATTTGTAGACTGGGAGCAAATAAATCCCACTGAACGTGTTGCTGTCGAGTTTAAGGACAGTGTGTGGCAGTGCCTGGCGCCCAGGAAATGCTGGGAGAACGTCCCGCCTCGGTTCTTTTGTATCTTACTCCCCGCTTTATCTTGAGTGAAGACCTATTCGACTGGGTCTCTTAATGCCGGTCAATTAGCCCCTTGATCGCTGCGCCTTAAGTGCTGTGGTTGACGGAGATGCCAACGTCTCGGGGCCCAGGTACCCGGAAGGGGCTGCAACCCGCCAGTTTACCCCATCGCAGCGCCAGTCGGGGGCCTGAAGCTCGGGCCATCCCACCCACCCAGGAAGCCAGGCCCCCAGGTTTGCGTGGAGGCTGCACAAAGCACTTCTCTCTCTACAGATCACCTGCCTCCCAACACACACACCTCCAGGGCAGCCATTCCCTGCCCTGGCACCGGCCCAGTTCCGACGCCAGCTCTCCAAATGTCTAAACGCGGGACTGTTTGGAAAATTTGTTCTCTTGACCTTTCTGCTTCTTTGCCTCAGTGCGGGCTCCCTCGCTCTCTGCGCCTGGAACAAGGAAATGGGAAGGAAGGGTGTTTCAGAGCGGGGATACTGAGGGGAGAGGGAGCAAGCCAGAGAGGAGGAAGAAAAAGAGGAGAGAGGGGAGGAAGAGCTTTCTGGAGTTGCCAAGTGCTAGGGCAGAGCCAACTGGGGCTCCTTCAGTCCATTTTGGGTAAACTCATTGCAGTGACCTGACTGGCCCGGGTGCAAGCAATCTCATGTGTCTATAAAATGTTCTTCTATGCCTCAGCATTTCTGCAGCTGTTCCTGCTCCAATCCCCTTCATTATGTAAAAAATCAAGAAGCGAATCTAACTTCTTACCAAATTGTCCTGAAAGAGAATTGTTCGGCATGGATGGTGGAGTCCTCCTGAAATATTTGTGGTGCTTTTGTGAATACAGTAGTATCTTTTCTCCCTCCCTCTCTAGGGAATTCTTATTTATGGAGCATACAAGTCCAGTTTCTGCAAGAAAAATACTGACAATGAAATTTGGAGTGGGAGTTAGTGGAGTTGGATGTTTTTAAAAATCATTCCACGAAGAATTGTGAGCTAAATATTCAGCAGCGTTCTGAGATGGAGAGCAAATCCATTTATTTCTATTCCCGCAAACAAAAAGCAAAGGTTCCAACTAAAACAAACAAACAAATTGGAAAAATCACTAAGAGAGGCTTACTTGTCCATTTACAAAACCCAGACTGATTGTCCCTATGGATCGAATTCCCTGGGTACTAGCCAGGCTCTGTTCTTCGGGCTGCATAGACCCAGGCGCCTCAGTGAGTGTCTGGTGGGTGTGGGTGAAGGTCAGGTTGTAAGGGGGGGGCTGTTTTCACACCTCTGATTTCACCCCAGTGTCCTGCCTGACGAATACGAGGCTTGGTGAACAATTTTCTAAGAAAAATTTCCAAAGCTCTGACCCGGAGGAGGAGAGATGTGGCGCCCAGGAGACTGGACCAAACGATATTGGGGGAAACGGGCTTTAAAACCGATCCGGAGGAAATTGAACATATCGCACTGAGGTGCGGATGTGAAACGTGAACGGAAAGAAAACCCGGGAGTTCCTTGGGAAGAGTGAACAAAGGAGAGGACAGGGTAAAAGACGGAACACCACCCCCTACCTCAATTTTGTGTAAATAGAAGGTCGTGAAGTATTTTAATAATGGTCATTTTAGATTTTTCTCGACCCTGGCAAGGGGCAGAACGAAGCTCGCGGGCGGGAGCCGGGGATGCGCGCGCGGGCTCCGCACCCCTGCAGGGCCGGGCTTCCCCGGGCCGCAGCTGCGCCAGCCGGGCCCCCGCGCGGCTCAGGGCGGGATTTCTGTGGCGTGCTCTAAAAGGAGGTTTGCTGGGGGTAGCCGGCGGCTACAGAGACGGGAGTGACCCTCCAGGAGCAGCCGCTCACTTCATCACCAACCAACGCTCCTTCTGTGCGGGTGGCCAACTCTGCGTCCATCCTCCCCCAAACCTACACAAACCTAATTAAACCCAACTCATTTGGCAGAGACGCTCCCTGCTCCCCAAAGGTCGAAGCGCCGCCTCGTTTGGGCCCAAGGCAGCTTCCGCTTACTCCCTGTCCCCTCAGCCCTCCTTCCCGCGCTAGCCCAGGAACTTCGTCCCCACCCAGAGGGAACTTGGACGCCCGCGGCTCGCAGCGGGTGGGCCCCCGGCAGCGCGGCGGCTGTTTGCCCGGAGCGCCCTAAGCAGCGCGGGGAGGGCGCCCCTAGCGCAGCCGGCTTGGAGGGGTGCGGTGCAGCTCCCGCCTCCTCCCACGTCAAAGTTTCGGGGTCTCGGCTCTCCCAAACTATCTCCCTGCGGGGCACCACGGCCCCAGAACTTGTCTCTGGGAGGTGGGGTGGGGGCGCCCGCGCTGCGCGGCCGTCTGGTTTGGGGCGGGCAGCAGGGAGCCGGGAGAAAGGACCAATTCATTCGCTTCCTGAGGGGCATAATTTGGGTGGCAGCTGTTGCGGGAGAGAAGAGCCGGCGTCCTCGACCGGGGCTCTGTCCTTTAACCCCAGCTACCCCGGACCTGAAGGGCAGGCTGTTTGGCCAGGCTCGGGCCCACTGCTGCCTCGCCGTCCCTCGGACTGCGCTCAGTACCTCTCTTGGGCAGCGTGGAGGTGCAGCAGATCAGAGGCCCCTTGAAAAACATCGCCGGGCTCATCAACACATCTTGAGGGGCTCAAGGGCTGTTCCACACTCTCCGCCGCCACCCGAGGCATCGGCTCCGCTGGGCACAGACCGCAGATGAGAATGGGGCTGGGTGGTTTAGGTTCAGAGAGATTTTATGAAGAGTGCGGGCCGGGGTAGAAGACTCCGAGAGCTTAGTGTTTGCAGGGACCGAAATTATCCATAAAGCCTGCATACAATAGAGAATTGCCAGGTTGAAACAGGGTAGAAGTTTCAATCCTACAGATTTCTCTCCACCCTCCTTTCTATGGACAACTCCTATTTTGGTTTTTACAACAGTCCTGTGCCATACCCTGGCGCCCAGTCTTTCTTCATTGCTCCCTTTTGTCCAACAGGACCAAGCTGGAGCCCTGGGGTCGCAGCGCCACAATCAGCACAACCCAGGGGCGGGGGTTTCACGTTCTCCGCCCCCTAAATCAACTACCCCAATCCCTGGACCCTGGGTTGGTGCATAAAGGGTTCGCTCACCTTCCCCCACCCCCTCCTCATTGGTTTTCAAGTGAATATCTGTAGTAGAGACCTGCGCATCCTGAGCGCGATCCGCTGGCGCAGTCTAGGGTCTCGGTTTGCCCCTGGGATAGAGTAGAGACGCAGACCGGTCCCTCTCTCAAGAGAGCTGCATTTTCTGAAAGTGCGAGCTTCCAGTCGGCTCTGGCAAACGAGTTGCAAGGCGCTGTGTCCTCTAGCGGCAAACTCTCGCAGTTCATTTCTGAGCGCTCACCTACACCTAAGGGATCTGGTCGAGAGTCAATAGACGCTCAAATTTGAGTCCTGTGTGGGGGGAAAGTCTCCCGAATGTAATCCAGGCTTTAGCCAAGGCCCTCTCAGTAATGAAGCCGGGAGGCTCGGGCGCAGTCGCTCGAACTGTGGAACAGCTGATTTGTCTCCTCCACGGCAGATGGTCTTTGAGCACAGATTTGCATTCATTGTCTTCAAATCTGTTTTCGCGCTGGTGTTCTAGATTTCAGCAGCAGATCTATGCGCAGATCAGAATACAAAAGGAGAAGCAAGAAAATAACACCCAGCCAGGAGGATTTTTAATAGGCACCGCGAGCTGCCCAGCGTAGTTAAAAAGCCGTCTAGGGTTTCAGCTGTTTGGCTGAGCTGCCGCCGCCTCCCGGCCACCAGCCCGCGGGCAGCAACGCGGCAACCGCACGCCTGTGGGCAAAGTTTCCGCGACTTCCCCTCTGCCTCCCTGCAGCTCCTCTGCTGGCTCCCCCCGGGCTTCAGGAACTGGAGTGGGGTGGAATGGGGGGACTCCCGGGACAACGCCGGGAAGCTCTCGCGCTCAGCGAACCACGATCTGTCAGCAAGCTCTCATCTGTACGGGTGCGACTCCCGCTCCTGTCTGCCCGGGGGTATTTTCCTTAGCTCCTTGACCGTTTTCCGTGACACTCTATTTATTTGAATAGCACTTGAGCCTTGCTCGTCCCCCACCCTGCTGCTTTCATTCATATATCCTCCTCTCTCAACAACTTGTAAACCGCACACAAAATCTGAGTGTCACCCCGAGACTCCAGGAGACTTGGGGAGAGCCATTCAGGGAACTGGGTTGCTCTGGGGAACGTTTGCACAAAACATAAGTACATGTGGTCACACTCTCCACTTCTTCACAAACATGAACACAGATTCAAACCCAGAGAATGAGAATGAATATGCCTCCCCGCAGGCTACAAAAATTTGCATCTAGTGGCAAGATCCACGGAGTATTCCTGCTCCCGCGGCCAGACTAAGCGGAGACATCCCAACCTGCAGGGGCTGACTACTCGGCTTCAGTGCAAGATTTGGGGGCCTCAGCCCACGCACGCACACGGGGTTCGGGCATGGACGCAGCGTCCACGGCTTTCTGTCCCCTTTCACCTCCCGGACTCCCAGCAACGCCGAGCGTGGCGCGCGCCGCCGGAGGACGTCGGCCCGGCCTGCCCAGCGTCGGCCAATCCCGAGCGTCCATGCAAATGAGGCTCCTTATCGGGCCGCGGCTCCGCCTCCCGCGGCCGCGGCTGTAGTAACCCATTCATGGGGCCCGCGCGCGGCTGCAGCCCGGCTCCGCGGTGCTCCCAGCCACCGCCTCCTCTCGGCTCCGGGTCTTCCCCTTCCTTTTACAACTGATCCAGTTGGGGATTTTTTTTTTTTTTCTAAATTCGAGTGGTGGGGAGGAGCAGGGAGGGGGGACCAGGAGGAAAGAGAGAGATTAGGCAGCCATCAATCTCCTCCTGTTTCTCCCAGAACAGGTGATGCTTCTAAATTGTGATCACTTTCTGGAGGCAGCGCTGCCGCTGGAAGGATGCGAGCGACCTAGGACGGAGGCCCTGAGGCGGCAGATCTGAACTTGCGGAGGATAAATAGCAAACTTTAACTACATCAGTCCGCACCTCACGCGCGAAGCAAAGGACGGGTTATCTCTTTTAGCCCCCCCCCCCGCCCAACGAGAGACTCAAACTTCGGCTCTTGATCCCTTTTCTTGGATTGCTTTGGAGGAGACGGTTTGGTGACAGCATTGGGAACAGTAGGGACAGTGTTGTAACTCGTATTTTTAAAGCGACAGTAGACCAGACTTTTTAAATGTTTGGGATTCAAGATACTTTAGGAAGAGGACCAGCTCCGAAAGAGAAATCACTGGGTGCCGAGATGGATTCGGTCAGGTCCTGGGTCCGGAATGTCGGCGTGGTGGACGCCAATGTCGCGGCGCAGAGGTAACGATACGGTCTCACAATTATTACGGTCTTAAATGCTTTTCTTCGTTCCCTTTCTCGCTCTCACCGTCTGTCTGTCTGTGTGCCCCCTCTCTCTCCCCCCATCTGTCGCCCTGGCCCCGCGCGCTGGAGCTCGACCTAGGGCAGGCAGGTCGCTGCAGTCAGGGTACACTTACCCCGCAGCCGACACTCGAGTTTCCGAACTGCCTGGGTCGTTTGTGTTTCTCCCCCACTCCTTCCCCACAGACCACTCTTTGGGAAGAAAAATAACAAAGTGGCATCCAATGCTTTGCAGCTCAGCCCTTGGTTCTGCGATGCGGGCCCGGCCGGGAGCAGAGCTCTAGGACCGGAGCTGGCAGCGGCGACAGCCGGCGAGCCGGCTTCCCGGAGCCTCCCGGGTTTCGCCACGCCGCTTGCAAGCGCCTCTCCTCCCGCATCTTGCCGGGTGATTCCTGAAGGCCGGAAGCCCCGCGGCCAGATGGCGGCGGCGACGCGAGGAGTGGGAGAGGCCGGAGCCGCTGCTGGGAAGGCAAAAGCGGCCGGGAGCTCCGGGGCGTGGGGGGGCGGGGGGCAGGCTGGAGGGTCCAGGCGCAGAGATAAAACTGGACCAGACGCACAGAAGAGCGGGTGAGGGAAGAGAAGGGATTAAAAAGAGAATACGAAGGAGTAACAGTAGAAAGAGCCACAGAAGAAGAAGAAAGGCGAGGAGAGGAGACGGGCCGCAAACGCAGGGATCAGCAGCCTTTAGTTTTGCTAGTTACTGAAGTTGACTTTGTTTCTAAGCGTCCGCGTGCTGAGATAGTAAACGCCTTGTTTAGGGTGCCACCCCACGGAGGCATTCTGGTCCCTTTCCCTCATCACCACTACTGAGCTGGGATTTGTGGTCTCCGCGTCCTTGCTTTCGAAAGACAGCCTTCCTCCCACAAACCCCAAAGAGCCCACGAACTTCTTCCCACGACTCCAGCCTTCCTATCCGCTCTCCTAGCCATCTCCCTCTTAAGTCCTGACATCCCGCAGAGAAATGCCTCCTTTCCCAGATAGGCCACGTCTCCAGGTGTCCCGGGTAGAACGAACCAGCCGCCATCCTTGGAGGAGAGGAGACCCGGGCGGCCCGCGGCTCCCTCCCTTCTGCGGGAGCCCGGGGCGCGCCGATACCCCCGGCAGACGGCACGAGGCAGAGGCGGCTTTCCGCCGCGGTCTGGGGACTCGCAGGGCTCAGGCGGAGGGAAATCAGGCGGCTTCACAGAGCCGGCTCCAAGGTGCATTTCCTTAGCCAAGCACCTTAAAGATACCTCCCCTACTTTCCTCCTTTACCCGGATCAAATCATTGTTAAACTTGGAATAGGCAGCCCGAGGGGGGACTCTAGCCAGAATTTTACGCCATTCAAAAGAGTGAAAGTGCTCACACCCTGGGGTACGAGGACCAGAGATCCCAGCGCCGCGGGGCAGCACTGGCCATCTGCGCGCTCGCCTGGGCCCTGAGACTTCTGTTAAATGTGATCTGGCGGCTAGTTTGTCCCCGGCCGCGACAGGTCTGCAAGGAGGTGTGTGCACACACTCAAAACGCTCAGGGGCGCCTGCCGGGCCCTCCAACAGGGGTTTCGCGGTCAGCGGGTTTGGCTGGCGCCGCCGGGAGATGCAGCTTAAGCGGGGATCCCCCTGGCCCCAGGCGAGGACGCTCTCTGCCTCTTAATAACATTTTGCCTTCTCCAAGCGCAGCAGTTCTGGGGGCGGGGTCCCCAGTATCCCGTGGTCCGCAGTGGCCCGCGATCCTTGGTCCCGGGGATTCCACTCTGCCACTCTCCCGCGCGCAACTTTTCGGAAAAGCGAGGGAAGCGGGAGGAGAGGCCTCTCCCGGTAGAACCGAGGCTTGGGCTCTGGGTTTCCCGCCGCCCCCAGGGGGTTCCCCACCCACCAACTTTTGGAGAGAGCAAGGAGGGCGTAATGGGCAGTAGCAATAGGTCAGGTAACTCCAATGAAGATGAAGGAAATGGGTCACTTCTTCAAAAGTAAGGAGGATTTATTGCCCTAACCCGGGGGGCCTAGTTCCCAATCCTGACCCAGCCGGCGGCTCCACTTGAGGGTGAAGATAGGGGCGGCCCTACGGCATAAGACTTGAACCGCCTCCTTCAGGACTGCTTTGGGCCTTGGTCTGCAGCGGGCATCCTTTGGTCTCCACTAAAGGCCAGACTGTGAGCTGCTGGGCCCTGGGATGCCCGGAGGCTGGAACACCGGGCGGTGGCAGTGGAGAGGGGCGTTCGCCCTGTCAGCCAACCCCTGTGGCCACTGTAACTACTCGAAAGAGTCCCCTCTTCTTAGACTGAATTGCAAAAAGGTCTGAGCGGCCCAGAACTCTGGACCCGGGATGGGGACCCTTGACCCCCCGCAGTATTTGTGTGGGCATGTTCGTAACATGGTGTCTTTCTCTCTTTCCCTCTGTCCGGTGTCCCCCATGTCTTTTCCTGTGCAGCGGAGTGGCCCTGTCCCGGGCCCACTTTGAGAAGCAGCCTCCTTCCAACTTGAGGAAATCCAACTTCTTTCACTTCGTTCTGGCGCTCTATGACAGGCAGGGGCAGCCAGTGGAGATTGAGCGCACAGCCTTCGTTGATTTTGTGGAGAACGACAAAGTAAGCGGAGGTCCCCTTTTCCTCACCGCCTAATAACTACCTCCTTGCAAAGCACTAAAGATTCCATCTGTCACTCGCGACACTTTTCCACTCACATCATCAGGAATGATAAATCGAGGCTTCTCGCCCCAGCCTCTGAATCAGTTGATTTCCCGGCACCTCCTCGCTGCGGGGGCGCTGATGGCTCTGTGAACCCGGACTCTGGGGTCATTAGCAGAGCCTGGTCATGGACTGACCGTGGAGCAAACGCCCTTCAGAGCAGAGCATGCCCTTCTCCGGGTTATTTTTTGTTATTTTGCACCTGCCAGCGCCGGCAGAGTGGATACCCAGAGCCAAGTCTTGGCCCACCTTCCCCGTTGAGCTTTCTCTCCCGCTCTCGCTCCCCAGCGCAGTGTCCACTCTGACCTCAGCTCGGGTTTGGGGGCTGGATTCGATCTCAGATGAAATGGACATGTGATGAGAGGAAAGTCTCTTGCCCTCTCTGGGCCTGCGAGCTTTAGGGCTGGAGCTTCCTGAGGTCCTGCTCGAATCTGGGCCTGGGTCCCTGAGCTTGTGGCCCCAGAGGCTCTAGTCTTGGTGGGATAGAGCCAAATGCTACCCTTGCAAATGACAGGTCCCTGCATCTTTCTGCCAAGAGAAGCTTTGGGGCTTCTTAAGGATGGACAGAGCCTGTAGGGTTGGGTGGGGCCTGTTTAAAGGTATCCTTGGTGCCGTGTCCTATTGTCGCGTCTCAGGGGCGGGGGTGTCACACTTCTGAGGACATTTTTAAGGGGGAGGGAGAGAGGGGTTGCAGAGGGTCAAGTGGCCTGAGCCCTAGCAAGTTTCAGAGGTTGGCCTCTGGCAGATGCTCCTGCCCTTTGACCTGGGGCTGGGCAGGGGGTTGTTCAAAGTTGCCTAGTGAGTGGGGGAAAGTCGGCGGGAGGCGGGGTGGGGTGCGCTCTCTAGTTTTTCCTTCATTGGGTGGGGGGTGCTGGAAGGCAAGGGACTCGAACGCTGCCTGTCTTTTCAGGAACAAGGCAACGAGAAGACCAACAACGGCACCCACTATAAGTTACAGCTCCTCTACAGCAATGGTGAGCGCCTAGCGCCGGCTGCGGCGCCCGCACGTTTCTCTTGCTAGGAGGGCGGCTGACCACTTTGCAGTCGCTTGCCGGCAGCCTCCAGGCCTGGGGAGCGCAGGGCTGCGGGAGGCTCGGGTAGGGCCAGGGGCGGGTGGGCGGCCTTTGCCCCCAGGACCGCACAGCCGGAGTGCTTGCCTGCAGTCGGGAGCCTGGAGCGGCTGCCCTGGCCTCGGTCCCCACAGCGGGGACGGGTTTGGGTGCCGAGAGCGGCTCCGCGGCCCTTACCTCGTGCCCGCCCCCTCCCCCGCAGGCGTCCGAACCGAGCAGGACCTGTACGTCAGGCTCATCGACTCGGTCACCAAGCAGGTGAGCCGGCGGGCCACCCCGTCTACTCTTCTCCCCGGCGCCCCCCACCCCCCGCACCTCCCTCCCTCCCCGCCTGCCCCTGACCTCTGCCCACTCCCCACGGTTTCCTGGGTCAGACTTCACATGCTTCTCCACATCAACTAGCACCTTGTCCAACCTGGAGAACAATTTTTTCCCTCTCTTCTCCCTTGTTCTTCTTCTTTCTGGTTGGGGTTGGGGGTAGGGGAGCAAAGGGGTGAAGAGAGGAAGCAATTGGTAGGAGATCCCGTCCCCCGAAACATTCCCTTTTGCAGGAATACGTCCTCACCAGGGCAAACTTCTCTATTATTCTTTTGCTTGGGTTAATCAGGCCACAGCTCAGGTTCTGGCTAACTCCTAATGAACTAGTGGGCAGAGGGGGAAAAAAACGATTCTGTGCTTGTTTTAACGTCCCCTTTCCTTTGTCTCTCCATTGCCTTCATATCTTCCCTTCCTGCCCCTGCCCCCAACTCCTTTGCAGCCCATAGCTTACGAGGGACAAAATAAGAATCCAGAAATGTGCCGAGTTCTCCTGACGCACGAAGTGATGTGCAGGTAAGTGTCGCGTTTTTCCTGCGGGCTTTGCTGGAAAGCGGGCAGGTGAACCACGCCAGCCGGCTTGCATGCATCCCAGCATTGAGTTTCAGGAGTGGTGGCTCCAGGGGAGGGTGGCCTTACCCCGGGGGCTGATTTGCTAGAATTCTCCCTTAAAGGCCAGATTCTTAGGGCATATCCATTCAGACTCCAAAAGGAAACCCAGAACCACTCAGGATTTCACCCCCCTGGCATCTCAAGAGTTTCCTCCATTTCGAGGAAAGTTTCTGTTGTCCAGTGGTCAGTGGCAGTGCGGGGAGGGGCCGGGCAGCCCCCGGCCAGGTTTGGGGTCACAGACTTTCCCTGAACGGGTCTCCACCCGAGGTCCGCCCTGCTAGGTTCCTGCCTGTTCTGCCCGATCCGGGTAGATTTCCAGGAGGGTCCACTCGTGGAGTACAGGGGTCAAAGCACTGGCAAGACTTGCAGTCTGGGAGAGGGACTACCGGAGGTTGGAACCCACCCTCCCCACCCCCACCCCAACCGCTGAGGCACCTGTCTATGATGCGGAAGGGTTTCCTTCCTCCTGGGATGTTGCTTCTCCGGTGATTTCCCTTGTCAGGGGAGTTTCAGAGGTCACGAGAAAGTACTGGGTAGAAAGAGTAGTCCGGTTGACCACTAGTGGAAGAGGCAGGGAGAGGACTCCATCAGGGGGTCCGGAGCAACAACTGGATTCTGAGCATGAAGTTGTGAGAGGTGCAGTCTACTCAGATTCCCGCATTTTCCCCCATCTTCTTTCTGGAGACCAGTCATTCCATTTTGAGTCCTTTCTTCTGCTTGACTAGAAGAGAATTAAAAATTAGAAGAAATTCATCCATGCACTTAATTATTCATCCTTTCAACAAACGTTTGAGTACTGGGGACCCACCACAGCAAAAGAGAAAAGGAAACTCTGGAAAGAGGTGGTTATTTGACTATAAACATTTAAATGTCAAGTCCATACACGTTTTTCTTCCTCCCAAATCTCGGATTGGAGAGAAAGCCTCAGTTCTTCCTTGCTCTGCTGTTGCCCCAGTGAACGTCCACCAGCTCCAGACTTGCTAGTTTTGGGTAATTGCAGGCCATCTGATTTAGTCTGGACTGTTTTATGGGCAGCTCCCAGCAGCCTCGGCTCCCTCCCAACCCAGTCAGAAAGAAACCATAACAATCAGCCATGTTTGTTTTGGTTTTGACCAAGTATTAGAAAAACAAACTTTGCCAAATGCAAAGTTCATTTCTGCCAGTGGCCTCAGCGGAGCGGAATGGAGCTTCCCTGCCTGAGTAGCTGGGAGAGGCCATGGGTGAGGGAGTGAGCAGATAGCCACTCCATTATCCCAGGGCCCCTGATAGATTCGTTCAGAAAGGAAATGCAATTCCAAGAAGAGCTTGCATGTAACACCTAGATTAAATAGTTAGAACACTTTGATTTGGTTGGCTAATTGAAGGACTTTTTTTTTTTTTTTATCCCTCTTTATACTTTTAAATGTCTTTGTTTGGAGAGATTATCTTCTTAAAAGAAAAGAAAACAAACCCTGAAACTGGCCCATTGTCTGATGAATTATACCTATCACTTTAAATAATACTCGCACGCCCCATCAAGCTGTAGTTAAGGCTGACATTTTTATTTTTAAGCCCAATCAAATCCTCCTCATTTTATGCTGTTTAAGTAACAGCATCAATTTTTAAAGCCTCTAGTTTAGTCTGCATTAGTAACACAATATAAAAATTTAATGTACTGTAACTTCTCTGCATCTGAGACCTGGGAAGATGCTCTGCGATGTTCTTCCCAAAACTAGAATTTAAAACAAATATTAATTATGGATAAATAAATGATCCATTGGATGGGTACTGTGTATGGTGCGTGTGTGTGTGTGTGTGTATGTGTGTGTTTTGGGAGCTAGCTGGGATGATGGCAAATATTGGATGTATCCAGAGGGGAAGATCTCAATTTGTCAGTCAGAGCTGGCTGATTCTCCAGTAAGGGAAAAAGTTCCTTCTCCCACATTTTGGGAGCCAGGGAGAGCAGTCCATGATTGAGGGATGAATCAGATGCATGTTCTGAGAGTTTGCGTGGTGTTCTTGAGCATACCTGGGGATTTCCCTGAATGGTTTTATGTTCTCTAAGCCTTAGGAAAAAAAACTCATAAACTGGTGTTGAGTTTTCAGAGGGAACAAAATAAATCTCTTTAGGAATAACTTTTTCTCCCTTCCCCAGTTGTCTCTGCTCCTCTCTTTCCGGCTTTAGTTCATTTTGCCAATTATTAGCAAGGGGAAATCTAGTTGTTATGTCGCTGCAAGCCACGCCTGTGCCCTCAATGCTCGGAGGGTTAAAAGATATTATAATTTGAACAGAAGTTGTCTCAAGGTCTACAGCTGGCTAATAACAGAGTTGTATTGAGCGCGAGCAAACCCCACAGCTGTGACTTTTCGCCACAAGGCGCAGGCTAGACGGGGCCCTAATCAGATGGGCCAGCCGGGCAGTGAGGCCAGTGTCTTTATCGGCCAGATGGTGTGAATTTAGACACTTTTGTTATGCAATCGCAGGGAGGAGTTGGGGAGAAGAAAACAAAACAAAAGCCACCATGCTGTGCGCTTATTTGAGTTTGAAATTAGAGACAGATTTTTGAAAGTTGAGGGTTGAATTTTAAAAACGATTTTGGAGGGGAAAGGGCACATTCGCTTGTCTTGAGCAGGAGTTTGACTGACTGGACACCCTGTGTCCAGGGCTGGGGATTTTTTCTTCTCCAGCCATCCCTTATCCCTCTTTTTTTTCTTCCTTTTGGAAGAAGGCAGGTAAGATTCAGGATTGGGATGCAATTTTCCATATTTCCCCAGCCTCACCGCCAACTTGGTTTATTTTTTCTCTTTCCCTCTCTAAAGACTCTGTGAGATTGGGAGGACCAGAGAGGCCTGTAGTGTTTGAGGGAAAAGGTTGAGAGTGTTTCAGGGAAAAGGTTCTCTGAGTAAGAATTAGAATAAAATAAACCAAACCCAGCCAAACTAAAGAGTGGAGGACCAACCTGCATTTTCATTCATTAGGGAGAAGGAGCCCTTCTGAGCCTCTCCGTGATAGTTAGGAACACAATCGACCTAGTGCCAAGTTCAGTTTCCTCTTCTCTTTGTTTATTTTTCCGCTTCCTTTCCTATTTTACAGTCTTGTTCAGTTTTTAAAAAACACTTACCAGGAACTTCAGACCTAGAAACTTGCTTGTTAGAAGATAACCCTATAAAACCTTTTCACTAAAGTAGCTGAACCTGAAGTTGGTCGCACGGGCTTTGTCTCTACAGCAAAGGGAGAGGAGAATGGAATTTGTCATCTGAGTAATTCAGGGCGCCAGTCCTTCAGGTCCACCATGCACATATCTGATCCCAGAGCGATTGTTTGGAGACCGTGGGTTCATGAATGTCCTCCACTTTCCACTTCCCTTTGCTTATGTTAATGTTACTGGCATGAGGATGGAATGTCATTTAAGAAACCAGATTAAAAAAAAAATAACTAGGACATCTTGATGAGAACTTTTCTTAAAAAAAAAAGAAAAGAAAAGAAAGGAAAAGAATTAGTTTTGCCTCACCCAGAGAAATTTTGAGAAGGGCTCTCAGATGGAGCACTCCTATTATTTTTATACCTTTACTATTTCAGCCCAGTCACCAAGTGAGTGTCTTCTACATCTCTTCTGTGCTATTAACATTAGAGACTGTAATTAATATGTTACTGATGGAACATGGAAGATTGGGTCCTAAAGTTTCTCTGCATTTTTCTTTGAATATTGTCTCCTTCCCTGATGAGATTCTCCACATTGTATTACACTGGCACCAGGCTTACATTTTTATCTGTTTTTCTTTTCCTTCAGAGAAAATCCCCATGGAAAGCAGCTGAATTCAGCTGAGCAATTTTGCAAACTTACTCGGCCTCTTCAGAATCATTCCTTCTCAAACTAAACAGATTGGTACATCCTGACAGTCTGTGTTCTCGTAATTAAATTGTACCAGCATCGCACACATATTTGGGCTAGGCTCACATACTGCTGAGGTCAGAGGGGAGTCTAGCTAGAAGGTCTTTGGGTAACAAGCATGCCTGGGCTTTTGAAATTGTGTCGCTAAGGAAAAAAGGTTTGCCTGAGCCGCATAGGTATTCTGCTGACATCAGCAATGGAAATAGGGAGAGGTGGGAGAGGGAAGTGGGTGGTGGTAGGGAGTTAGGAAGAGAGACAAGGGCTTTGGGAGGTGGGAAAGCAGCTGGCCAGCATTTTTATTGGTGTTAATCTTGGGATGGATTGAAATTTTAAAAGTTAAGACCCAATATAATTTCAAAGGCAAAATATTATTTCAGAAAGTCCCCAGTGGCCAACTCTGGTATTTAAGAATGTTGAGACAATTTTTCTTTTACTTCCTACTAATTTGATTAAATTTCTTAAAACCTCCTAGCGCTCATTTGGTGAAACTTGTTTAGCACCTCTCCAGTATATCTTGCTCTTTGAGAAAGGTAGAATGAATGGGTGGCCGGGTAATCCCACGCATCCCTGTAGGAGTGAAGATGAACTTTAAAAGTTTTACAAAGACTCCTTTATTCATTTGTTTGTTTTTAATTCTGTGGAGGACCAGAGAGGACAAGTGGACTAGAGAGAGCCACAAAGCAAATCTGTGTCTGGGCTGGTGGTAGGCCTAGGAGTCCCTGCTGCCTCATGGCCTCCCTCTTTTCCTCCTTCTGTCATCACTTCCAAAGAGGGCTCAGGGATCTCATTGCCTCACGGGCTTCCTAAACCGAGAAGGGACTCTGGAGATAATCTTGTCCAGTATTTTAATTTTATATATAAGGTTGGCAAAGCCCAGAGGGGTTAAACAGATTTGACTGTATTCCCAAAGCTGCTTGGTGACAGCGTCCGATGGGACGTCAGAGCCCCGATTCTCACTTTAGCCACCTTTCCATTGTGTTGCTTCGCTCTCAAACTTAAACAGATCGTGGAAAGGGCAGTGCTGACATCTAGTTTGCTTACTGCTAGTGTTTATGTGGCATAGTCTCCGACCAGTGTGGATAGTCATGTTTTGTTGTTGTTGTTTTTTTTCTATGCCGTGTCAAGGCTATATTCTTAAGCAACTACCATTGATGGTAGACCATGTGCTTGAATGAGCCAAGAGGTTTTCAGGAGCTTGCAGTGCCAGTGGCAGTGGGCAGCAACGAGGGGACGTGATTTTCCAGTGCTTCCCCACCACCCAGCTTCCTTTGCTTTTGTCACATCTGTCTAGGTCTTTCATACAGACACCTTTGGATTGGAGCATTTTGCTCTCTGCTCAGGTCTGACTGAATCCTTCCTATCTGCTGTGATTGCCCTAGGGCTTCTTCTTTTCTGTCTCCCTCCCAGATAATTTCACAAGCCTTTCTCCAGCATCTACCAGGTACCCAGCACTTTGCTAGGTGGAAGTCTTGGGAGGCAGCATCTTCAAGGTGGGACTTACAGGGGAAGTCCCATTTCTGGTCTGGACTCGGTGAAAATCATGGGAAAGATCATTTTACAGCTCTCTGCCTCATTTTCTCCCTATTTTACAATGTATACCATGGTTCTGGTCTTCCTCCTTCATCTTTAGAAAATGACAGAAATGGATAAATAACTAAATGTTTATAAAGTACACTGAGTTCTCTGGAAAGATGTTATTAGTACCTAAGGTTGATAAAGCCAGACAGCTACTCGGGGTCTGTTTTATGCTTTTTCCTTTCCCTTCTTTCTTCAAATATTTATTAAGACGCAAAGATCTAAAAGATATAACCCTAAAATCATTCAACATGGAACTGGAAGTGACCTTATAGATTTAAAAATCCAATGCCTGTGGTTCAGAATACAAATATGGCTCCTGGGAAAGTTGTGATTTGCTGAGAATGACCCAGTTATAAGCCCCTAGAATGAGAATTTGAGAGAGTATCTTTGGGCTTCGGGTTCAGTGTTGTTTTTAAACATGGTCATAAATCCTGCGCTTGAGCAACTGAACGCTAAGAAGCTACCTAGGACATTTTTGTGAATGTTTCTACGTTATATGCTTCTTGTATTTTCTTGATTTTAACAAATTGCTTTTACTCTCTTGGTTCTTTCCCAATCTACAGTCGATGTTGCGAGAAGAAAAGTTGTGGGAACCGAAATGAGACTCCTTCAGACCCCGTCATCATCGACAGGTAGGGGGAGAAAGTGATTGAAACAATCATTCCTGGTTTCTTTCCTTTACGAATCTCCATGCTGAGTACTGATCGCTTGGGATTTGCCATGAGGTTGGTTTCATGCTATCTTCAAGGCAGAGCTAGTCCAACATGTGTTTTCTTGTTGTGGTTGGCCTTTCTTGGAAGAAGTCAGAAACTTACTTTCTGAACATGTGTCTCTAAATCTATGATGAGATTCTTTTTCAGGTGCATTGATGTCAACCTAATAAGGAGTATGTGGATGGTAGAGGATGCCAGCTCTCCTATCTGGCAGAGCTGGGTCTCAGTAAGTTTCTTGGAAGAGGCAGTGTACCCCAAGTTAAGTGGCAACCCCTTTATCATTCTCAGTGATTGCTGTTGGCTTTGAAGACTATCAATTTAGATTACAGTTTAGGGGATTATGACAAGCTCTCTCTTACACTGAGGGAGATTCCATTCTACCACAGAGCATTGCATTCTGGGTCTTATGTTATATTCAGAGTGCGCAAGATTCTCTGGGACAAGATGCTAATTCATTGAAATGTGATTTAGGCATCCTCAGCTGTCTGTTTTTGTGATTGGAAACAGAACTTACAAACCAATGAAGAAATACCAAATTAACTTCCAGCAATCATGTAATTTTAAGAAATCCCCTATTCCCACCCCTAATTTTTTCTCTTTCGTTAAAAAACGGAATAATTCCCTATTGCTTCTTTCTTTGGGTTTTCGTGTTTCTAGCCAGGTCCTGAAATGGATTGGAGAGACCACAGTCTCCAAAGTTGTTATTCCGATATTCCAATGAATTCTCAGTTGGGAGAATGGAACCTCTGGCATTCTTCCCAGAAAGCCAGCTTGGTTTCTTTGTGGAAAGTATAGCATAGCCCTAGGAACGAGGAGGCTGGAATCCTGATCCTGTCCTCGCTCCTGACCTTGGACAAAGCACTCAGCATCTTTACTCTTCAGTGGTACAACTGGAGGGTACTGCCTGCCACTCTAGGTTTCAGGAGGCTCCAGAAGTATCTATCCATGGCAGTTTTGCAATCTTCTCTGAGATGCTTGGAAGAGGTTGATAACCAAATGTAAAATGTTTGTTGGGTGTGTGGGGCGCCTTTGCCATCATAGGAGGTTCAGGTGAGACCCATTTTAGGGAGCTGTTTGGAATTTCCTTTTTGGTTTTGGTTTTTCTTTTTTTCCTGAAAGTGCATAGAAGCTCATAATAAAAGAGTTGTGAGAACTCTCTAGGGTCAGCCGTCTTCCTCATTTGACAGATGGAAAACTGGCCTGGGAATGCTGACATGCCTTGCCCACGATTGCACAGCTGGGTGGAACAGAGCTGGCCCTAGAACACAGCCGTCTGTCCTCTCAGCTCGTGCTCCTCTCGCTGCCATAGCCTCCCTCTCCTGGAACTGTCTGTCCTGACTTATGTGACTTGGATGTGTTGATTGCATGTGGCCCCATTTCCCAACTTGCCAGGATGCCCTCAGGATCCCCTGGGGGAATTTCAAGCATATGAGAACAGGCTAGATGCAGACCCAGTCCTTTCCGGCGTGCACACTGACCTCACCAATCATCTCTTCTCCACACACCTTTGCTCACCTTTCAAGATGGTCCTCCATCCTCATGACTAGTACCTCTTCTCTTGCCCCACGAACCAGCTTTTGAAATGGTTGCAAACCTACAAATGCCAAGCCGCATCTTACATCTCATCAGCGCACATCCTAATGACTCTGTACAGAGCAGTTCTTACTTTAAGAAACCTCATATAGCCTGCACCTGCGGATAAAGCCAAACATATTTGCATTTTCATCCTCTGTGATACACAGTTACATGTACAAAAGAAAGTAGTCTTTCTGCATCCACACAGAAGATTGTCATATTAGGTGTTTTCACTGTTTGTGCTAGGATGCCTTACATTCTTCTCAGAAGGTGGACATTGTATCTTGGCTGCATATTATAGAGCTTTATGTGACTATGGCATTTATTTATTTATTTATTTATTTTTAAAGATTTTTTATTTATTTGACAGAGAGAGACACAGCGAGAGAGGGAACACAAGCAGGGGGAGTGGGAGAGGGAGAAGCAGGCTTCCCACAGAGCAGGGAGCCCGATGCGGGGCTCGATCCCAGGACCCTGGGATCATGACCTGAGCCGAAGGCAGACGCTTAAAGACTGAGCCACCCAGGCGCCCCGGCATTTATTTTTTTACTATCATTTGCACAATAAAACAGCCCAGTGATGTCTCTGCATCACTTGAAATATGTGTTACTTTCAAAATGTCGCACATCTACACATGGAAACGTACGTACCCGAGGATACAGGTAAATTGGCCATCATCAGGGTTTTAGAGAACCCATTTTATTATAAACAGATGCATTTGTTCTGCTTACTCACTGTAAGGCTTTTGTTTGCAGACATTGTTCCCTCTGGTCTTATTGCTCCTGGATATCTTTGGGGCTTACCTTCGCCTCCTTCCCTTCATTGTGGAAGTAATGGGAGATAAAGTCAGGTTGCCATTTTTTGGAAGTAGGATGAATGGTTTTTGTCATCCAAGGGTTTGGTTGAGTTGTGCATCCAGTCCCTGTGTTCGACGTCTGCCAACTTGGAGATGTTGAGATCCCCTATGAGCACCAAACGGGTGCAAAGTAGTCTATTTTGGATTTCCTCTGAGTAAATATAGAACTCTCTTCTTTGCCCTTGTTCCTATAATGCCAACTAATTATCTCCTCCCCCTGCTCACTCAATCTAACCAGATGCAGTTAATTTACACTGTCTCTCTTTGAGTTTTCTCACACAACAGGCACACTACACTCTGGCTCCAGGGAAGCCTATTTATTCCCTTGGAATTGTGCATGTTCGGGGGAGGGGGTGGGGGGCTCAAGGGTGGTTCCCAAACTCTTCACCACAAAGGACCCCTTCTGTTGTTTCCCTTGGCTAACCCAGCGTTTTGTAAGATTTTGCCTGCTAAACTGCAATTAACCAGTAATCATTCAGCTGTAATTCCATTTTTATTAATCAAAGACATACAACAGAATGGGAAGGAAAAACCTCATTCCAGAAATGACCTTGATCTCATCAGTGGCCAATCAGAGGTTTTGACTGGGATGAGACAACCAGTGTTACCACACTGACTCGATAAGACTTCCAGCTCAAACACAAAACAACTTGACTTTTCACTTAGTCCATGTGACCACATCCTGGGCAGATATTCAGTTTCCAATAAGCTGCTTGAAATATGAAAAATAGTTTTTACTACCTTGTGGCCCCTTCATTGAGAATCATTGGATTTTATAATAGGGCATCCCCCATTAGAGACTTGGTTCTTCATTTCCTAAGACTTAGCCCCAGACCAGGTTTTTTTTTTCCTACTAAATTATTCCCTGCCTTGATTTTTTTAGAAACTTAAATTTAATTTTCATCGTCAGCTGTCTTTTCAGCATGGTTTTGTGAATTCTTGGGCAGCCACACCCCTCTCCAAAAAGCCAGGCCAGCACACAGCCCAGCAGGACTTACTGCTGAATCACAGGTCCCCAGCAGAGCCTTCTTTCTGTGTACAAATGTGTGCATGTGTAGAGTGGCAGTAGGGTTTATCAATTTTTAGTGTAAAAATCCAAAGTTCCTATTTGAAAGAAAAAAACCCCCAGCAGAACAGAACAAAACAAAACCAAGAACGAAACCATAATCCTTACTTCAGTCTTTGGCTTAAATCTTGTCTATAAAGATCTGTGTGTGGTAAATAAAAATAAAAAGGCTCAAGTTTGATTTACATTTTGTGGTTTCAGAGCTAATCCAATCTTGTTTTTTCTGGGCTGTATTCTTCTCAGACCCTCTTCTCTGTCTGGAAGCCTCTTCTGAATATCTACTGGATCTCTGGGGCTCTCAGGATAATCTGGTGGTCCATGGGAGGAGTATTTTAGGGACAGTTTCACTGATGTAGGAGAGTAATAAAGAGTCTTTACTATTCCAGTTATTGTAGCCCATAAAAAGTCAGATGGGTAGCGAGAGCAAGAGTTCTTTTTTGTCTTTGTAGGCTGTCTGTGCCCATGTGCATGTGCATAGTGGTGCGATATTTTCTCTTAAAAGGGCAGATCAGCCTATGTTTCACATGCTAAGTATCCTCATCTTTGGTCTTGGGATATTGGTTTCCATATTTCCGAACTCTGTTTCCAGGAGGACCATTTTCTGTATTGATGTAGTTTTATTTTCTTTTTTAAGAAGCCAGACAAACAACAAACTGAATCTCATTCAAAAGGTTTACTTAAAAAGATCTGGTGTATAGGTACCCATGAGGGGTTTTCCTGATGTTATCTTCCTTTTTTTTTTTTAAATGAATTTTTAGTTGTGGAAAAATACACTCAACATAAAATTGACCATCTTAACCATTTTTAACTATGCAGTTCAGTGGTTTAGGTACATTCATATGGTTGTGCAGTGAGCGCCACCATGCATCTACAGAATTCTTTTATCTTGCAAAATTGAAACTCTGTCCCTGTTGAGCACTAACTCTCCACTCTCCTCCCACCCCCAGCTCCTGGCAGCCCCCATTCTACTTTCTGTCTCTATGAGCTTAACTACTCTGGGACCTCGCATAAGCAGAATCATACTGTATTTGTCCTTTTGTGACTGGCTTATTTCACTTGGCATAATGTCCTCAAGCTTCCTTTGTGTTGTAGCATGTGTCAAAATTTGCCTTCCTTTTTAAAACTGAATAATATTCCTTTTTGAATATATCATATTTGTTTATCTACTCATCTGTTGATGGACCCTTGGGTTGCGTCAGTCTTTGAGCTATTTGTGAACAAGCTGCTATGAACATGGGTGTACAAAGTCTCTTTGAGTCTCTGTTTTCCCTTCTTTTGGATATATACCCAGAAGTGGAATTGCTGGGCCATATGATAATTTGAAGAATGACCAAACCATTTCTATAGCAGCTACCTTATTTTATGTTCCCACCAACCATGCACAAAGGGCTCAATTTCTTCACACCCCCACGTTATGTGATACTTTCTCTCTCTCTCTCTCTTCTTTCTTTCTTTCAAGATTTATTTATTTATTTATTTGAGAGAGAGAGTGCGAGAGCACGTGTGTGGGAACAGGGGGAAGAACAGAGGGGGAGGGAGAGGGAGGGAAAGAATTTTAAAGCAGACTCCTGGCTGAGTACAGAGCCTGATGCAGGGCTTGATCCCACCACCCTGAGATCATGACCTGAGCTGAAACCAAGAGTTGGATCCTGAACCGACTGAGCCACCCAGGCTCCCCCCACCCCTTTTTTTTTTAATAGTTGTAATCCCAAGTTTTTTTCCTGTTGTCATCTTGGTAGGCATCTTCATCTTTCCCCTCTAGTTCAAGCTTCCTGTTTGCTCTTTCTCTGCCATTTGGCACATCCTTTTCTTGCCTCTTTCTACCACATCGACTACCTTGTTCCATTGCAGTGCATGTTTGGATCCTCTTTCCTCTGGCCCATACTTGTTATTCCTCTCTCCAGTGTATCGCTTAACTCCAGGAAAGTAGTATTTGTGGGATGGGAACTTCCAGAGAATAACTGTGGGGAGTAAAGCACTTACCAACCTTCCGTGCATGCTAGAGGGTATTGCATTGAACCCGAACACTAGAGTTTTTATTAACTTATCAAATGAGCTCCATATTAGTCTCTTCTTGATTTGTGGTGAAGATTCAGCTTTGAACCCTTTCTATTCCTTTCAGCATAGAAGCAGTATTTGGATGGTAGTTGGAGTTGAGCTCTTGCTGAGATTTATATCCACAAAGCCTAGCAGATTCCTGCCGTCTTAGGCCACTCAGGCTGCTTTTCAATCTGTGACCACTCCTTTCCTTTCCCTAGAAATGGACACGCCAGACATATCAGTAGAGGCACCTCCTGAACAAGGATTTCTGTCTCTGAGAAGGATGGATAAGACCAATACTCAACATTTAATTGACGCTTACTGTGTGCTGGGCATTGTGCTAAGCAGTTTGCACTAATTAAATAATCTTCTTAATTAATTTTCAATGGTTGAAAAAAGTTTCAATTTTATGGAGAAAAAAAGTGTGTCTTAAGGAGTTGGAGAACTTAGCCAAGGTACCATAGCCAGTTTCAGTGGTAAAATTGCATATATACAATGGAATATTACTCAGCCATCAGATAGGATGAATACCCAACTTTTGCATCAACATGGATGGGACTGGAGGAGATTATGCTAAGTGAAATAAGTCAAGCAGAGAAAGTCAATTATCATATGGTTTCACTTATTTATGGAACATAAGTAATAGCATGGAGGACATTAGGAGAAGGAAGGGAAAAATCAAGGGGGTGTGGAATCAGAGGGGTTGGTGAACCATGAGAGACTATGGACTCCAAGAAACAAACAGGGTTTTAAAGAGGAGGGAGGTGGGGGAATGGGTTAGCCCAGTGATGGGTATTAAGGAGGGCACGTATTGCATGGAGCACTGGGTGTTATACGCAAGCAATGAATCATGGAACACTACATCAAAAACTAATGATGTACTGTATATTGACTAACATAACATAATAAAAAAAAAAAGAAAAAAATTGGAGTGTAATTAATGGATGCAAGTTCCAGAGGAAAAGACATTGATCTACAGGAAGGAAAAACGTTCCAGAATTTAGAGCTGTGAAAGAGTGGAAAAACCTGGGGAATATGGTCTGGAAGCAATCTTGATGGGATCGTTAGAGAGGGAATCTGTTCTCTGGGAAGTGGTGGGCACTGTTGGCTCCCGAAGTGCCATTTAACTCTGAGGTTGTACAAGTCACATTCATGTGTGTGACAGATTTGATGGAATATCAGTCCTCAGTCCCCATGATGGAGAGGCAGCATTGCGTAGCAGATATGGCCTTGGACTAGGATCAGGATGCCTGCTTCTAGCCCTGGATCATGCATGTTACAGAGGTCATGTGCTGCCTCTTTGGGCCTCAGTTTCCCTATTTGTAAAAAGAAGTACACTGGATTAATGGACGACCTTTACATTACCTTCCAGCTCTGAATTCTCTGATTCTAGCTGAGGGTCCAGGTTTGGGTGTCAGGCATGCTAATTTATCAGCCTTGCTCATCAATAATTTATGGGAGCTATTAATATGTGCCTTCCATGCCCAGACTCCCCATCTCTAGTGTAGGGGAGCCCAGTGCTGTGAAGAGTCTACAAAAGCCTGGCTCCAGGCTATTTTTTTTTTTTTTTAGTGAAAATTCCATTCTCTCAGAGAGGGTGTAGATTTTCTCACTAAAAAACACAGATTATATGCCCAAAGTGAATGCATCGTTCTTTCTTGTTCTTTGTCCATTGTTGTCTAGTAAAACCTTTGCCAGTTTCTTGGTCATTTTTGGGAGACACAGATAAGAGAAGGGACTCTTCTACTTGCTGGTGTAGGAAAAGACAGCCCTTTGGGTTGCAGCACTTCACGTGATGACAGCCTGGATCAAGTGGTAAATAAGAAATGAAATTTCCTTTGAGAATATCCCTCTCTTCCTGCTGATTAAAGAGACGGTACAGAAGAGTTATGATATTTACTTCTGTTGTTGGGTTAGTGTGTAAGAGTTATACTTATTCTACTTGACGGACCAGCCTTCCTAGACTTGCAGAACTTTAAGATTTGACACAGACTAGCTCAGTCATCTGTACATTGGTTCATTCCATCATTCATTCATTTAGGATATTTTTCAG
>NC_138370.1:39578792-39683052 GCF_054177405.1 Leptonychotes weddellii | reverse complement strand
TTAATACTGCCTTTCTCAATGAGTTGTGGTATTAAAAACATTAGTGAGTGTAAGGTGACTACCATACTGTATAACGGAAGAGATGCTTTAAAAAAGTCATGGCAATTATTACCTTGTATCTCCCACAGTGTCTATCCAGTGGTTTGGATACTATAGTCACTCAGTAAATATTAGTTGGCAGATTAATCTGTGACTGCCAAGCCTTGAAGAGTTTGGATGACTGAGTCCTTTGCCAATTCATATAGGACCTTTCCTGTAACTAGTTGTATTTGACTACTGCTTAGCAGTCTTACCCCCAGTGGCAAACAGGTACAAAACAATGCCAAGAACAGATATCTAGGGTTGTGAGGCAGAATGAATCACTCAGTAAAGGTTTATCAAGTGTCTCTTATATTATAGACTTTGCAAGGTGCTCCTAAGAATAATAAAATTGGATAGACACGAAGCTTTCCCATCAGGAGCTTATAGTTCAGATGGAAAAGCAAAGGATGTGCAGAAAAAACCGTGATGCAATGGAAAATGCAAAAACTGCCCTAAGAGACGCAGAGATTAAAGCTCTGAAGACCTGTAGTGGGGAGATGATTTTCATCTAGGTGGAGGTGTGAGGGGGTGACAACTCTAACTTAGACATTCCTGGCTGAGGTCAAAGGGCATTCTAGGAGGAAAGTATGTAGGAGAAGACATATAGAAAGGAAAGGCTTTCCCAAATCTGCTCATAGTTTTACAAGTGCAGGGATATGTGTGAATGGGGGGCAGTAGGAGAAGTTAGAAAGATTATTTGGGTCTGGATTTTGTAAGACTTTATGTACCTGTACAAAAGTATTTTGACATATTTTGTTGGTTGGTGGAAAGACATCAGAAGATTTTGAGTAGTGCAATTTTGTGGTCAGGTCAATATTTTGGAGGGATAACTTTGAGGATGAATTGGAAAAGGGGGAGTGGAAGTAAGGGAACCTATTAGGAAGGCGTTACCAATAGTTCACAAATGCTTTTTTGGGGGGGTGGGGATTTATCAGTTTATGTGCCAGAGCTTGGGCATTATCTCCATTATTTTGTAACACCAGGAATTGGGAAGATGGGCAGTCTTCAAATTTTGTGACTTCCTATAAAAATATCCCAGTTTCTGATTTAGTTTCTTTCATCTTCTTCAGGATGTGCTCCCTTTCCCACCAGTAGTGGTTGGGAGGTGGGTTTTCCCTGTCAGATACTAGTCACTGGAGGTAAAAGGCCTATTTTCTCACCTCTCCACATTTCACTTCCCCTCCCCCAATACACCCACCACTCCAAAGCTTTTGCTGATGTTGCCACTTGTCCCCATGAGTACACGTCCTTTGTTCACTGGAAAGCTCAGATCCTTTGCAAAGAACTGCTGTTGTACCATCTGGCAATCTGTGAATTTTTTAGTAGCCTGGATGTTTGTGAGAAAGCAGGAACTCGGAGGCCAGAATCCAAACCATTTACAAGTACTTCTTCAGAAAAGAGGTGAAAAAACCCAAACCAGTTCACCTTTACTAGCATTTTCTAATTCAGAGTGCTTGCACAGGTCCCCTGGATCAATTCCCAATGAAAATCAGAGGACCAAGTGGTTGTATGCAGTTATGCAGAACAAATAATGGTATGCTTCAACTTCCAGCTTCTTCCTCATAAAATGGTGTGATGTGATTGACAGCAGATTTGCCCGGAAGTGGATGAGTCAAGAGTAGAAGAACAGTACTCTGAAACTGTTCTATGCTGGAAATAAGAAATAGGTGTTTGTTTCTAGGAAAAGTATTTCTTTTCGGAGTTGTCTAGCTGGCTCTCAGGGGAACAAAGGACTTTGACCTGAGGAAAGATTGATAAGACTGCACGTTCATCCAGAGAGAACCTTCTAGAACTTCCAGTTTGTTCTTTCTTTTTCTGTTTGAGCAAATTGGGCTAGATAAATTCTTCTGGGTCTATCTTTAACCAGCCAAGAGGCTAACAAGCCAAATTGTTGGGAAATATGACATATCCCAAGGAGATAAGAAGGAAGTTATCCACAGATAGGGTTCTACCCATTAGGACTTGATTAGATGATTTGTTGATTCAAATCCTATAAGAATTTTTCTCTGTTGCTCTGTTCTTCACATTGACCTAGAGTTGCAATTGGAGGGGGCATTTGCTCGAAAGGAAAGTGGTTGGGTGACAAGAGGCTCAAAGCATGTTAGGCAGCCTAGACCCAAGTCTATAAAGAATCAGCATTTCATCAGCCTGGACTGGGTAATTAATTAAATGATTGTCCTCCAGGAAGGTTTTGTTCTAAACTCAAACTCTCCCAGCCCCCTCAAGACCACCAAGGAGCCAGAACTGGTGAGAAATGCTGCAGCTGCTCACATATAACAGGAGCTTTTGAAAAGGAAATAGGGAGAAATTCCTAATCCCACTGATACGATGGCAGGAATGGAAGAATTTGCAGGGATGGAACCAGTTGGATTCAGGCCAGCATTTTGGGTTTAACACCTGCATTTTCTAAGGCACATAGGGTGCCAGGACTTTTTAAAAAGAGAACTCACAAAATGGTCATGCATTCTGGGTCATTGTAACTTCGTATGCTGTTATTCACACATAGGACCTCCAATAAAGCCCTGAGGTGGGTCTCTATGGAGACAAAGGGCGAGCCTTTTGTTTGTTTGTTTTGGGTCCAGATTTGCACAGTTGTGCAGGACATTTTCTGATTGATTTAAAGCTATGCACGTGATTGATCTTAGCTATGTACTGGGACTGTCACCCCACATTTCAGATGAGAAAACTCAGTTGAAGAGCAACTCCTTCAGTGGCCATGAAGCAAGCAGGTCAAAGATTCAACTGGGATTAGAGGCAAGATCTCTAGCTCCTAGGACAAAACTCTGATGGTCTATGCAAGGAGAGGACAGGGAAAACAATGGCATTCACGACAAATACGGTGTTGCTGAATTGCAAAGCTTCTAACTGGACTGGAGCTTTGGAGGATTCATCACCTTTCAAGCACCATGCCATGGGTCAGACTGATGACATTTTCCTTCACTATATAATCAGTAATTTTGTATGTAGCCAGTTTGTTCTGTGTAAAAGGCTTTTTCTTACCTATAAGAAATAAGGCTGTACGTACAACACAGATTTATGACATGTGGATTGCATACATAAAATGGCTATTATTCCTGCCATGTGATAATAAGTATAGCAAAATCTGGCTTCAGATCTAGGTTTGACCACTCCTCTATGCCATTCATGCATTTACTCACTCATTCATTTCCTGCCTCTCATTGAGTCTGGACTTGGCAGATTTAGCAAATAAAAATATGGGATGCCCAGTTAAATTTAAATATCACATTAACATGAATGATTTTTTTTGGTGTAAGTACATCCTAGTTAAATTTGTATTTCAGATACACAGCAAATATATTTTCAGTGTAAACCTTTCCCACGCGATATTTGGGATATACTTAGACTGAAAAAAAAATCATTTGTTGTTATCTGAAATTCAAAATTAACTGGGCATCCTGTATTTTATTTGGCAACCCTACCTGAATCCCAGTTTCTTATCTGAAGAATAGGGGATTGAGGGCTGCCTTACAGCACTGGGCTGGGGAGAGACGATGTGTATGAGAGCCCTGTGCCATGACTGGCCCCAGGGCTAATTAGCACATGCTCAGTTCCTTCCTTTTCATGTTTTTTTTCCCCTACCTTCAGGTAAGGGTCATCATTATCTTCTTGTCTATGTGGAAGTTGACTCACACTTAGGAGATTTATTTACGAGGCTGATAGATGAGCAGAAAGCATGATTGGGAACCATCAGCATTCCCTGACTGCCTCCCTCCCCCTCCACACCACCCCCCGCTGCTGCCCCCAGTCTTTGCCAGTTTCTCCACCCAGACCCCTCCTCAGAGTTCTGTCTCTTGTCTCTTTTTGTCACCTCTCAGTGCCTTGCTCTCATGCTCTGTCTAGACCCTGTTTTATGGACTTGTCGCCTCCTTTGCATTGCTTTTGCTTAGTGTCCACTGTCCATCTCCTGTTCACTTTCATTCTGACTTCCCTGAAAGCCTTTGTTCAGCGTTCCCTAAGTCTCCTTCAGCGCTTCAAACATGTGGGATTGTTTAGGCTCAAGTGATAAATTGCACAGAGTTAAAGGTAAAGGGGAAGCTCCTCTTTCCCCACTTGGTCTTGGCTGACGTTTGAACAAGAGCCAGACTTTACTTCGATTTAATGCTAACAGTCCACTTGATGCTTGCCCAAGTAAATGTAGAGTGGCTAATGCATTTTATCATCCAGATGTTGAGTCACAAGATGAAGGATAACCACCATTTAGGCATATATCTGGGTAATTTAGTGAACTGAAAAAAAAAATCTAACTTTGAAAATTTGGTGTCATTTTGAATGTTGAAAAACGGATGGCAGATTTTAAAATTCCGCTCTTGCTTTCCTCACTTCCCTTGCACCCCACCCTGTCCCCATCTCCCTCTTTTTTCCTTTGTTGACCTTTCTTTTTACTTCCTGCCTTTGGTTTTAGGGTCTCCCTTGCTTCCCCACCCCCCACCTTGCCTCACATTTTCAGTGAGGTGTCTAACCTTGATTCCGACACGGGCTGTCAGAAACAGTTCCGTGAGCAACTTGTACCCTAGTGCCTTTCTCCTCAATCCCCTCTTTCTTCTTTTCATTCCCTGATGAAGAATGAAATGCTGGCTTCACTGTAGGTGTTCTGTTTATAACTCCGGCTTGGCGGTTTTCACTTCGAGTGGAGTCCATTGAGCTTGTAAATTGTATTGGATCAGTGAGCCCATAATGAGACCTCCAAACCCAAACAGTAGAAGTCTGCTGGGATTTTATTGTTCATAAAGCTTTTTCCCTGGGGAGGGATAGAGTCATTAGGTGTGCACTGTGTTTAATATTTGGTCATGACAGGAAGCAATAATTTTCTATTTTTATGGTGGCTTCTGAGTTTTTAGAGCAATTGTCTAATTCCCATCACTGAGACTGGAAGCAAATTAACCAGACACTGAGGTAAGCCTGGATGTGGTTTTGGTCAGGGCCTATCTGGTTTAGCGTCTTTCTCTATCCTCTGCCTGAACCCTGCTACTCTGATGGCTGGCACCTGCCCACTCACAGGTGTAGCTTATTATTTGGAGTCCCCTGAACTCTTCTTATCAGGTAGAAATGTTCTTTCTCCAAAGAGGATCTTCTTTGAGAAGCACTCTCCTGTCCTTTCAGACCATCCCCTCCTCAGATGAGAGAAATGTGTAAAGTTTTTCAAAATTGGCACCATCCTGAAAAAGCCTGCCTCCCTGCTTCGTAACCTCGGATGAGGCAGATGGATTTGAGTGGGACATCTATTCTAAAGATTTGCAACCTAGTCCAGCATCAAGAAGCCCCCAGTTAAGGTGTTAGGTCTCCTCGCTTCACAAAGGGTGGGGGGATGCTTTGGCTTAGAAACCTCTGAAAGAGAGCCCAAGCCTAAGTATTTGTAGACCAGGGCAGAAAGATCAGTTTGGTGAATTGGCATGATTTCTATCAGTTGGGCCAGGCTGACCTGCGATGCTGGAACAGGAGGTGGGAATTTTCCAAGGGCATGGGCTTAGCTGTTCCCCACTCACATCTGTAAAGGGCCATAACTAGTAGATTACTCCACAGGTCATGGGGTCAATGGTCCACTGACTGCTGGATGCTAGTCTACCCTGGTAGCAGGGTTTGAAGCCCCGTGGAAATAGAATTCTGTGATGTAATTCCGAGCATGAGGAAGGTTGAACAGAGGCTAGTTGTTTTGAAACCCATTCTGTCTGTACATCATCTTGGTCTCTTCAGCATTTTTTTTTCCCCCTGGTAGGAGACTAAAAATGAGGCGTCAGTGACATGCTTCTTCGGGAAGTCACAGCCTACCATTTTTTGAGTTTTACAGCATTTAGCAGGAACCAGCTGGGCAAAATTGTGTCCGAAAAAAATTGTCATGCTTGACCTGACCTGCAGAGCTATGGAACTGACTCTTTTTTTTTTTTTTAAAGATCATTTATTTATTTGAGAGAGAGAATGTGATAGAGAGCATGAGAGCGGGGAGGGTCAGAGAGAGAGGCAGACTCCCTGCTGAGCAGGGAGCCTGACGTGGGACTCGATCCCGGGACTCCAGGATCATGACCTGAGCCGAAGGCAGTCGCTTGACCAACTGAGCCACCCAGGCGCCCCATGGAACTGACTCTTAACTCTTAAATCAGATGTGATGACCTTGAGAAAAACTTCCTGAAATCTCCCTGGCATGGGAAGCCTAGACTTGTTGCACATAAGTGGATTCCAGGGAAGGTTAGGGAGCCATGGACTAAAGGCAGAAAATCAGAGCCAGGGAGTAAATGAAAGGATCTTTTTTCCAAACCCAAGTCACACATACCTTTCCTCTGAAATATTATGCCTGCAGAGGGAGAGGATGTTTAATATCTTCCCAAGGTGTTGGTGTTCGAATCCCTCCCTTTCCCGTCTACCCCCTCCCCCCCCCCTTTTTTTTTTTTTACCATGGATGCTGTTGATGGTCCAGGGAAGCCTATGGATCTATAATCCTATTGGGGCTTGTTGTCTTGTTCAGATAGAAGGAGCTGCTAAGTTTCAGTTAGAGGTTGGTGAAAATAAAGATCTAATGTTTACCCTTCCAAGTTCACAGACCTCTTCAATCTCCAAACACATTGAAACTTCCACCAATGACGCATTGTGCCCTTTCTTTTCTCTTATCCTGGCACCACCCCTTTGTTCTCTTTCTTGCCTCTTTACTCCTATTCTGCTCTTGTTCTTGCCTCCTTTTCTCTTTTTCATTTCCTCTCACTCTGTGCCTTTTTTTCTGTCTCTCCTTCCCCTTGCTGCCTGCCTTCCCCTCCCTAAGTCATCGTGGACTTGTGCAGGAGCCGATTGCCAGTGTGTTTGTCAGGAACTTGGTCTCAGCCGTTCTGTTGCTCTCAATGGCCCATTTGTTTGCTCCTGTGAAGGAAAAAAAAAAAGAAACTTTTCCAACCTATGAGTTCCATTGTCTCCCTAGGGATCCTTGTTTGAATCTTCGCTGTAAGATTTTTTTTTTCCTATGAAGTACCAAAGAAATAATTGCCTTATCGTTAACAAACAGAACCTGGCTCTTATCACCCCATACCCCAGAGCCTTGGTGCAAAAGTTGGGCCGTGCCAAGTGCATGCATTAACCTGATACGCAAAACCCCTTTTCAAAGCTGGTCCTTGGAGGACGCTCATTGAGGGCGTTTTTGTCGAGGGGTGGCACAGTGAAAGCACTTCTTACAGCACTGGGTGCCAAAAGAGATTGGCTGGCGTTTACACCCCGGTTACAACAAAAAAGAGTGTATTTTTCTGGGAGGAACATTTTCAGATTGTTCTAATTGTCACTGGCAATGAGCAATACTTGGAACTTGAGTCTTGCGGGGGCCTCACTGGAGTTTTAAAGCATCCCTTGGCACGAGAGACTGTTTGGTTCCGTGGGTGAGCTGTGGCCTGAAAAAGCACACAGATCATAAAAAGCGCCAGGCCTGACTGCCCACTATTGCCCTGAAAAGGATGTGACATAACTTGGAACCCGGACTGTGCTGTCAGTGTGGATTCTGAGTTTGTGTTTGGAGCCGTAGAGGTCTCCCGTGAGAGCTCATTTGCATCTTGTAACAGTCTCTTGGCCTCCACCTGTTCGTGCTCTAGTTTATAAAAAGCAGAGATCTTCCTTTGGAACCTGCAGAGAGTGTGGTATCTTCTCCTCACTCAAATCAATGGTATCGTTTTCAGAAACCCTGAGCGTGAGGTTGGCCTCTTTCTATTCCAATCTACTATTGGAGCAACATCGCTTCTGCTTTCTTTTGGATCTTTCGACAAAGCGGATGCACAAGGGATCTGGGGAAATGCTTGCTTTGGGGTCAACTTGAATTGCCATCCTTTTAAAAAAGTTTTCCCTATTGTGTCTTCTTTGTTAAAATAAAATAAATAAATAAGAAAACCCCACAGCAAAACACAAAAAAGATATATGATGTTGTAGCGACATCAGATACTGACAGTGCATCTCAAAAAGATCCTTGGGGAAGCTTTTGTTTGGGGTGGGAGAAATCTTTCTCTTAAGCATTTCCCAGCATTCCTTCAAGACATCTGGTTCTCTCATTTTCTCTCTGACTTCTGTGCTTTTTTTTTTTTTTAAATAACTCCACTACTGTCATTATTTTTATTATTTTTAACCATTTAACTAAATGTGCTGAATGGTGATCCCACATGGCATCTTGTCTAAAACTTGTTTGACCTTCAGAAGTGATGACCTTAACCAATTTTTACTGGCAAGTGTCTTGACTTTATTACTCGGGAGACAGTTTATTTTTTTTTCTTAAAGAGAGAGTGAACAAGAGAGAGTGAGCTTTTCTTAAGATCAAAGAAAAGGAAAGAGCAAGGAGGTTATACCCACCCATCTCTATGCCGGAGCAAAATTTTCTCTTTCCCATCCTGTTTTATTATTATTCTCAGTGTCCTTAGAAAAGCATAAATAAACAAGGTGAAATCGCACCCATGCCTCCCGTAGCCACATTCCCCTCTTAAAGCATGTGGGAGCTCCTCTGTTTGCACTTTGAAATTGGGTTGCTGAGTTGAGGCGTTGTCTAGTGTAACCATCGTATTATTTTCTTTTGCCCAGTATAAGCGGAGGCCAAATTGATTAAATACAAGGAAAAAAAAATAAAAGGAGGCAAACTGGGTTGATCATCTTTCTGCTCTAACTTTAGTAGACACAGGTCTGAGTGAGAAGGATTAACTTTGCTGCTTTGTGTACCCTGTTGTCCCTAGGCTCTATCTCCAAAACCAAATATAAGTAGGCAGAATGTGTGCAGTTGGCAGACACTGAGTGAAGAGGCCCCCAAGTGGAATGAGCACAGTAAATGAACTGCTGTTCTACCCTGGGGCAGGGCAGAGTGAGAAACATCAGTAGAATAGGGCAGGCCTGCACTGCCTCAGCCTCCCTGCACCGAAGAACTGGTTCAGGTTTCTGGCATCATAAATCTCAAGGCCCTGTAAACTATGGGGAGATAAGAACATTTTGGCTGCAGCATCCTTCCTGGAAATGGAATAATTTCCTTCTAGGTTATTTGTGGTTGTATGATGGAGAAAATATTAGGACCCTGACATAGAGCATTTCTTTTGGGGTGAGGGCCTCGTGGGGCCGAAGCAAAGGGCTTCTTTAGGAGGTGGAAGCATGGAAGGTGTCATGGTGTTGGGAAGGGGTCGTATCAAGTCGGAGCTTCGGAGCTGTTTCTACTGTCACCCCGCACCCACCTACAGCTGCTGCCATCAGGGTATCCTCTTTAGATGGGCTCAGCGTGCAGGTGTTATTGGTCCAGGCTTTGCCAAACGTCAGGAGATTAACGATGATTGGCCACGAGCTTGACCAAGGCACCAGGAGTTTGTGAAGAAGCCTTTTCTTCATTGGTACACCCGCCTAAGGAGAAAATTGCCTTTATAGGTACAGTTTACAGTTTGGATCGCTAGAGCATCCGTAAATCCTGCTTGCAATAAGAATGACCCATTTATAGCAGTTGGAACCTCTGATGTATTCTCTGTCACATCATCCCACTCTAATGCCATAGCTCTCATGCAGTTTCACCTTATTGAAGGCAAGCAACGCTATTGATTCAGTTAATTAATCAAGCCGTCGGTCGCCACCCAAATGTGTTGTGAGTACCGAGTAGCCCTAAGCACTGTGGTAGTGCTGTAGGTGAGGGGACAGGGGCGGGGGGAGGGGGGTGGGCAGGAAGACTTCTGGTTCAAGGTGGAAGGGGAAAGATGAGCGTGTATGCCCACTCGAGGCTTAAAACACATTGCGAGTCTCTGGGGCTCAGACCAAGCAGTCAGTTCTAGAAGTCATGTTGATATTGTTGCTGGGTTGTTTTTTCTTCTGTGGTCACTATTATTTTCTTGGTCCACCCATCACAATACAGAGGTCACAGCACCATGACCTTTTCCTGGTGGAATGGACCGCTGAAGAAGTCACATGGCCAAGTTTGTATCGGGGGTCCACATTTGTTTCCTCCACTCTTTTAATCAGAATGCTCATTTAATTCTATTCCAGCACCTGTTCAGCAATTAACACCCTACGATTTGCATCTTACCCTGACATTTGCTATCTTTCCAATTAGTTTTTATATCAGTATAATTAGGTAGGGTTATTACAGTGCATCAAGCAGGGTCATGGTTATTCCCAAGCCTTTAAGCGCTTTCCCAGATTTGTTTAGGGAAGCCACTAAGGGCAAATGGTTGATTAGGATCACTGTTTTTCTTCTTCATTCAGATCTGGAGAAAACTGTTTCCCCATGTGGCTCATGAAAGATCAGGGAAATATGTCAACCTATAAGAATTAGTATTATGTAGTTCATGACTTTTGGGTGAATTTACAGAGGATTATAAATAAGGTACATAAGGTGGATGTACTGTGGGTGTTTTCTGTGTGGGGGCCAAAGGGAGATCCTCACTTCACTTGCTTTGGGTTATCAGTGGCAGGGACAAAGGGAAACTGAAACCTTCTAAGTCAACTTGTGTGTGTGTGTGTGTGTGTGTGTGTGTGTGTGTGTGAAGGGGGTGGGGAGGGGGGAGAGAGAGAAGTGTTTTTATCCTAATGGCATAAAGGGATAAAGAAAAGGTGATTGGAAAATTCAGCCGATATCTATCCTTAAGCTTAAGCTTGGTTTTGTGATTTTCACCCACACTGGGAGTATCTGATGAGACCAAAACCCAAATTCCCTACTTACTGGAAAAAAAAAAAGTAAATTCAGAAGGCAGATGCTTTGCTGGGTCCATTAGTGTGTCTATTATATCCTGGATACTTGGAGCATTGCCCAGATCCGATCTATAGGTGATCCATGATATGGGCTGGAGGGAATCCGTGCCTGTCGTTAAATGGAACGTCCAGAGCTAACCTTTGATAAGTTAAGATTTAAAGTATATGCCGTCCAACAACATATTATCACATATTAGTCTATGATAATGTGTATATGGTGTTTCTTTGTATATGCCTAGGTCAGATTCATAGTTTCCTCATAAATGTACATGTACAGGTCATACATAAGTATTTAGGTCAAATTCCATTACACGCAATGGCAAAGTCTTGGAATTTGGAGATAATTGTTGGAAACAAATGAGGACTTTGAAATTTCTAGGCAGAGTTTAGATTTTGGTGGGCCCGGAATTGTTTGTAATGGTACCTGACTTCCCCGCTGAATTGGAAGGATGACATAGCAATATCCGGATGCTGCCTCTGATACAGTTGTTGGAGAAACAATACCATGATTGATGGGGGATGTAATAATGCCAGAGTCCTCTGGGAGAGAATTTTACACTGTCTGATTTCATATCGACAAGGTTTTCTTTTACCTGTGATACAAAATTGCATGGAGTCATTTTGTTGTGGCTTGCCTTGATTTTTTAATAGTGAGTAGAAATGTGATTTTGGGACGTGTGTATCAGGAAACCAGGCAATCTGAATTGTCATAACTGGAGCACATCTATTTACAACGTGGCACAAGGCGGGGGGTGCCTGAAATTAAAAATCCCAAATACTGAATGGGGATCTCTGAATCTTTCTGCCATAAGAAGGAAGTGGGCTGGGGGAGGGGAGAGACAGAGTAGGGAAAAGAGTCATGTGACATCATAGATGTTGCTTCTACACCATTTTGATATTTCCTCCTCAAAATGTTAACGCAGAGTAGACACTCAGCAAATATTACTTAAAGGAATGACAGAACCTACTGTTAAGACAGCAGGAACCAAATGGTGCAAGTTCAGTGGGAAAGAAGCAGCAAAGTGTGCGGGAAAGTGCAATCTGGTCTCTGGAAGAAAAACAGGGAGATATTTGGCTGTTTTACTATTGGCTGTGATTGGCATGATAAAGTCTTAGTTAATTCGTATCTATTTTTTAATTGGGACCGTGTGTTTCAATGTCAAGTTTTTGCTCCGATGTCCTTTGGGTCTTAGATGTCACCTCGGTGAAGTGCCTCCTTCCTGGTCCTGCACTTCTAACCCCCTTCCCTACTTGATTTTTCTCATCACACTTTTCACCAATTAATGTGCTATCTACTTTAATCATTTGTTTACAATGTGTATTTGTTTACATCATGTGTATATTGTCCTCCCTGGCTCCCACTACAGGGTGGGGCAGAGAGTTTTTCATCTTTCTGTTGGGTGGTTTATCCCCGACATCTAGAATAATGTCTAACACATAGTAGGTATCAATGCATGTTTATTTAATGAGTGAATAAAAGAAGACCTACATTATGGAAGACTCAGTTTAATGTTTCAGTGGTCACAGGTATCAGGGACGCTTTGAGTATACACACTGCACACTGACCAAGGAGACAGGGAAGTTTCCCTTTACCTGGGTGCCTCACTAGTAACACCTGTTTGAAATCTAGCAAACAGCACAAACGGGGAAAAGGTCTCAAAGGCAGAACATATTATGTAAGTTCAGAATGAATACTGTAACCATGTCCGTTAGTGGAAGAGTTAAGAACCCTATCTGCCCATCTTGGCTCATACTTCATCCTTGCCTTAATAGATTTCATCTGGAATGCAAGCACACTTCCTTGTAGCACGAACGGGCCTGTTTCATATACTAAATACCGACTCCAGGAAGAGAGCGCAAGAGTATGTGTGAGAGGGACAAGCTTTTGTATGCATCAGGACTCACTTAGATGATTTTCAGCTCAGGGTTAAGGCCGATTTCTCTATTTCAAGCTAGATATTTTTGATTGCATTTTTCTTTGCATAGTATTCTTATAAACTACTATTTTCATATAAATGGGAAAATATACTTTTCCTAACGTTCCCTATACTAGTAAGTGTGATGTTAACTTTATATATATATATAAATATGTAAAGGGAACCTTTGTAGAAAGTCCCGCCGACACATCTTACCTGTGGCTTCCTCTCCTCCTTTGCCTACACCCCCACCCTACACACATGCCCCTTTTGACTTTAGGGACAGAAATACAGTCTCATTCCTTTAACCAAAATTGATGACACAAGAACTCTAGGAAAATGATATGCTTGCAAAGAACTGGGAGAAGTAGAAAAATAAACAGGGCATAATTTTTTTTTCTTTTCTGTCTTGGAATGGGAGCAGACGGATTTGGCTTCCCAAGGTGATGAGGTTTCTTTCCCCACTTCGGTTTTCTGAAGCTCCGGCTCTTTCAAGGCTCCCTTTGTAAAGTTAGCACAGTGAGGTGGGGAAGGGTTTACCACTCTGGAGGAGGAGTTCTGGGAGGGGGACTTGTCCAGGCATCAGTTTCTTATTCATACTATGCCCTTTTGTTGGCTGGGCAAGTGCCCCTGAAATTTGATAACGTGTTGGTTAAAAAAAAAAAGAAGTCCAAATAAATATTATTTTCCCCTAAGAATGCTGGCAGGATGGCGAATAGCACCTGGGAGGTGCCACAGGGCAGTCGCAACAAACGTGGACTCGATTCTGGGAAGATGCATTTTGGGGTCTCGGGCAGGGTCCTTTCAGTCGATGGTGGCAACGTACCTCACTCCTGCGGCACTTGGGGAAAGACCTCCGGGATGCAGATCCTTGTCTGATCCGATGCGTCCTGCCATGGCATTGTGCATGGTTACAGCACTGGACGGAGGGAGCATCTGGTCATTATTATTTATCGATTGGCAAACCTTAAGAGTTGAGGTGGGGAGAGAGAGAAGTGAGCTGAAGGGAAACATTTATTGGGAATACAGTAGGTGAGGACAGCATTCAGAGCCACTGAAAATGGAATTAAAAACGAGAGAACCAGGGGCTTATTCCCGGCACAGAAAATAATACGAAAGAGAAATGTTTCTTCTGTTCCTCCTGCTCCTTCTCCTTTTCTCTTTTCTGTCTCGTCCTTTTGCCAGAATAAGTTGGTCGTCTCATAAACACACTGACTAAGTCTAAGAAAGCAGAGCCTATGTGAGGGAGAGCAAGATTAGCAAAATAATCAATATAAACAATATTACCGACCGTATGCAATTTCCTTGGGAACAACCCCCAGTGACCAGGATGCAATTTCCGTTGCTTCGATAAATGTAGTTTGCCTTTATCCCTAAATAGCTCAGCTGATCAGCTGTTGAGGACTTGTTTAGAATCTGCAGCATGGGGACAGTTATTAACTTTCGCTGCAGATCTGCTGCCTTAGAGACATATCTGTACGTGTATGTATATTTCATGTGTACACACGCACGTATCTATGCACACATAGTACACGCATAAAGACACATGCGCCCCCACGCATGTATGGGTAAGCATAGAACCAAGCTAATGTGCTTCTTTTAGGGGGGGGGCATGCTACAGACTTGCTTAGTGGGGGCAGGTGAGCGTGTCCACATCAGCGCCCACTTGAGTCCCCGCCTTTCAGCCCCGCGCTCCGGCAAGGCGTGCCAACGAGGTATGGCAAGAGCCACCGCCCCGCGGGTCTGCTGCACTGGCAGGCCTCAGGGGATAGTCTCGTCAGCTTTGCGCCCTTAAGTCGAGGGAAGGCATTCCAAGATGTCATAAATAAATAAATAACATTTGCCGTTGTTTATAAATCAATTAATTTGTAAGTTGAAAGGTCGCGCAAAATATTTAGCGATTTCCGAGGCGGCTCGCAAGCTGCAGCGGGCGGCCGAGCAAGCAGCTGTCAGGATGGTGCTCCCGCTCGGCGCTCAGCTGCTCGGCACCCGGAATTTTCTGCCGGGGGGACGGGTGACCGCTTGATTAGTCGCTCCTGGGTTTTGTTCAAGGGAGAGCTCTGCATGGTTGCATTTTAACACCTTCTCCACTAAGCAGGAGGCCAGCCCAGGGTGCTAAATTCCTGTCTGTGGCTGTCTGTGAAATAAATCTGTGTGCCGGGCCGTTCCAAGCTGTCAGCAGTGGTTCGCCCTGATGGGCCCCTGAAAGGAGTTTCCTCTCGGTCTGTGGACCAGTGAGCAGCCACTAGGGAGCTGTCTTTAGCTCAGATTTCAGAGTTCGCTCATTAGACCAATAACAACAGACACTCTCTTAAACATATTCACAAAGTTATATTATGAGAAAGGAAAACAAAATCGCCAGGGCCAGACAATGCTAATATTCGGTTTCCCCTTGCCTGGTGCACCAGCCGAGATGGGAGACGGGAGGGCTCCAGGACCTCAGGCCCCCTGTCCGTCCAGGTTGCCCCCCCTGCTTCCTTTTTTGATGTGTGGCCTATCTCTGTGACAAGTTTATTTATCAAAGCAAAGTCGCCTCCCTTCCTGGCTAGGCAATGTCTCTCATCCATTTTCTCTCTTCCTGCCTAACGGGAGCCTCAGCCCACGGTATCCGAGGTGGAGGGCGTCCAGCGAGATGATTATTCCATGTTCTGGCTTCTCGTGCTCGTTCTCGCAATGCATGTTTTTCCCCTTGGCTCTAGGATGTCGGCAATCTCCTCAGATATTGATGCGACATTCGTGAAATGAGGCCAGGAATGAAATTTCTGAGTGGGGTGTTTCCCTGCAAAAACAGTGCTGGCCTTTACCCTCCACTTAACTTGTTCATCTCTTTTACTTTAAACGTTCCTGAATCTCTATACCTCTCTGCCCCGCCTGTTCCCAGCACACGCTCGCTGGCCTATACCAGATTCCATGTGGGTGCCGTTTGCCAAGAATCTCGGAAACCTTTAATTTGGGGGCAGTGTTTCTCAGAGTCGCAGCTGGAGGATGCGAGACCTCGTCAGCACCCCGTTGCCAGGCTTTGGCCGTGTTTGCCTTTCAGTCAAAGATCTCTACCTGGGAGAGGATTATTTCTGTGTTACATGCTTTAAAATAATTTTAAACATCGAATTCTTCTTTTTTTTTTTTTGGATGCCGGATGCTAAGTACATGCTTGCTTTCCTATTCTCGCAGTTATTTATCATTATGATGTGCGATCTGATTTGTGTCTGGTAATGCTAGTTTTACCGTTACACATAGATCTGCCTTAAGAATTCCCTGGTGCGCACTTGTATAGAAAGAACATGCTGAATATGTTCATACTTGGCTTTAGCACAAAGGTGATTCTCCTCTCCCTGAAAAAAATTTAAAAACTTGGGTAAAGTACGTTCAGCCATTGTCAAGTAACTCAAAGAAAGGCAAAGAACTAAATAACTTTTTTTTTTCTTCTTTTATGACAAATTCAAACTCCCACTCCATGTGCTGTTTTTTTCCCCCCCTTTTTTCCCTTTCACTCATGGATAACTTAAAAATGGCTCAACTTGAAATTTTCCATGTGTCCAGGAAAGCTCCTGGGACTTCTGAGGATATGTAGGCAGGAAACTCTTCAGAATATATAAGCAATCAAAAATTTGTTTTCAGTTTGTGAGCATGCTGTATAAAATAGCACAAACTCTCTAGCTTAGCTTGCTTTGCCTACAATTTTATACACACATGGTGTGTTGTTGTTTTTATTTTAGTTTGTGAGTGATGGATAAATAAGGCTAGGAGTAATTTGTTTATTCTGGGGAAGGATAGTTAACTGGATGTTTCTATATAGAGTCCGTTTGTTTTTTTCCCCTCTAATGTCTAGTTTCTAAGGGAACAAACACCTGGGATATGAAAAGTGAGGGTGATAAAATCCTGCTAATTTAATGTTGGTATTAGAGTTTCAGGCAAACGGGGAAAATAAAATGTAAGTCCATAATTCTTGTCCTAACTGTACTTTTCAAAAGAGGGCTTCCCCTCTGGTTAGTTACAGTTACCTTAGTGAGTATTTTGGTGCTTAACTGAGTAAGTTGATGCGCCAACTGGCTTGGGCAGCACCCCCATCTGTCTCTGTGGCCCCCCGCAGACTGGCGTTTTGCTCTCGAACGGTAGCTTAAACACCAATTTAGTGGCCATGGATCATGACCTCACCAGGTCCTTGTCAACCGAGGCTTCTCACAGTGATAAAGGCAGAACGTGTTTTGCGGTTTTCTTGGTCAAACGCAGCCTCGGAAGAGTGTGAAAGGAACTGCAGTAAAAGAAGGAGAAAAACATGTCAATGCAGCCAAGCCCCGTGTTGGGATTTTCTGCCTACTTCCCGAGGACTGGGCGTTAGAAGGCTTCCCTGCCTCTCGCCCTGGGCTGTAAATACTGCTTTGTAAAAACAGGCCTACGCCCATGTATCGCTGAAGTCCATCTTATACACAATTTGTGAAAACTCATATTGACCTCGAAGATATCCCAGGCCCTGCTGGTCATGATGATTGCATTGGAATTGGGGACACAGTCTCCCAAGTGGATTCAAATATTAGCCTCTGTGAACAGCCCAAATGTAGGACATTTAAAACTATTTCACTTGGAAACTATGCAGTGATATCTTCTTTTTTCAGGGAGAAATGCTGAGATATCCGACAAAATTATTTTTTGAGGGAAACCTGTGTGCCATACTTTTCCAGTTAAACCAGGCTGGGCTTAGGTGTGACCTCGGGAGCTGCTTTCTCTGTGGTGTGTGCATGTCGCGTGTGTGCGGTGTGCAGAAATTTGCAAGCTGCTGAGAAAATGATGGTCCTTCGGGGGTGGGAGTGGGGAAGGTCAAGGACTGAGTCTGATCCAGGAATCTGGGATGACCCCAATCTTGCAGCTCAGCCACTACTCCTTGGTTTGGAGGCCCAGCTTGAGTCTGGGACCTCTACGGAAGGATGTGGAAGTTTTTGTGTCTTTTATGCTTCTCCATCCTCTCAGTCTGACCCTTCCTAGCAGCCCCCATGGATGCTTTTGTTTTCTAAATGAGGCTGTTTTAGTATCCATTGCTTTCCATACCTTTTTTTTTTTTTTAAACAAATTGAGCCTAGATTCCGCGATTTTCAAAACACAACTTAAGTAAGTAGAGGAGAACAAATAGTAAATGACAATAGGGGCAGGAAAACATGATGAAGCAAATTGCATCTCTGGTTTCCCAAAGGGAACTGATACCAAAATGATTCATGTTTTGTGAATAGAGAATGTCAGAGGCCACAGGGAGTCCTCGGGGACTTGGTCAAGGCCATGGAGTGAGTCAGTGTGGAAGGCAGGACACAAAGCCTGGCGTCCTGACAGCTCACCCAAAGGCCCGCCTCTCTCCGTGTTGGCCCCGTCATTTAAAACATGGTGATGTGAAATGATCAGGCCACAGGAGCAACCTTTGAAGAAGAAGCTTGGCCCAAAGGAGCAAGGATCGACCGCAGTTCTCATTAGGTTATGCTTCATTTCTCATTGAGAATATTTCTTAAGGCTTCTATTAACTCAATGTCTTTGCTACTGCGGCTTCCTGGAAAGGCCCCTTCTTCAGTAATAGATAGACTTATTCGTCCCTTCTGGGGAGGAGGACCGCGCTATCATCTTGGGCCACACCGAGGTGACAATGTTAAGATGGCCTGAGGATGGCCCAAGGAGTGCTTCCTTGATGGTAATTGCACTGGATTGTGGACTGAAAACTATGTGCTGAGTGGGTGCTGCTGTGTTCATATTGCCGAGTCCCACGACCTCTAAGGGGAAAAGAAATGACTCTGGTTCTGAAGGGACACAACTCAGCAGTGAAAATACTATTTCCAGTCTCTCAGAAACAGAGGGACGAGGCCTTGGCAGGATGCCATGTCTCACTAAAGCCAACATCAGCCTTGCTAGTGGGCTTCTAAGTTTTGCTTTGAAAGCACCCCTGCTGGGCACTGGCAAGGAGATGGTGTCAAGAAAAGGTAATTAACTGGCCAGTAGAGTTTTCTCACCAGGAAGTACATAGGAGGTTGCTTACTTAAAAATAGACTCATAGGGGATAATGTAACAGAAAAAAACCCCTCCCTCCATGAAGATGTTCATTACCTTGTGTATTATCCAGAATAGCGAAGACCTGAACAACCTAAAGCATGTCATGGAGAGGAGAGAGAACGAGTAAGCACATGATAGCATAGCAACCTGATGCACTAGGAGACGGCCACTGAAGAGAATTATGGGGGCTGGCTAGCAATGTGGGAAAATGTTTAGTGAAAAATAGAATGTACATTGTAGATACACAGATTGCTGCTCGGTAAAGCGTGCCTGCAGGAAGCAGAGAAAGTAAAATCGTCAGTGGTTAAGGTGGTGCAGTTATGGCTTGGATCTGTTTTCTATTTTCTTTTATTCTCCTTCCCTAATGTAATTACAACCAATGTTCCCAAGAAGGATCACGCAGACCAGCTTTTTGATGACTTGACTCAGAGTATGTTTTAACTTTCTATTCCCACTCTGGGTTCGTCTATGTTCCAAGATGTTTAGCCATTTGTAAAAATGAGTCTTTATTCTGCAGGAAGGGAATTCTTCTCCTGTGCTAAGGAGGAACCAGGATGCCGATGGAGACGTGCTGCATGGAGGCCCCGGCCATTTTAAAATGGAAATTAAATTGTGGTTACTTTTGGAAAGACTCATGCTTTGACGTCATCACTTATGGGATGGTCCAGTTTCTAGTATCATTTTAAACTCTTCCCATTAAAATGACACACAGGATACTCTATCTCATAATAGAGTTGTTGCTGTGCACATCAATATAGAAAACATCTCTTAAAAAAAAATAGCCCAGCTGTTCTCCAACATCCAGGTAACTCCTTAGCAATGTTCCATAGGCTTTTTATGACCTGGTAGAGAAAGAAAAGGAAATCCTGCACTTTAATTCATTTTTTGCTGTTAAATTTGTGTTTCTGGACAGGTGGTTCTTCCCCTATGTGCCTCAATTATCTTCTTCATGTCTCTTGTCTACCTCAAAGGAATACTGGCAGCCCCATGGGACTATTGTGTATGATCCCATTGTTCTGGATGAATGAAGAAATTAAAGATAATTCTGTTATCTCTATTGTGGGGTGAGGTGGGGCTCAGTTTGAGCTAGGACACCCATCTCTCAGCTCTGGTTATGAAGCTACCATTTGGAATGTTGAGGGGTTTAGGTGTCTTTTTTTTTTAAGAGACACCTATTTATTTGTCAGAGAGAGAGAGAGAGAGAGCACAAGCAGGGGGAACAGCAGAGGGAGAAGCAGACTCCCCACTGAGTAAGGAGCCCGATTTGGGACTCGATCCCAGAACCCTGGGATCATGACCTGAGCCGAAGGCAGATGCTGAACTGACTGAGCCACCTAGGTATCCCGGCTTAGGTGTCTTTTAGGGGACTGTTGTACTTAAAAAAATTATGGTTTTAAGTTTGGTGGAGTAGTTTTTATAGGTAACATTATATAAGGGACAGCTTTGATTTTGGTCCTGTCTCAATAGTTGAAGTAATTTGCACTTGGAGTGCAATCTGGAAGTTGAGTATCAATAAAAATCATGAAAAAATTTTACCTTGTTAATTTTTCTTACGATAATTTTACCAAAAGTATGCTGGTTTAGAGACACAGGTTAAAATTGTATTCCAGGAAAAGCCAGTGTGTGAAGGGTTTATAAATATTGAAACTGATAGTAACAACAAATTACATGTTGACCTTATTTTGAGTGGTTTTAATCCCCCTTTTTTTTCAACATGTCACTATTGTCCTGAGGCCTTTGGGCATGGGGAAAATACTAATTCAACAATTAAATGACACCTAGAAGCAAAAATCTTTTGCACAGTGGAAGGAAGATGCCTCTCCTAATGAGATGGTAAACAAAGATGAGGGAGTTCCAGAGACAAAGAGCTTTGGTACAAACTGCCTCCAGGCCCCTGAGAGTCCGAAGTCTTGCTGGCAAGAGAGAGCACTTTGGTTAATCCCTAACTATTCTCTTGGTGCTTCGCCAGAGAGGTGATTTTTCAGGAGAAAATGTGAGTTCAGATGAAAGAAACTAAGAATTAGGGAGTGGGGAGGGTCAATAGCATTTGCCATCTCAGGGCATGGCTGGAAGCAAATCTGACCATTATTTGCTCCTACAGGTCAGTTCTGAGCAGAGGCAGGGCAATCCCTCGCCCACCTGTCCCGAGGGCCCAGTGTTCTAAGACTTGCTTTGTTATTTAACCTGCAGTGAGAGCTGCCCCCAACAGTTCCTGGAGTTGCATCTTACAGAGCTTCAGATACCAACTTGAGCTTGCCTGTGACCAGGGAGACGTGCCCACCCCTACACCACTTGTGCTCACCATAGAAACAACTCCATCCTCCTGAGGCTGAAGGCTCTGTCCTCCCGAGGCTGGATCTGATTCCAGAAGTTCAAGTGCAGGACATTGATCTACCTGCTGCTTTAACTGCATATAAGTAATTGTCAATGACGTCCATCTGCCCTCTTTTGAAGAAAGGTTTGGGAGTAGTGGGAAAAGACAGAGCTATCAGAGAAATTCTGACAATTCTCACTCACAGAAAATAATTTAGCAGCAGTGATTGTATAAGGGTGTGGAAGAAGAGGCAGTAGGACACTCAGCACCTTTCTCAAAGGGCCTGGAAGTTTCCAGCCACTTTCTAGCAGGTTTTCCCACAGGCTCAGTGCACACAGATGAGTTATACGACTTATGTATCCATCACACATGATACTCAAACCGTCCCAGAACCATTTTTGTTCAAAGTTCCAAGGCACTCCCACTCTGGCTTCGGAAGGAGCAACTCAAAATAGTCTCTTGGAATGCAAACTAGGATTATATTCCTTCCCCCAAACAATCAGGGATTTTCTTTGTTCTCTGGGCTCCTTGTCTGCAAAATGAGGCCAGGAACAGGGAGGACACTCTCCCCAGATGAAAGTGTCTGGAACTGTCCTGGAGCATGGCTTCTTCTAGCCACCTGCTCTCCTGACCAAGCCTGGCTATCCATCGGCTGCAAGATTGAATCTGTAACCACAAGCAGCCTCGCTGACTTTAGGAGACGCTCCACACCCAGGGGGGGAGTCACAGCCGGGAAGAATCGGGCCCATTATTACCCTCATTATTTATTTCTCACCCAGCACTCCAAAGTCTGTGAGGGAAAGGAGTATAATTCCCTCTGCATTTCAATCCTGCAATATTTACTCCAAGCCAGAGCCTCTGCCTGTTAATGTTCTCTCTGAGGAGTGCCACTTGCTTTGAGGCAAGCACCATGGGGAAATAGAACACAGAAGGGAGAAGGAGGCAGAAGAGTGCTCAGGCCGGGCCCTTGCCGAAGAACTTGGGCTGTCATAATTTACACACCTTGCCTAATGCACAGCACATGTCTCGGCTACAAAAGGCGTTGGGTAGACTGGTGCTGTCTACCTCGCAGTGGGCCTGCTGTGAGTGTGTCAGCAATACTCTTAACGATGATAAAGTAGTTCATCAATAATTTTTTCCTAACACCCTTATCCAAGAACTGAACAACAAATAAAATCCATCTCCTATGAAGCCCATCCCTCGGTGCTGTCTCCCCCACTTTGCCCCACCTTGGCAGACTTCTGAGTGTCGTCTCAGACAAGGAGGCCTTCGGCTCCAGAGTGGGCTCCTGGCTCTGGACCTTGAACGCAGCTTTCAGGCAAGAGGCCCCAGAGCCCTGTTCCCCTTTTTCAGAACACTTCACTCACCTTGTCCATGTTCAAGTCGGGGAGTACCGAGATTCTTCTGGCTCTCATGCCTCATAAAGGGAAGGTCTCTTATTTTTCATATCATTTTGCTGAGTTTGGTTTACTTCAGGTCACTTTTGTCCTTCATCCTTCCTATTTCTGGTACCCCCATGTGAACAGCATCATTAGGATCCGGAGGCTGCTTGGGGAGCGGGCCGGCGAGGGAAAACAGGTAGAGCTGTTTTAAAAATATATGTTAAATATATTTCTGCATCTACTATGCTTAATGGAGAAAGATGATTTGAAATTATAGACATTGTAAGAAAAAAAAAAATAGCTCACAAGCTAGGACTAACAACTAATAACCAAATGTGGTTAATATCTTTCCAGATATCTAGTTAACATAGTTAGATCTCTTTCTAACAACCTCTTTCCTTCTTCCCTCTCTTCCGTCCTTCCTCTTTTCCTATCAATATGGTTGGCCCTTGAACAACGTGGAGGTTAGGGTTAGGGGTGCTGACCGTCCCCTCTCAGCCCCGAATCCATATATAACATTTGACTTCCCCAAAACTTAACTACTAATGGCCCACTGTTGACCGGAAGCCTTACTGATAATATAAACAGTTGACTAACATATATTTTGTTGGTTACAGGTATTATATACTGAATTCTTATAATAAAATGAGCTAGAGAAGAGAAAACGTTAAGAAAATACATTCCTAGTATTGTATCTTATGAAAAAATCCATGTGTAAGCGGACTTGCCCAGTTCAAGCCCATGTTGTTCAAGGATCAACTGTATATGTAAGGTTTTTGAAATGTGGGAGCCAGTTTTAGAAAACTCTGACTCATGTTTACCTCTTTCTTCCTCTTCTAGGCATAGATGAATGGCTTGGTGGGATCTGACCTTTTGAGTGCTGAGCAAACCATTGCCAGGCACAGTGCCTGGACTTCGCGTGCGCTCAGTCTTCACTGAGTTGTGCTTTACTGCAATTTTTTTAGGCACCCCACATGCCATATGGTTGCTTTGCATGCTAGAAATCATATGCTAAAGGCAGCGTTAAATCTGAAATGTATGTGAGCAGTCAGAGCCCCTCCCTGAGGTAGGTCTGACTTTGACCCTCACCTCCCCACTCTTATTGGAATTCACTGCTCACTTTCCACAGCATGACCATTGGTGGCCTATCCATAATCCAAGGATTTTTCTTTATTTATTGGATTAGCTCCTGGACTGGCATTTTTATGGTTGTGTTGCGCCTGTTGATTGTTGTTGGCTAAAGAACAAACGCAGCTAATGTCCACAGGGAAGAACAATTTGCACATTTATTTTATCCTTTTGTTGATATTTCAGTTCCAAAAGCTCAAGGTTAGTTTGCTTAACTAATGCGTTATCCCTTGATCCCAGGTGTTTCCATATGACAGTGTTGTCTGGGCTTGGCTCCCTGGTGTGACATTCAAGACTGTTAGAATGTACACATCCTTATGAAATACTAACAATTCCATTTATTAGGGGTTACAGAACTAAGGTACAGCCAGTTGATTAAGGGAACAAATGAAGGCTACTTACTGAATTTGACTGTCTGATTTTTCTCATACAGTATGGCTTCAGTACTGGTGAGCGTTGCTGGTGGTGCTTGTTTCCAGGCTATATGCACTGAGACAACAGGGACCGTGTCTCCTGTCCATCCTCCACAAGGCTTGGCACTGGATGCAAACTATGTTTGTGCTTCATAAATGCTACTCGATGATGTCGATGACAGTGGTATTTGCTAGTATTTGCGTTGCTTTGTCAGTTGGGCAAGCCAAGCAATGTGATGTCTGGTGGCAAGCCTCATGCACCATCCCTTGTTTCTTTCAACATGAAGCCAAACAGAAGGCTGGACCTACTTCAAATCCCCAGTGGTCGCGTGATTTGGGAGGAAGGACTCAAAATGCCAGGTTCTCACTGGACTGTAATTTAGGAGGTTCCAGGACTCCAAACACATACTGGACAATAACAGTGCAATTTCTACAATTTTCCTGGCCTGTTTTTGAGTATCTGCTTGCTGGGGAGCTTTCAGCCATGGTGGACAGCCCTGTTTTTGAGTTACAGGTGCTCTCCGTTCTGAGGTCAAAGTGAACCGGGGGGAATGCCCATTTCCAAGACCTTGATTAGATGTTTTGGTCCAAATGGAGCAGAGTTTTAGCCACACAGCTGGGGCTGGGCAAGTTTCGTGGTAGGTGGGAAGTGAAGAAAAAGGGGAGAGAACAGAGACTTGCTGAAGAATGGGATAGTGGACAGAACAAAGAAGAACTGGGTGGGAAGATTGAAGGTAACACATAGGAGAAGGGGAAAGGGAGAGGAGGACGCTCATGGAAGGAGCGGAAGAGGAAATGTGGAAATGTGAGGGAAGAGGAAGAGGAAATGTGAGCACGTGGGGGAAGGTTTGGGAAATGAGAAGCAAAGGGAAAAAAAGGAAAGATGAGATCTAGAGTGAGAATCTGAAAGAAAGCAGAAGATATATGAAGGGGAATGAAAGAGGAAATTAAAAACCCAGACTGCAGAGGGAAGGAAAGGCAAGAGATGGAAAATGAATATAGACCAAAAAAAAAAAAAAAATGGAGGTGACCTTTGAGGGCAGATAAATAGAGCATTAGTCAGATGAGACTTTCTACGAGACACACCATATTTGTTAGGTGACTCGAGAAAGAGGGAGCTGAGAAATACAAAGATATCTTTAATCTGATGAGTTTTTAAAAATATTATTTATTTATATTTTCATTGGCACCCAAACCCTTGGAATGCAGACCAAATCAGCACGGAAAGGTGTTTGAGGGAGAAGAAAAGAGACAAAAATGATTGTTGCAATAGATTGTTTTTCATTTTCCATTTCAGAGACAATTTAATAACAATTTGGCTTTGATGCTTTTATTTATTTTGCTTCCTCTTCTCAGGGGCCTATTGGACCCTTGTCTGTTTTGCTTGCCCGTTAGCATCATTTGTTTACAACTGAGAGGAAACCCGATCTTTTACTTGAGGAGCATCAAACTCAGTTTCGCTAGGAGACTGAGCTGCTTTCTTTTTTCTCCAGCTTTTCTCCAAGAAATTGGCTGGATGTCAGTCTTTCATTTTCTGGAAAACTGTCTTCTTCCCCTCCCGGTTACTCTGTGGTGCCGATAAGTGGGACCCACTATTTGTTTATTCAAAGAGAGAGGGTGGTGACGAGTGCGTTTCCTGTATTGTGAAATCGGAACTCATCTGCACTCTTGTAACAAGATATCAATCTTTTGTGTAATGCCAGGTACTGCGCTTAATTGCCCTCTTGTAATGTGTTATCCCTGAGATGATAATTTGAGTTATTTCTTTGTTAACCTTTACACAGCCAATAACAAATTAAACATCATTATCTGAGTTTAAAATAGGCTGTAAATCTCTAAGCCCTGGTAATACTCAGACACTTACAACTGGGGAGTCATAAAATGACATTAAATGACACTCTGAAACACAACCCAGAAAGTACTACAAATAAATGGGAAGAAAGCAGAACATTACCAAGAGGAGTTTAAGTGGGATGATCCCTCTCAGTTACAATGCAGAGATTATTCAAATTATGGCAATTTGGCCCTAACATAACCACTTAAAATGCACTTTCTTAACCTTTCTTTGGGTTGCCTGGGACTCCTTCAAGACCAGACGTTCCTTCTTTGTGTACTGTTTGAAATATTGCAAGGAAGTTCAAGTTTGGCCTCGGCCGTGGAGTCGGCCTCACTCCCCTTTGCACCAAGGTCCTCGTCTGTCTGCTTTCACAACTATTGCCTAAACTGCCCATTTGGTACTTAATTCTCTTCTCTTTTCTGTCACTGCTTGATGTCATCAGTTGTCTCTCTTTCACGACATGGTAAGCCTCTCACAGGTAGGGTTACGTCTCACCTTATTTTGCAGAGTTGGTGTCCAATGATCTTCCAAGTGGAAGTTTCTAGGTTCTGTCCAGTCTTTCCAGTGATGTGATGGGAAGCGAGGAAGGGGAGAGGGTTGGGGAAGAAGGTATAAATATGTGTGCAGAGGGAATGACTTTTGGAACTAAGGTTGCTGTTTTTTCTCTCAGGTTTGTGTGAAAACTAGCTCCATGGTTCATAGCATATTCAAACTGAACCTTATGTCCCAGGTGAGGGCCACAGAGAGAAACTGCCTTCTCCCTGATAGTATTCAAACTGTTGGTGGTAGAACAGGACTAGGATGCAGGTTTCTGGGCCTCAGTTTGAATGCTTTTTCTGCTATACCCCGTGTCACATAGAGATGGTTGTTCGATTAAAAAAAAAAATTGAGATTGCATAAACAGTGATGATAATCTGAGGAATGTAGCTCTGGGACCTACTGATCTCAGTGTAATGAAACCATAGCATGAAATAGAATGTATTTTAGCATGGGGTGGGCAGGAGGGGACAGGTTACCCAGTGCAACCTGTAAGGTCCGCTCTAACTATGCAATCTCCAGGATTTCATGCTGACCCCTCTCTTCCACCTCCCATGTATTCCTGACCATTTGGAATACAAAGTCTTGGCTCCAAGATGCCTTTTTATCTATTTCACTTAGCATAATACCCTCTAGGTCCACCCATGTTGTCGCAAATGGCAAGATCTCATTCTTCTTTATGGCTGAGTAATATTCCATCATATATATATGCCAGCTACAGACAAGCAAAAATAAATAAATAAAACAGAAACAGATTTATAAATATAGAGAATAAACTGCTGGTTGCTGGAAGGGATAGCTTGAGGAGCAGGCACAATAGGTGAGGGGATTAAGAGGTACAAATTTCCAGTTATAAAGTAAATAAGTCATGGGGAATGTAATGTACGGCATAGGGAATATAGTCACTAATATTGTAATAACGTTGTATGGAGACAGATGGTAACTACATTTATGGTGGACATTGCATAATGTATAGAATTGCCAAATCACTCTTTTGTACACCTGAAACTAATATAATGTATGTCAACTATCCTTCAAAAATAAAACAAAAAAAAAATTAAAAAGGATCTCTTTGAAAATGTTTCTAGCTTTATAACAATTTTTGGTCAGTTTACATTTTCTACTTGAGGAAGTTTTATTCTGAAATTCAGTATCATCCTAAAAGTAGCAGATGTAAGTCAACATTTTCATACTTACTAGCATGTAGTTATATATCGTGTTTCCCTACAATTTTAAAGATTCCCCATTGCATTGTGGTAAATTCCCCAAATCCCTCATTCTTGAGGAGGTAGACACACTTCTCTTCTCATTCTCTCTCACTCCCTTACCCTCTTGTCCCCTTATTATCCTTGGTGGTTTTTCTAATTTATATTTAAATTATTTATTTGAAATTGTTTGTCAGTTCTACTTAACTATGGTCTGCTTTCATCTCTGCTAATTCCATCTTCTTCCTTTCTGCAGGTTTGTTTCACTTTCACGTTTCCTTGACTGAAATTTTAGTTTATTTATTTTTTAGGTTTTTTTTTCTTTCTGTCTTTTCTTTTTTTAATCAAAGAAAACATTTGGGGACATGCATTTTCCTCTGTGTACAGTTTTGGCCTTGAGTTTCCATGAGTTTTAATTTCTCTTTCATTTTTTTAGAAGATTATTTATTTGAAGTGGGGAGGGGCAGAAGGAAAGAATCTTCAAGCAGACTCCCTGCTGAGCGTGGAGCCTGATGTGGGGCTTGATCTCACCACCCAGAGATCATGACTTGAGTGGAAATCAAGAGTCAGATGCTTAACCAACTGAGCCAACCAGGCGCCCCTATGTTTTTCTTTCTAATTATCATTTATTTTTAAGTACTCAAATTGCAGTTTTGATTTCTAAGTGATTGAATTATTTTTTGTTAAAATTAAGGAGATTACCTTGAAATATTGTATTTGGTTAGAAAATATGGTTTAGACTGTTTCTATTTTGGGGCATTCTAAAAAACCCACAACTTTATTAATGTTGTTATCTGCCAAAGAGCTATGTTAATCTCTAGCTATAATTATCATTCTGCAAATTTATTCTTAGAATTCTAATACTTTTAAGATTCATATACTTTGATATCATGTATTTGCATTCATGATTACTATGCATTATTATCAATAAGAATGTTAGCTCTCTTTATTATTATAAACTTTTCTTTTTTATCTAGTTTCTTGTTGTTTGCCTTTAAGTTTACTTTGTTTACCATTAGTTTCATAACCTCCGCTTTATTTTTATCTTTGCCTCATAATCACTTGCACATCCTTTTATTTCTGATCTCTGACTTGAGTGTTCTTTTTATTTAAAACAGTTTTATTGAGGTAGAGTTGACATAAATAAAATCCTCCCATTTTTAGTGTATAATTTTTGATACTGAGTTATGGGACATCTGAGTGTTCTTTTAAATAACATACAGTTGGATGTATTTTTGATTCGATGTGAATATCTCACTCAATCCCCTTTTAATAGGAGAGTTTAACTTATTCACATTTATTGTTATAGCTAGTATTCTAGTATTTTTTTATCAAACATCTGCCATCTTGTTCCACTTCATTTCCTTATCGTTTCCTTTGTTCTCTTTCTGTATATTGATCTTGTTTTCTTTGCTTTTACTCTCAAGTATTTTTTTAATGTATTTATCTTCTTTTAATTTTACTATTGGTTAAAATTTTTTCAAAAATATTCCTAGGGTGTATGTCTATTATTGTCAGCCAGGAGTGAAAAGCATCTCTCTCTCTCTCTCTCTCTCTCTGATACAAATAATTGAGACAATTTGCCTTTATATCATCACTTTTTCCCTCTTTCTTCTTATGCTACTTCTTAGTCTTTTAAAATAATAAATTTGGCTTTTATAACCAGATTAATGTGATTACATCAAATTTTTTCATTATATATCCTCCCTTTGAATAACTACTTCTTGGCATTTATATTTAAGTTTGTAGTGATATTTGTGTTACTTGTTAGGCTTGCCTCTATTTTAGTTGGTTTCAGCATCCCCACTACTTCCTTCATACTATAATACCCACACTTTCGAGCTTCTAATTTCGTTTTGTTTTTCAGGAGTTGGATTACATCTTCGATAATCTTGTCAGGAAGGGTGCAGAGGTGCTTTATTTTCTGACACTTGTATATCTAAGAGTCTTTTTCTGAGGTCTTCACTTAGAAAATGTTGGCTATAAAACTCTTGGGTCATACCCTTTTCCACTTAAAACTACTTAGACATAGCCTATTGTATTCCAGGATTTAATGTTGAAATGTGAAAGTCTGGTAATACTTAGGTTTTCATTGATTATTCCTGGAACATAATGAGCTCTTCAAATCTGCATGGTATTTCTTCAAGTTAGAAAAATATTTCTCTTTGACGTTTCTTGTATTTCTTCCATTGCATTATTTTGCCCTTTCCCTGTGATTTCCAGGGAGCATCTCAAGCTTGTTGTCCACATACTGGTTTTAGTTTTCTCCCTGGCTGCTGTGTGGAAGGTGGACTGGAAGGTAGTTTGGGATGGAGACAGCCAGGAGAACAGTTAAGGTAGTTCTTACAGACCAGGGTGGTGGCAGTACAGGTGGAAAGAAACAAATGTATTTGAGATACATTTTATAAGTAGTTTTCCATGTTGCTGGGAGCTTTCCTTCTTCTCCTCCTTTTTCTTCTTCTTCTATCTTTCTAGATCTTAATATTAAGAAGGTAGCAGGGACAGAAGAGGGAGCTGTCAGTTGGAGGCTGTTTTGAACCAGAAGTTGGTTCACAGATTCCTGTGGCAAGTTTATAGAGAAGAGGAGTCCAAATAGTTGGGCATTTGCAAAGTGCTTTAAACGTATACAGTATAACCTTAATTGAGCTTCTTACACGGAGTGGTTGACAGTACAGATAGAGACAATAAAACTGAGATGCTGGGTAGTTCAGTGATTTGCTTGAAGTCACTAGTAGTTAATGGCAGAATCATGATCTCATCTTCTGTTTTTTAGTGCAGTGGACTTTCTACTTAGTGTATTTGGAGCCTTGGGGATGTGTAGAAACTGGAATGGTCACTGGAGGTGGGGCGAGGGGCAGGGAGAGGTGGCAGATCAACTCTGCACACAGGGCCTGGCCCCCGTGACCTCTATGTTGACCAGAGCTTTGCCCCCTTTACCTATTATAATCTTATAATCATAAAATGTTTATTTAAAGGGATTCTATGACTAAATAATAAATTTTGAAAACCATTTCAGGATACCATGTTGTCTTTCGTCTTTGAGCTTGCTGAGTCAAGTGGCTTTAACATGAAATACACTTGAATCCTCTCCACCCTCTTAATCCAGTGCACTGGTAGTGGGCCAAGTGCACTACCAAGTGCAAGTGGCAGGGCAGCCACAGGACAGGCCACGTGAGTCATAGTCCAGCTGCCCTGAGCACAGTGGTTTGGAAAACACCTGAGCTACATGTCTTGTCAGCCTGTACGCTGCCTTTTTCCTTTCTTGTCCTGCTCCCTTCACCTCATCTGCCCTTAGTTTGCTCCTTTCTTATTACATATATTGCCTCCTCTTTCCTCTTATTTTTTTCTTCCCTTTCTTTATACTTCCTTCCTGATCTCTGTTTGTATTTTCCAGCATCCTACAACTTGACTTCCTTCTACTTCTCCTTTCCTAGACTTCTCTTCTATGTCTTCCTTCCCTGTCCTCTTTTCCTTTCCTTCGTATTCTGTCTTCTCTCCCAGTCCTCCTGTTCTTTTCCAACATTTTAATATGAAGCTGTTCAAATATACAGTATTGAAGAAATTTTACAGTGATACTGGTGTACTTACCACCCAGATTCCATTATTAAGATTTTACAAAATGTGCTCTATTACATACCTACTTATCTATCCATCCAGAAATCTAGAAATTTTTTTAATCTCAAGGTAAGTTTTAGGTATCAGTCATCGGTACGCTCCCTGTAAGTACTTTAGCATGTGTATCATTAACTAGAATTCAATATTTGTTTTTAGTTCCCACTTTTAAGCTACAACTTACAGACAATAAACTGCATAAATCTTAAGTGTACCATTGGATGAGTTGTGACCGATGAATACACCTGGGTAACCCAAAACCCTGTGACCTCCAGTCACCTCAGAAAGTTCCTTCATGCCCCTTCTCAGCCAATCCCAGTCTCCACTTACCCCTCGAGAGACCACCACTGTTCTAATTATTTACCACTTTGGATTTATTTTGCCTGTTCTAGAACTTCATAAAAATGGAACCAAACAGAATGTACTCCTTTCTGGAAGGTTTCTTTCATTCAGCAAAATGTTTTTAAGATTTGTCTCATTACCAATAGCTGTTCCTTTTTGATTGCTAAGTAGTACTCCACTGGTATTCTCCTACTGATGGTCAGTGTTCACCATTAGAAATGAAGCTGATTCTCTTCCTCTGCCCCTCCCCAACTCACACTTGTGTGCAAGCACTCTCTCTCTAAAATGAATAAATCCTAAAAAAAAAAAAAAAAAAAGAAATGAAGCTGCTGTGAGTCCTCTCTTTTGTTTTCACTGTCCTTCATTTTCTGCCCCCGTGCCTCCCCCTGTTTTGGTCCCGGAGGGCACTTGGGATGTATGAGTAAAATGGTGAGAATTATTCCTATCTCATAGGGTTGTGGTGTGAAGAAAAGTGAGGTAATGTATGAAAGGCTTCCAACTCAGTCTCTAGTACACAGTAGGCACTCAATAAATGGTAGTTGTGATTATACAGGGAAGGCACAAAGGCTTCTAGTTGAAAGACTTTTTATGGTTGGATTTCTGCATTATTTTCTAGCTCTGTGGATTTTGCCAGGTTATGTCACATCTGCCTTCATTTACTCCTCTAAAATCTTTCTTTTTTCCTCAGGAGTTACATAAGGATAAAAATATAAACCTTCCCAGAATTATTGGAAGGGAATGATGAAGAAAAGTGATGGCAAAAGAGTTTGCAGAAGAAATAGCATCTCCTTTTTTTTTTTTTTCCACACTGCTTGGGTTTTGCAAGAAATTGCTTCGAGATTCTTGGATGAGAAAATCTTATTCAAAAGCCAAGAGCTACAGTTTGAGGGATATCCTTTTCCCAGACCCCTTAGCTGCCATTCAGCTAAGACTTAGCAGTTTCCACTGGAGCATAAAGTTTATTTTACCATTTTAATTTGGTGCTGCTTTATTTACCCTGTTTGTGCTAACCCAAATTTGGCACCCACTCTGTACTCCAAGTGCTAATTTAAGTGACATATTTCCGTTCTGCCTGGGAAGAATACACAGAAGAGCTGAAAGACGTGTGTTTATAATTATAAGGTACCGAGTTGGCTCAAACAACATCTCATAGCATATGGGAACTATGTGGGTTAGTTAGCAAAAGTTTATGCTGAAGCCTGATGCTGTTTGGCTGAGTTTTGTAAACTCAGAGTTGTTAAGCTGTGTCTAATAAAACATGGGTTGAGTCAATTTAATATTTCCAGGCTATTCTGTTGTTGTGGTAAGGACAGTCCCTTTCCCTTTTCTCGGCCTAAAAATGCAGAGGATTTGAAATCAGTTCTGGAGATGCTAGATTTTGCTGGGATAAGAAGGACAGGCTTTTTTTTTTTTTTTTTTTTTTATAACACAGTCTTCAAGAACCTGGATATGAGTGCTTGGCCCCCAGATGACTGGCTCTAATGAAGAGGGTTCTTAGATTATTCCAACATTGTGTATTTTAAGTTTTCTGTTTAAAATAATATTATATATGATCTTACAAAGTTTCTGCTTATAGACTTTTTTATTATTATTTAATACAACAATGCACATATATAGAGAATATTTTAAGCTCAGAGGAAAGATGAGCTACTGTAGAAATTGTTCTATCGATTGTGTGGGGTGTGTGTGTGTGTGTGTGTACACCCAAAGCTGTGTATTATATGCATGCACGTGTGTAAGGACATAATTATATAGTATGACTGGTTGTGTAAAAGTGGTTTCAGTAAGATGTTATTATACAGCTACTATGTGTAGATGACTGTAACTCTCATTCTTGATCTTGGGCTTCCTTTTCTGTCTGCAACTTTTGGGGCTGGGACGAGTAGCCACCAGGAGCTGAATTCCCATGCTAATCCTAATGCAGCTTTAGGCTCTAGAAGTTGACCCTTAGGCCAAGTGAATTGGCAGAGAGAAAACCATTAACCCTCAGTGGAAGGCTTCCTGGCAAGTCTGCTCCTGCTGCTGTTTATCACGTTTATTTATTGGTAAGTACAGGAACAGGGTAACCCACTGGCCTTTTTGTCCAGAAAGCCAAGTCAACTGAGCTTGTGGAAAGGGAGCCTCTCATACCCTTCTTCCTGTTATTATATGGAATACATGGCATCTTTCTATTGCAGGAGTGCTAAAAAGAGACTGGAATAAAAATTTAAACTACTTATAAATGTAGGAGAGTTCTCTGCAAACAGCTGGATTGTCATCTATCTGCAACATTTTTATTCCCAAGGGCCTCAGGTATTGAGGCTGAATGAATGGTATCATGCCTGTACTCTCCAAACCCGCCCCCCGCCTTGGTTAGGTGGGTATTTGTTTAAAGAACCGGAGTTTCATATGGCAACTAACGTACTTCGCAAATTGTATATTTTTACATCTTCTAGGGTGGATCAGATGAGGTCTTGCTCACAAGTTTGCTACAACATAGATCTTTATAGCCCAGAATGTGCTGCAAGCCAAAACCTTGCCCTACAAGTCACATGGGAGGCAGTGAACCTGGGCTAACGTGGCATTGGTCCATGCGATGAGGGTTGCATCTGTCACTATGCCCAGCAGAGGGGAGCCCCCTTCCTCCTGTGCTACCACCAACACCTAGTGAGGCATTTCAGTTGTTCTTTTTATGTCTGTAAAGTATCTTTGCATACATTATTGACTTTCTGCCTTACAACAGCCCCTCTGGTGGGTAGCTCCCTTTATCCCCATTTTACAGAAAACTGAGGCTCAAAGAGGCTAAGGGATTTGTGGAAAGTCATAGATTTTTACCAGCAGGTGACAGAGTCTGGGTTGTCTGGTGTTGGTTCCTCTACATTTCAGCTGTCCCTCATATGTCCCTCATGTTGTGTCGGATACAATTTATTTAATATAATTGGATGGTAGGATGCCGGTCATTTAGTTTTCCTGTGTTGGTCTTGCTTTGCAGAACCAGCATAGTTTCTGTGAAAAATGATGAATTTGGAGTTTGAAGAACTGAGTTGAAATTCTCACTTTTCAACCCGTTAGTGATGTGATTTGGGGCAAATCCATTTTGACTTGTAGTAGATGTCTTGTAAAGCATGGGGGATGGTGTTTGAGAAAGCATTTTGTAAAACATACACTATTATGCAAAATGTGAAAGGTTACTATAATTTTCTCTCCAACTAGACTGTCCATTTCTTGCTGGACTATGCCCGATTACTTTTCTATTTCTATAACTACGCTTGGTGCCAGCTATATAGAAGTTACTCAATAAATATAAGCTGAAGGACTTACTGATTGATTGAAAGCTGAGATCATGCCTTCCCATTCCTTTCTTTCTTTTCCCTGGTGCCCAATATGTATCCATTTAAATGGTGACATCCCAGAGATAATTTCTGGCAGATTGAAAAAATGTTTCTTAATATATATATATATATTCGTATCAATGTTCCTCTGTATGTACATGGACTTATAAAATTTATTTAAATGTGTGCATGTGTGACCATGTAGAATATTTCTGCATGCATGTGGGGAGTTGACTATTAGTGGGGGGTCACTAATGGGTGATGCACAGGGACTGATTGTACCTTTGCAAGATCAAAGCTGGTCTGCTTGTCTGTGGCCTATAACAGCTCTATGGGCAGCTCTTTGATGTGTCCAGGGCCCTCAGAGCTGTGGTAAGCTCCCCAAGATAGGAATATATGCCCCGACTCCTTATTTTCCCACCTTTCATACTCTCCAACCTTCTATCCAATGGCTGGCCGAATCGATCTATAGACAAGAAGTGCCAGGCTGGGAGAGGCAGGTAATCCTAAGAGAGTAGATCTCTTGTAAAACCCTTGGACAGCACTAAGCTGTCCTCGGAATGTACCTATGTCATGAAAGAAAAGTGTATTATAAGATTCCCTGTAAAATGAAAAAATAAAACCTGCCAAATGAGTAAATGACCTCAAGAGATTTTTTTTTAAAGTATTATTTTTTGTGTATTACTGTAACATACACTTGAGTGGTTGATGATGTGTTTATAGCCTCCCAGCTACTATCTGGAGCCCAAGTTAATGCTTGGAATCTCCTGGGAGGAGGCACTTCTAGGGAACCTGGTAGAAGCTTTCTGATGGGACATTAAATAGGTGTGGGGTCCTCACGAAGTATGGTTTAGAGAAGAGTAGTGTGATAGAGAAGCACTGAACTTAGAGGTCAGGAGACCTAGGTTTTGGTTTGGCTTTGTTACTCTGAATAGAATTTAACCTTTGTGTGCCTCAGTTTGCTCAGCTGGAGAACTGAGGCCATGATCCTCAGACATGACAGTTGAATGGCTCAGATGGGTTACCATGCACAAAAACTCTTAGAAAACTCTGAAGTACAGAGCAAATGAAAAGTGGTATGACTGTTTTTGAAGGCTTGAATGACCTGTAGAGCCAGCTTTCATAGAGTGATTGAGAGAAGGAGTCTTGGGACTACCTGGGATCAACTCCCAGTTCTGCTATAGCCAGCTGTGTGACCTCGGACAGGCTTCTGAACCACTCTGTGCCTCAGTTTCCTTATCTGCAAAAAGGGTGAAAATCATGGTGTTTGAACACACGGTTAAGGTCCCAATCATTGTTTTATTTAATATAAAACACATACATAATGTATATATACATATATTATGCATATCGTACATAACGGGTTATTATCTAATGCACATGAACCTTGAGTAAATCAGATTCCCACCTCCTTCTCTCTTTAGCCGTATCCTCCTCTTCTTCTTTAATGGAAAAGATGGAAATTATCATGTATTTTTAAAAATTCCAGGCTAAAGTCTAGCATGGTGGCTTTGGGGCCCCACATAGTGGGTTCAAGGGAAGTGCTGATGGGGTGAGGGCAGGGACAGCCAGGCAAGGGCCGGGGCTCCCCATTTTGGCTTTGGCAGAGCCTTTATCCACATTGGGCTTCTCTGTATGTTTTTTTTTTTTTTTTAACAAGAGTCCAGTTGCTTTCATAAGTTTGAGACCCACTGGCTCGGAGTCAACACAGATTCAGCCCCCATCTCAGGACCTTCTCCTTCCACATCTAGGACAGTTCACAGAGACATGCTGGTGATACTGATGAACCACAAAGGAATGTGCCATCCAAAAAAAAAAAAGTAGTTTTAAAAAATTGCTTTGGTGGACATGCCACATTAAGAAAGTGGACTACTAATCCAGTTTAAAAGGATTTAAAAATAAAGGTTGAAATGAAAATTAACTCTCAGATAAGCAGAAAACAGCCTCCTTAGTTGAGATTTTCAAATAGTTGAGCATCAGTCAAGGCGTATATGCTGAGAAATGGCTAAGTGTGGTGCCCTGGGGAACATGACAAAAAGAAGGCACGTCTCTGTCCATGGGGAGGTCATAATCTAGTAGGGTGATAATTTGGGGACACTTACCAGCAGTTGACAAGCGATATGGTTTCATAATCAACAGTGCTCCTGGAAACTTGCTCCTCTGTAGCCCAGAGGAGAAAGAGGTCAGAGTAGACTGCAGTAACACTAAAGGAAGGTTTCACGAAGGAGGCGAGAGTTGAAATAGAGGCAGACTTGAAGTAGGTGGAGGGCATTGCAGGTAGGAGCTGCAACAGGAGCAAAGAAAAAAGGAGGTGGACCCACCTGGTAATATAAGCACCCAAGAGGGTGCTTGATATGCTCAGAGACAACCACCATGTTGAACCATAAGCTTCGCGAGGGCAAGAACCATGGATTTTTGCCCTCTAGTGTATGTGCCCAGCACATGAAAGTTTCTCAACAAATACGTGTTATATAAATGGATGCATATCTTAGGGCTATGTAATATCACCATTAAGCTCATAAAACTTTTCCAACACCTCACCTTGTATTTCAATAGCAAGATTCCATCACTTTCTGTCCTCCTTATCTTTTCTCTTGGCTGGACCAAGAAGAGTGTTTCTGTGAACATCTGGGACTTTGAGAATCACTGTTAGTGTATACCTTAACAGAGGCAGAAACTGAAAGCCAGAGAGGTTAAGTGACTTACCCAAGGTCACACAGCTAGTTAGTGGCAGCACAGTAATATTTTCTTTGTTCAGAAGTCTGGCTTCTCAAGTAAGTGCCTGGCTTTCTCATTAGGGCCAAGTTGACTCAGGAAACCTCTCCAGTCCCCTGGATCATTTATCCATCCTTGCTCTCCAGAGGCCTACCACCTGGGTTTACTGATGGAGTATGCTGAAATTTTATGTGTATATCATGTGTGAAGAAATCTGCTGTGGTACCATATATTTTATATGTAGCCACCGGGTATTTCAGAGAAGACAGGAGCTAAATTCCCAGCCAGTTTTAAAGAGCTTGTCTTACATGGCATTGGCAGAGAAAGGGAGCTGGCCACATGGAGCCCTGGAGAATGTCGAGACCTCAGTGGAGGCTTGAATTATACTGGGTAATTCCCACCTTGGTGACACTCCTCCCCATCACAGCCCATACCCTGCTCAGTTCTGTTTTTATCACTTTTTAAATATAAAACAATTCTCCCCCTTAAAAGCAGAGTTTACTATCCCTGAGATCTGCAGGCAGAAGAAAGATACCTTTCCCTCTTCTTATTGTAGAAGCATGTTTTTTCTTCCTTCCTTCCTTCCTTCCTTCCTTCCTTCCTTCCTTCCTTCCTTCCTTCCTTCCTTCCTTCCCTCCTCTCTCTCTCTTTCTTTCTCTCTCTCTCTCTTTTTTTTTTGGCAGAAGATGCATTTTTTGAAAAGTTTCTCAGTTTCAGGGAGTAGGCGGATAAAAATCTTTGAGAACACCCAGGACGGGTAGCTGCAGATCTGAGCTTTGCACGTCTCATTCTGTAAAAATCTAACAGCCTTTACTTGAAGAAAGAACCCTGGGCTGTTCCCAAAATATAGACATCAGGGAACGTTGGGCAAGTTTCATCGCCTGGAAAACAGAGGGTTTCAGAAGTGCGAGCAGGTTTGATGGACCTCACTGAGTTTTCCCAGGCTCTGTGCCTTGTTTGCTTGTAAATGTCGGTAAACCTAGGTTTGGGGGTCTGTTTACATACACTTTTAATGATATGGTTAATGCAACTGTGTGTGAATCTGACACTCAACGTTGAGTCAGCCAAGATTGTTGCTATGAAACAGCCATTTTTTTGCACTGCTCCGTGAAATGCTTGAGTTCTTATAGTCTTCCTAAATTTGGAGAGTCAGCTCCTCCTCGATTTCACATTCCAGAAATAACCTTTTTGGATCCAGTTTGCGCCCAAGTACGTACATGAACCTACAAAGTTGTACACCTTTTGGTTTACTTTTCATTCTCCTTGACCCGTACCATGCTCTATTGGAGGAGAGAGCCCAGCATATGGCAGCATGACAATTGTTGAGGGAATCCATCCATCATTAAAAAAATGCTTAGATTTTATTATTTTTTTTTGAAGCAATCATTGAACAGTTATCTTGGGGTCTCTTTTAAACAACACCCCACTGACATGGAAGGTTATAGTTCACAAAGTAAAGTTTTTGATTTTTAAATTGACATCGATACCAAGGAGGGAAATCCTTTGTTATGTCTCCAGCACTGGGGGCTCAGCTGATCCATATGCACCAGTGGGCACACCCAGAGAGCTTTCATAATTCATAAGCTGAGAGGCCCCTGATGAGCAGGGGCTACACACAGCCAGAGCCGAGCAGAGTGCCCGTGAAGCTGGGGCTAGGGGAATGCTGGGGACTGGAGTTCAGAGTCCTGGCTCTTCCTTGTACTCCAGCTTGTTGGGTCGTGTTGGGAACCCAAAGCCCAATTCCTGAGTTGGGTGCCAGTAGGTGGCCAGGGGAGAAGACAGATGTGTAAAAGATCCTCCCACTGGAGGCAGCACTGAGCTTGGACCAGGAGACTTATTTCAAGCTTTCTTTTCAGTTATAAAATGAGATAGCAAGGCGTGCCTGGGAGGCTCAGTTCTTAAGCATCTGCCTTCGGCTCAGGTCATGATCCCAGCGTCCTGGGATCAGGCCCCGCATCAGGCTCCCTGCTCAGCGGGAAGCCTGCTTCTCCCTCTCCCACTCCCCCTGCTTGTGTTCCCTCTCTCGCTGTGTCTCTCTCTGTCAAAAAAATAAATAAAATCTTTAAAAAAAAATGAGATAGCAAAACAAAAATAAAAGTCTGGAAAATAGCAGGATAAAAATCACTGCAACTCTCAGCACTTGGCCTAATAATTTTCACTTTTGTGTGTTCCCTACAGTCTTTTTTATAGGTGTATTTTTATGCATGATAGAGGACACATGATTGTGTATTCTGTTATTTTAACTTCCACATTGAGTGATGAGCATTTGGCATGTTCTTATATATTCTTCATCCTCTTCTTTTTTTGATGAATAAATAGTATTCCATTGAGCAGATGAATGTGACATAGTTTATATAACCATTTCACTATTATTTCTGATATATAGAAGTTTTAATTTTTTCATTTTTAAAAATGTAATGAACATATTCGAGAAGGTGAAGATGTGAGTCCTTTTTCTTTTAATTTAATTAATTAATTAATTTTAATTATTATTTATTTTTTTTGTGAATCCTTTTTCTCCCACATATTAGCTGGGTGATTTGTTGAGAGTATTTGAAGTACTTTGAGTCTCGTATTTTCACCATGGAATTGAGATTATCATATCTATCTTACCTATAAACATCAACCTTATAAATAGAAATATATACATACAATGTATTAATCATATATCAATATAACATATTGATACATAATTACACATTTATATACACTGTTATATATTATAATAACATGATATAATATAAACACAGAAAGGTTGGTCCATATGTCACCCTTGTGTGTTTCTGTTCAATTTAATGACTGGTTCCATATTCTGAAAACCAAAATAATTTAAGCCAACCTTAGCCTAAAAAAAAAAAAAAAAGAATAGAGTATTTTTCCCCCTTGTAAAGGTGAAGGGGAGAGAAGGAAAGGTGCTGGTAAAATCTGACAGCGCCAGTGTGTTACCACTCTTAAAAGGTTAGGGGCCACTGAACAGCCTCTTCATGGTCTTGGAGGGCAGTGTAAACACAGATCAATGAAATCCGCACACACAACCCCTCAGTCTCCTTAGTTAAATAGTAGTCTCAGGCTCCTTCCCCGTGGAGCCTGGCATTAAAACTCTTCCCCTGGGACTGATCTGAATTTCACCTTTTACTTCCCATGCCCACTGATTGCGGAGGGTGAGATGCACTGAGGAAGGGGCAAAAAGTGAGGAGGAGGGTGAAGGACAAAGAAGCAGGGCCACTGGCTAACTGGGTGCGAAGCTTTCCCTTTGGGGTGGACCCGACAGAGGACTCAGGCTCTGTCCCCCTGAGCCCGAGCTCTGGGAACAGGGAGGAAGAGAGCAATTCAGTGTGGGTGTTCTGGGCAGCTTTCTTGCCACTTACTGTTTAACAAATGTCTGAAGGACTAGCTCACAGAATTGGCAGTAGAGTTCAGAAAGCTAGAGTATGAGGAACTTCAGCTGTTTTTGAAGCATAAATGGGAACTTCAGCCCAGGTGTCTGAGAGCAGGAGCTAAAAATGCCCAACCAAATCCAAACTCTAATTGGGTCAACTTTATATATAATATGAGGGGCTGAAGCTACTGAGACCTCCCTCTGGGACAAGTGCAGCCAAGCGTTTTTGTTTTTTTTTTTTTAAGCTTAGTCCATGAGCTATATAAGACTACCTGAAAGTGTTCTGGTCCATAAAAAAATTTCATTCTGTTTGATTAACCAGTTGTGAGACTCCTAATTTGCATTTAAGCTGTGAGAGTACTTTGCAAATTATGTGTAGATCCTTCAGTTTAAGGAAAGGAGTCCTGGGTACCTATCCCCTATACTGTGTATTGAATGAACAAACTGACAAATTGCAGATACACGCTATCTGAACACATCTGTTTATGCGTTCTTTCCCACTTTCTTTGCCCTATAATTTTCATTTTGGAACCCAGACTCTTCCCTTTTACTTTGCAGTGATCGATCGACATGGATGACAGAGCATTGACTCAGCGTCGCTGACACAGTGTGCGGTGTGGGAGGGTGGGGTGGGGGCAGGGAGTTCCTGCTGGTCAGGAGTTAGAAGTGGGGAGACGGCAAAAAAGGCACATGTAAAGGGGGTGGTGCAAAATGGCAAAGCGTTGGGGCCACATGTGTGGCTGGGCACAGGCGGTGGCAGCTGGAAGCGAGGGTCGTCAGTGGGGCTGAGGAAGAGGGCTTTGGGGGCACGGCAGGGAAAGGGGTGCTCTGCATGGGCAAATTCTGGAGGTGGAATGGGCAAACCATGCTCTTGGAGTTTCAGGCAGAAGATGAAGTGTTCCTGGTGCCGGGAGCCAGACGTGGGTGGGAATTAAAGTTCTCCATGCATGGACTTTCTACCACTCACCTGGTCAGAGTTTCCCAAGGACAAATCACAGTTAGCAGGGGGCCCGGGGACCATCCCCCACTGCAGTGCTTTGGCTGCAGTTTCCTTGTGGCCCCAATGGCACCCCTCCCCTCCCCCCATGTCTTTCCTCCAAGGCATTTGGTATTTTTTTTTTTTGGTGGTGGCCTCCTAGTGTCATTAAGCAAGTCAAAGGTCATCAGTCTAGAAATTGACACACTTGACCCATTTCCTTTCTGTGCTGGACCTTGAGTCTAGACCCAGCTCCCCCAGGGACCATGTGGAGGGCTTGAAGCCGAGTCTTCAGTCCTTTCTTCCCATGAGGTGTATAATTCGATATTTATTGCCTCTCTCCCCAACAAGGTCTATGGTGCCACTGGGATCCATTCGGTAAAGAATGCTGATCCCCTTTATGAATTTTTGATGGTGGAGGAGGAGCGTTTGAGGCCACTGGGGGACCTTGTGAAATGGAAATGTTTTTTCTTTTTGATCTCTCTCTCTCTCTTTCTTTCTTTCTTTCTTAATTTAAAGACACACATACCATTGTGGCAATGCCTGGACCTCTCTGAATCTAAGTGTGTAGCATCTTTGCAAGAAAGCAGAATCATAGCTCTTTAAAGAACCTCTATCTAACTGTGTTTATAAGAACAGTGGAAACTTTATTCAGGAAAAGAGACGTGCAGGCCAAAAAAGCAAAAATTAAAAATAAAACAAAGCAACAAACAAGATTCAATCTGGAGTGGGAGAGGATAAATGATGCCCCCTCCTGCCCCCGGCTGTTCCTTTTTTGGTGGTCTGAGGGGGTAGGACTCGAGGGACCAGGAGAGTCGGGATCTGTATTTCATTGCTGAGAATTTGACAGCTACAGTGCAGAGCAATACAGTCCTGCTTTTTATTAGCCTGTGTGAGTCCAGCACAGAACGAAGTTTTTTTTTTTTTCTTTTCATTTTTCGGAGGTAGAACTTTTTGCCAAACTATGAGATGATTTAACCACAATTTCCTTCCGGAATTTTTTTCCGGAGGGGGGGGATGGTTGGGTGGGTGTTATTGTTTAATAAGATTTAAACAGGGTCTCTATTTTGTGGCCGGAGCAGCCTTTCATGCCCTTTATCTGTACTGGGATTTCAGCTGGGTTTTTATTTTGGTGACATATGGCCCATCGTATAATAAAAAGAGACGAACCATTCAGATTTAATTTGAGCAGCTAAGGACGTCAGAAGGGCTTCGAGGGGGAGCCTGTACCTGAGCTTTCATTTGTTTAAAAAAAAAATTGTGCAGAGGAGTTGAGAAGGTGACTTTTGGAATTAGTTTGGTTTGGAGGCATTAAGTCCCAGATCAAGAGAGAAGGTCAATTTGAAAGTTTGGGATATATGCCAACTTTGCTCGCTCTTTTATTGGAGAATTGCCTGTGGGGCCTTTCAAAGTATCTGCCCTTCAGGGGTTCTGCTTTCCACCTGCTTCCCCCTGAACAGGGAAATGGGCTTTTAAAAATATTACGCAGCACGCCACAGCCGGCTCCTGATCCAAATGCTGTGTGGCATGGCACAATGTGACTCGAGGGCCGGGGGCAGGGCTTGGGTCTGCAGCTGCCACACGGAGCCTGTCCGGTGTGGGCACTGCTACTTAGCCCAGCATGCCTTTCGCTCAGACAACACGGCCCACCTGGCTTCCCAACACCCCTGGCAGCTTTCCCAAATCATTTACTCCCATTTCACCCCCAAATGCTATCATGGAGGAAATGCTTTTTGCATCTGGGGGGCATACAGCAAGTGGCTGCTAATGGTTTTGTGGGATAGGGGTGTGACGATGATAGGGAGCAGAGATCTGTACGACCAAACGGGGACCTCCCCGTGACTCTCCATGTGGGTCCTTCGGGCGGGTGTGTGCTCACCCACACAAGGACAGGTAGCGACGTCCTGAGCCCCCTTTGTGGCACGAGAAGATCAAAGGTGCTGTGAGGTTTGGGCAGCCTGGCTTCCAGCTTCCAGAAATCACTGCGCGTGCCAGAGAGGAACGCCCCCGTGTCAGACCCATCATTTGCCTGCAGTGTCCAACATGCATCTTCGGCGTCGTCTTGTAAAAGCTTTCATTACTAGATGAATTGTGTCCACTGTGCACTGAATCGCCCTTTTGTGTTGCTTCTAATTAACGGTAATGACAGCATTTGATACCACTCTGTGTGCCGGAGGACGGTGCCTTGGTGATTTTTCCTGGGGCCAAGCATTGCTATCGCGGGAAGTTCAAGTTGGGAGGTTGCTCTTGTTCTGAACCTGCAGGGAGAGGGCAAAGTGTGCCTTTCCTCTTTTACCCACTCGGGCTGCAGGAGGGCTGCTACCCTCTCTCCTTCAGCCGCAGACCACAGCTCCGCTCGGACCATCTCTGTGATGGAACGACCAAGAGGACCATCCGGGCCACTCTCCACGACAGCTGCCAATAGCCTTCTTGATTGATTTGCAGCAACTTGGAGATCTGCTGCTCACAGCCGTCTTGATGGGAAGCAACACTGTAATTGCTTGGGGAGAAAGGCAGGCGTTTAGCAGTCATAAAAGAAAATCTGCCCACCACCCAACCAAATGCCGCTGCTCTCCTTCCATGTGGCCACCTCATTTCCCCCACCCCACTTCGAGCCCCCACCCCCCACTCCCCACCCCCGAGGAGGGTCTGGGGATTCCCTGACTTTTTTAAGCCCCTCCATTCTGAATCTGGGGTTTGAGTGATTCTTTTTTATTCCTCTTGGGGGAGACTGAGCACATGGTGAGGGGGCTACAGTATTCAGTGCATGTTTTCTGGGGCTTCCAGTGTGACGGGAGTCCGGTGACAGGAGCTTCTGACGGGCTCTGGGGCTGCCCAGCAGCCTGTGACCACAGTTGATCAGCTGGGGGTTCGTGGTGCTCTCTCTCTACCTCTTCAAAGTGACAACGGAGTAGGGCAAAAAGAAAAAAAACAAACACAAAACAGCAAAGCCCAAAGCAACCCTAAAGCCTGGCTAGAAGAGAAAATAAAATAATAATGATCCTTAATTTTGTTTCCTTTTGTGGGTATCACGGACATAGCCTTCTCTCCACCTGTACCCCGTTATCTTTAGTCTCTGCCCACAGGCCTCAGCTCACCTTCTATTTCTCTAGCCATGTGTCTCTGACGTGTGTCACGGAAGAGACGGTCACCAGTAGTATCTGTACTTCAGCACTTTGGGTAAAGAAGTAAAAACTGACTCAGAATGAAGTACCCTGTGCGTGCCAGAGGTCGGGGGTGGGGGGCGTCCATCAACTGCCTTTGCACAGGAACAAAGACATGACTGCCTGGTTGAATTAGATGCTTTCTCCATGCTCCCGAACTCCTTTCCCTTTCTTTCTGTTCCTCTCGCAACTTCTACTTTCCTTCTGCTATCGTGGTCTGGACAGAGCTGGGGACAGGAGAGAGAATTGAAGGTTTGCGGATCCGGCAAATCAATCATCACTCATAATGCTCCGGTTGTGAGCCCTTCTGCCTGCAGGTGTTGCGCTAGACAAGGTACAAAGTCACAGGCCCTACCCCTTTCCACTGGGGGAGAAAGTTTGTGTCGGGTTGAGGGATTGGCCAAGCTGAGATGTCTGCGCGGCTCTGTCCAGGATCGATGAGATAGCCTAGTAGAAGTACTTGGCATAGGTGATAGAGTATGAAAAAGGTAGCACTGAGCCCCCGCCCTCCCCTTTATGAGTACCTCTGAGCACCTCTCCCTTGGTCCGAGGTTCCTGTTGGTCAAAGATCTGTACCAGGGACTGAGGGCAGGCTCTGGGTTTGGAAATGCCTCTCTGCTGTGTTCCCTAATCAGATCTCAGGCAGATAACGGCTCAGACCTGGGAACATGAGATTTTAATGTGAAATGAATAAGTACCCTGAGACTGAAGCTTGTCACTGCAGTGCATCTGGAATCACTTACAGCTGGGTAAATTCACTGGGAGCTGCAACACCGGGGTTGAAAAGGAGGCGCACAGCGCGTTCCTTTTAATGTCTAAACAATCTGATGTTGACAAGCCTTTCACATTAACCCCAAAGTGGCAAAGTTTAAACCCTTTATTATCCGATTCGGTTTGGCAAATCATTTAGAGGCTTAAGAGTCCATATTTACAGGGAAAGGCCAACCTTTTTTTTTTTTTCCTTCTCAAAGCAAGCACCACTAATGTATGCACATTGCTGTTTACTTAGAAGGTACGAAAGACCTTCAGCATGCAGGCTCAAGCTAGAGAAAGTGAGTTGATTTTTTTTTTTTTCAGGGAGCCCCTAATCTCTTTTTAGAACACGAAAGGCATGAACATTCGAAACCCTGGAAACTATATCAGATTAACAAATAAGTAGAGAAGGAATACAGGAAATCGTTTCCAAATATTATTAGTCTTCAGTTGAAATACATTGTGTCTTGGCAGCTAGCTCTAACCCTGTGTCATTTTCCTAAGGTTTTGCCCAGAACATTATGAGTGATTCTAAAGATGGCGAATGGTCCTTCGAGTTCTATGGAGGACTACAAAATATTATAGAAGTTAGAAAGCTTAACAGTCGAGCTTGGCTTAATAATCATCTATTGGACCTGTTGCCAAATTGGCAAAATTTTAGGGATCTCCATTATAACATGTGGAAGAACATGGAAAAAAGCTGCAAGTGGTTTTTGAGAATGAGATTCAGTAATAATTTAATAATTTTAACCACATCCTTTACAAGCAATGAAGACATTTTAATTCACCTTCATAAAAAAGCATGATGCAACAGAGCTGAGTTTTTAATTTTCATCTGAGGAGAGTTTTAATGTAATTGAATTTATTATTATTTTATTTTAAAGAAGACCAAAACCTCAGAACATGGTACTTCTGACTCGTTCTGTGAAAGGAATCTACTTGGAAATTTCTGGCATTGGTTTGAATCCTATCGCAGGAGCTCATAAAGATTAACGCTGCAGCATAATTTTGACCACAGCTGTTCATCCTTTAGATGTCATTTTTAACTTTCCTTTGGCAGCTGTGCAAATTTAGATCTGAAATCACCAGTCACCAGCTCTGCTTAGAATTTTCAGATTCTGTGATGATTTTCTGCCTATTAATCCTCCTCAGTAGTTCTGCGCACAATGCCAATTTTTACAACTTAGGATAAGTTTGAGTTACTGTGGAAATGGAAAGAAGAAAACCTTTTTTAAAGCATGTTGCTTGGAAATATAAAAACTACTTTTTTAACATAATACTGCAGTTTGGGGGTAGGCAAGAAAAAGATGAAAGAATCTTAGAATCTTGTTCATAGAAATACATATAGCACACAAAAAATATATATCTTGCTTTTATAAAAACATACCTACAGTCTTAAAACATACAGTTTTAAGAAATGAAAAACCGGCTGTGTATTTCAAATATTTCCTTTAATAAAGCCAACGCATATGATCATATTAATGACCCACAAAGCATATTACTTCACTTACGAATGCTTGGATGCCGATTTAACCCCGCCCCATTATGTAACCAGTAGAAAAATTTGCATCTAAATGTTATCATAAGAGAGGTGGGAAAGGCGTCTGATACTGTTCTCGATGTTTGTCTACATTACCTTGTGTGCCTGTGGTGTGTTATTGATTTCTATACCAGCCATACTTCGTCAAGATGAAACCACTAAGGCCCTTTCCATTTTGCATGATGTAAACTCCTGTAAAATTTGAAACATGTACCGTTTCTTTCCTTTTCCCCTGTAGTCCCTGCTCACAGAGTTGAGCAGAAGATGTGATTTTCAGTTTAGCACAGTAGTTCCTGTGTTAACAGAAGCTCTGAGACCAGGATGTAGTTTCATTTTTTGAAAATTTTTTATTTTTTAAATTTTTTATTTATTTATTTGTTTATTTATTTTGAAAGATTTTATTTATTTATTTGACAGAGAGAGAGAGCTAGAGAGGGAACACAAGCAGGCGGAGTGGGAGAGGGAGAAGCAGGCTTCCCGCCGAGCAGGGAGCCCGATGCGGGGCTCGACCCCAGGACCCGGGGACCACGACCTGAGCCGAAGGCAGACGCTTAACGACTGAGCCACCCAGGTGCCCCTAAAATTTTTTATTTTTTTTAACTTGGGCACTGGTGCTTAGAGAATAGGATTTAGAGCTGAATCTGCAATTGCTACAACTTCATCGTGTCTCTGATTCACCTTCTTGGCTTTGTATTTCTGGTAAACAACGATAACAACAAAAAGGTAACGCTTACTTGAGAAATTGGCGTCAGCTAGTAACAAGAGGGGCAGGGCAGCCAGTGGCGTGATTGTTCTGGATGAACTATCAGGGGTCTTTTGGGAATACTGGTGCCTTGACCCCTGATGGCCCTCAAAGTGCTGAGTGTAGAAAATGGGAAGTCTCTCCGGACGTCAGAATGTACAAGATGTCAGAAAAATGCAGTTCTTGGAAAACTGGATTTTTTGGCTGGGGTGGGAGTGGAGAAAGGAGGGGGTGCACGGAGAAAGGGAGCAGGGCTCATCATATTCTGCAGTTCAAGTCCTACTTACTTCACTGTTAATATGTTTGTGTATTGTCAGAAAAAATATTTTAGAAAGATTAATTCAAAACATCTATTTTAAAATACTTAGTTGAATAGTTTTGTTGGCTTGTTTAGTTCATACAACATTAAAAGTTCAAACTCAGATTGCTTAGTTTTTAGCTCTAGCCACTAGCTAATATCCAAACTAGAGGTTTACCCAAACAGGTATGAGGGAGGAGGTTTTCACTTCGATGACTAGGATATCTGCCAGTGTTCTCAGTTTATAGTGAGTACAAGGGGATGCACTAGACTTTGATTGAATCTCTTATTTTCTGGTGATGGTCAGGCCCGTAGAATAAAGTCGCTGCTTGCTCAAATCATGACTGGGGTGCTAGGAAGTCGGCGGGAGGTTCTGGCAAGAGTGCTGAGTGAGGAGTCCGGGGACTTGGGTACTGGCCTCTGGCCTCCAACCTGCCCACTCCAGCTGGGACCTGGGTTGGTTCACCTGGGTGTTTCTTGAGCTCCTCTGTAAAATCGGAGTTTGACAACACAATCTCACCTGCCTCTTCCCTCGCTGAAGTTCTGATCTTTAGCAAGAGGTTAAAATCTCTCAAATAGTTTCCATTTGGAACTCTCAATAGGGAAGCTGCACCCAACCTCACGTTCTTTGCAGAGGAGCAGAGAGGCCCGTACATTTCCCAGTGGAAGAGATGCACTTTAACTAGCTGCAAAGGGGTAGAACAATCCAACCCAGCAGACGGACTTGAGGATGGAACTGGAGTGATTTGAGAGTTCCACTGTTTTCAGATTCTGCTTGAATGGAAAAAGAGCTTCCATTTTTTAAAAAGTTAAACTTGTTGCATCAATGATTTTATATACCTTTGGAAATCCCACCATCTCCTAGCGTAAATTTTCAAAGGGGAAGTCAAAATATTGCTTAGCAGAAACAGTGGCCGCAGTGCACCCAAGCCAGTCAAATGTGGCAGGAAACAAAGTTCTGCCCATAAATATGGTCTAGATTAGAACAGCATCAAAAGCACTGAAATTGCACAAATAATATTCTGTTTGGGGGACTGAAGTGGAAAGAAAGGTACTTAACCCAAAAAGAATGAAATCAGCATTTAAAAATCCCTCAATACATACTTTAATGTTTGCCTTTTTTTTTTTTTTTTAAGTCTGCCCAAGTTCATATTTACCTGCGAGACCCAATTGGCACTGAAGGATGGCCTGAGTCTCACAGGTAAATAACAAATGCTTTTGCAGACCGCCTAATTGCGTTCCAAACCCTGGAAACTGCAGGCCTCGTGGGTAAACGGTGTGCTTTGGCAACTCCATGAAAAAAGGAGCACAAAGATGTGCATCTTGGAGTCGGAGCCCAGTGGAGGGGAGGAAACCAGAAGATCCCACCTTTGGAATCAGGGAGGGGGTAGCAGATTTTGAAATATAAGGCAAGCTCAAACATGATTTATGAAAAAGTTGATTTAAAAGACAACGCCAATATTGCATTCTACTGTGTACTGTATCTGTTTACGTTTATAGAAAACAGCATCTCTCAGGCACTGTTTCAAACGGGCACATGTTGTGGATCCTTCAACAACCCCCCGTGAGTCCCTGCGGTGCTGTTGCCCAGGGGGGTGCAGGGCAGAGGGCAGGAGGCTCTGCCTCCTTGTCTTGCGACCTTGAGACTTGAGCAAATCACTTCCCTCTCTGGCCTCCTTTTTGTCCAACTGTAAAAAGGGGGTGAGGAGGGGGTTGTCCATTGTTTCTTAAATCCTTCCTAGCTCTGACAGTCCATGAACTAATTCGTGAATTCTGTGTCAGGGTGAAAAATGTTACGCGCCCACTCGGATGGTCCCGTGCTGCTTACCTGGATTCCAAAGTTTTGTTTCACTTTGTTCCACTCGTGACAATCGTGGGCATTGGATCCTGTCAGAATAACCTCAGCTCACCCCCAGGGGAATGCACTGCTGTCCAGGGGAAGTCAAGATAGCTCTTCTGACCTTGGATGGAGAGCGACTGTACCCTAGACCCAGGTGGTATTTTGGGGCTCTCTTCAGGCCCCAGGGAGGAGAGGACTCTGAGATCCATGCTTTTCCTCTCTAGTTGTGCAGCCAAGACCTCTCCTTTCCCTTCTGAGGGAATAGCCACTGCGTCCTCACTGCTCGTATCCTTGCCCCTTGTCAGCTGCAGCCAGCTCCGCCACCCTCTTGCAGAGCACTAACCTTTTGATTTAACTTTATTTGCCACAGCAGGACTATCACCAGAAAGGGAACAATATGCCCTGGCCATCTGGCCCCCGCCGCCCGAGGCGCCCAGGCCGCTGCTCGGGAGGGTCCTCGGAGGGGCTGCTTTGCCTTCCAACCAGCCTCATGAGGCGGATGCTCTGTTTTTGTGTTTTTGCAAATCAACCTTTTAAAATCCAGAGACAGGGCTACAGCTAGTGACTCAGAAAACCATAAATAATACAGCAGGCTTTGCTGGAGGAACAAAACCAAAACCAAACCAAAAAGGTGTATTTATCATTATACTTAGATGGTAACAAGCCTAAGATAAAGTTGTGTGGGGTTCCCACCCCCGCCATGACCCTTAAGCAAGTGTGACAGGCATTAACCTATCAATATTAGTGAGTGATTTAAAATACCAACCAACATTTGCCTGCAATAATTTCTGTTGTAAACGACTCCTTCTGGGCCCTCCTACCAATAATTCAGTGCTCATAAATCAGAACCCAGAGCGTGTTGCTTCTCTCTCTCTTGCCCTGGGCGATTCTTGAAGCCTTTTTTTTTTTTTTTTTTTTTTCTGGAGGGGAGTCTGGAATCCATTCCCACTGTATTTCCCTCTTCCTCCTGCTGCCATCTTCATATGGGACATTAAAAAAGAACACATGTCTGCAGAATGAAACAGAACTCCATGCCCCACCCCGTCTAGTTCGGGTGACAGGAGGTATGGGGCTCCTTTTTCATCACTCTTTCTGGACACTTTGTCCAGGAGTTAGACTGGCTCCTGGCAGAGGGATTCCATCTGGATCCTTCCTCATTAGCCTGCTGCTTTGGAAGGTCCACACCACGGCGGAGACTTTAGTTTAGGTAAGGAGGGTGAAAGGCGAAGATTTTGAATCTGAGGGGAGACAGGGGAAGCAATGGTGGTGGTCAGTGAGCCAGGAGTGAGGGGAGCCAATTGGCAAAAGTTCTGGATGAGTCGAAATATAGGTACCAGCCTGGCGCGAACCAGCAGGCTCAGCCTCCGGCCTCGTTCTTTGGCCTGCATCCTTCTGACCCACATTCTGGCCCACAGAGGCAGCTTGAGTCCACATATGCGACCAAATAAAAAACCCACTTCAAGAAAGGTAATTTCTTTAGAGTTAAAAGATTTATTAGGGGAGCCTGAAGACTGGGGAGGGGGTGTTGGGGAGGGACTGAGACCCATCTGGTTTGTTGTGGGTCTTTTTTTATTAGAAGAGAGAAAAAAAATCGCTCTGTGGGTTCATATGTCTAAGGAGAGCTCAATTAAAGTTATTTGCTGGAGCTTAAAATATGCCCGCACCTGCTTCAGCACTGGGCTCCGAGACGCACACAGTCTCCCAGAAGGCAGAGCAGATGAGGGCTCCTGTCGAAGCAAATGGAGGAGCAGGACCGCAGTGTTTCACTTACACTTAGGTACTGCCCGAGGACGGGAAAGCCAGCAGCCAACCTGGAGGCGATTTCCTGGTTTACCTGGAAACCAGAGCCTTCCACCTGTCGGTGGATCCAAAGGGCTCTTCTCTTCTGAAAGCGGACCAGAAAGAACAGAACCAGAAGAGGGAACAATGTAGATAGGATGACATTATCCAAGTCACTCACCTCTGTGTGGTTGCTTCCTTCTTGATAATGGCAGGATAATAAAATCGGTTGGAAAGGTCCGTTGTGAGACTAGTAAATAATAATGGCTAATATTCGTCAAGCATTTATGTGTTAGGCACTGTACTAAGCCTGTTTTACACATCACGCCATTGAATTTTTACCGCAATCCTAGGAAACAGGTAATGTTGTCATCTACGTTTTATAGATGAGGAAATGGGTGCCAGGATAGAAGAAATTCCTTGCCCATGGTTACTCAGCAACCCAGATTCTCCTGACTCCCAAGCTTGAGTGGTTAACTACCCTGTCTCCAATGAGACTCATGGGTGAGAAAGAACCTCCAAGTAATAACAGTTACCATGTCCTGAGAGATGCTCTGGTTAAGCAAACATGATCTCATTGAGCATTTTTTCTGCCCTCTTACAGTCTCAGTGTAGAAAGTGTCTTCCCAGGTTGAGTGCCCCACACACGTGGGTGTTGCATTTCCTGCCAGGTCCAGTAGAACTCAGAAGACAAGAGTTTCCACCGTCTTCCATTTTCTGAAACAGGTGATTGATTTCAGAGCCTCGCTTTCTAGCTCGGTGCCTCAGCTGCCCACCAGAAACAGAGCCAGTCCTGGGCCTCAGGGAAGCAATTCACATGTGGGACAGAGGAATTTGCCAACTTTCACTGTTGGATTTTGTTGTTCATCAGACTTGAATTTAAAGCTTCTTAGACAGTTCCTTGTTCTCCAGGGTTTGACTCTGGGATCTCTTCAGAGAAGGAGTCTTTGATGCAGGGAGGATCCAGGAACCAGTGACTGTAATCTGCATTTGAAGAGGATTTTTCAGTGTGTGATTCACTGAGATTCTTAAGTAGTTCTCCAGTGCCTCATCGTTCACTAAATAGCCCACCAGTGAACAGAAAAAGTACCACCTGCAGCCCAGAGATTTTTTTAGGAAAAAAGCTTTGGCCCTGATTCTTTCCGTTAAGTTGCACAGTATATGTACGTACATACTGTTGGTGAGCACTACTGTGAGTTCACGGTGTGTGTGTGCCAGGCACTGTGACAAGTGTTTCATCTGGCTACTTCACTTACTTTCTTTTTAAGATTTTATTTATTTATTTGAGAGAGAACAGGAGCATGAGCTGGGGGGGGAGGGGGGAGAGAGGCAAAGGGAGAGGGAGAAGCAGGCTCCCCGCTGAGCAGGGAGCCCGATGCGGGGCTCGATCCCAGGACCCTGGGATCATGACCTGATCTGAAGGCAGACGCTTACCCGACTGAGCCACCCAGGCGCCTCCTGGTTACTTCGTTTAATTTTTACAATAACTCTCCTGTGTGGCAGGCTCTGTGATCACCCACATTGTACATCTGGGTGTATTTTTTTTTTTAAAGATTTTATTTATTTATTTGACAGAGAGAGACACAGCGAGAGAGGGAACACAAGCAGGGGGAGTGGGAGAGGGAGAAGCAGGCTTCCCGCTGAGCAGGGAGCCTGACTCGGGGCTCGATCCCAAGACCCTGGGATCATGACCTGAGCTGAAGGCAGCCACTTAATGACCGAGCCAACCAGGTGCCCCCCTCTGGGTATATTAAGTCTTAAAGGTATTGAGAAATTTGCCCGAGTTAGTAAATGGGGGAGCAGGATGTGAACCTGGGCGGGCTGGCTCCAGAGCTATGGTAGAACTCCATGCTGCCTCCCATGGAAAGTGGGTCAGGATCCCACCCAGTGTCAGCTCCCATCCAGCAACGTGCTGTGTGTGCCATTAATTAGACGTTTGATATCCCGGATATATAGACTCCACTTTTCTGCAGCATCACTGACGATGAATTTATTGATTAGCCTCCCCTTCATCTACTGTAGCTATATCCACTGCAGCTTATCCATTATTACTTCTCCCATCCATTGTTGATATTGACTTGAGAAATTATATATATTCAGGGATAGTGTCTGGGCAGGCCATCCTTGGACAGTCCGCAGAAAATGATCTCTGGCTAGCCTTGTGCCTGGAAGGGCACTAAGGCTTGTCGTAGCTTCACTGTCTTGGTCTCGAGAATCCCTCCTAGTCTTCTTGTGTGGGGGCGGGCAGTGGGGGACACACTGCCTGCATTTGCAGAGGAAGTGGGTAGCCTTGCTTTATTAATTCTCTCACCACCCAAATGGCAAAAATGTTGAAACACCAGGAGGGAACAGAATAGGTGGTCTTTTTGAAGAACTCAGGGAGGAGATGGGCTCCTCTCATCAGGCTGTTGAAAAAGAACTCAGGTTTGTGAGATAGTTCAGAGGCCTCCATCTCATACTTTATATAATGGAATACAACCCCACCCCCAAGCCCCGGAGTTTACAGCAAACCTCTCAGATGGCAGCTATATTCTTGCAGCTCCTGATCCTTTTCTTTCTGCCTAGATTGATTTTTGTTGTTGTTGTTTGGTAAATGTGTGGGTGAGGGCAGAGTCCAGGAAGAGATTTCCTTTGGGTCTCCTAGGAACAGGCATGGGCTTGGGTGGGAAGTGTGTAGAGGAAAAACAGTGCCTTATACCACATTGCATCTTCCTTTCTCCCTCTGCTTGCGTCCGGGGGCAGGTTGAATGACTTACATCAAATGTATCTATTCTTTAAAAAAATTTTTTTTAAAATTTGAGGAGAGTTGACATGCAATGTTGTTATATTAGTTTCAGGTGTACAACATAGCGATTCACCAAGTCTATATATTCTGCTGTGCTCGCTGCAATCTGCCACCTGTCACCACACAACACTATGATAATACCATTCACTGCATTACCTGTGCTGTCCGTTTCCTTCCCGTGGCTAACTCCTCCCATAACTGGAAGCCTGTACCTCTCACCCCCCTTCACCCATTTTGTCCGCACTGCCATCCCCTTCCCTCTGACAACCATCAGTTCGTTCTTAGTATTTAGAGGTCTGATTCTGCTTTTTGTTTGTTTATTCATTTGTTTTGTTTTTTTAGATTCCACATATGAGTGAAATCATATGGTATTTGTCTTTCTCAGTCTGACTTATTTCACTTAGCATAATGCCCTCTAGGTCCACCCATGTTGTCACAAATGGAAAGATCTCATGCCTTTTTTATGGCTGAGTAATATTCCTCTGTGTGTGTATGTGCATGTGCACGCGCGTGTGTAAACCACACCTTCTTTATCCATTCATCTGTTGATGGACACTTAAATTGCTTTCATATCTTGATTATTGTAAATAATGCTGAATAATAATATCAGACTTGATATTATTCTGCTCGAGGCACCGAGCTAGAAAGCGAGGTACAGAAAAAGTACCACCTGCAGCCCAGAGATTTTTTTAGGAAAAAAGCTTTGGCCCTGATTCTTTAATGGTGGACACTTAAATTGCTTTCATATCTTGATTATTGTAAATAATGCTGTAATAAACATAAGAGTGTATACATCATTTTGAATTAACATTTTCATTGACTTTAGGTAAACAACCAGTCATGGAATTATTGGATTACATGGGATTTGTATTTTTAACTTTTTGAGTTTTCCACAGTGGCTGCACCAGTTTGCGTTCCCACCAACAGGGCGTGAGGGTTCCCCTTTCTCCACATCCTTGCCAACACTTGTAATTTCCTGTCTTTTTTGTTTTAGCCATTCGGACAGGTGTGAGGTGATATCTCATTGTGGTTTTGATTTGCATTTCCCTGATGATGAGTGATGTTGAACATCTTTTCATGTATCTGTTGGCCATCTGGATATCTTCTTTGGAGAAATGTCTATTCAGGTTCTCTGTCCATTTTAAAATCAGATTGTTTGAGGGGTTTTTGGTGCTGAGTTGCAAATGCACCTGTTCTCATATTTTGCCAGGCAGCTAATCAAAATCTCCGGAACCGATGTAGCTTCCCTCCCTGATGGGAAAGATGTGACTGTCCCTAAAGCCTCAGGCCTTGAGCAAAAGCCCTCTTTCCCTTTGAGGAGGGGCCAGCCCGATCCAGAGTCAGGTGGAATAGGTACCCATATCTGGGTTGCTAGAGGGTTCCCCATCCTTATTTCCCTTTGGCTTCCCCCGCCTTGCCCTGTTTCAACCTACTCCCCAAATAATCACATAGGGAGGTGATGCCCCTCCTCCCCACATTTAGTGATTCTCGAATGAGTTGTGTCATGTCCACAGAGTACACTGGCCAACCACAGTCAGTATACCTGAGGGCAGGAAACGCTTTGCTCATGCCCTGTCAGAGGAAATCACGGCTGTGCTGCTCTTGGTCAGGTACAAAACTCTGCATTTCTCTCTGCCTCACTTGATCTGATGTTGGCCATTCTAGTAAATATCCTCCCACCCTCCACCCAGGAGGGGCTGAGGCAATGAGCAGAAGGGGTGACTTTAGGGTCCTATGATGCGTTTGTGGATAGGATGGGGAAGGAGGTGGTTTCCCTTGACCAGGGGGCTCTACTTGCTTGGGTGACCCTTATAACAGCTGTCTGTCCTTGTGTTTTGAGTTGGAATGGTAAGAATGGAAGAAATGACAGGCAGTTTGAGTTGGTACCATCTCGTGTCTGTCCTCTCCTGTTGAAAGTTGACAAATAGGATTTCTCCCTGGGCACATGCTTAGGTTCGTGGCATTCACTTTTCACTTCATATGTTATTTTTGGCGACTGAGGAAAATAAATAGAACTCTCAATCTCCAAAGGCATTGCTAGCATTTCCATGCAACTGGAGCTAGTCTCAGCATTGGCCTTGTTGGAGAGTTGGATGAAATCAAAAGCACACAGCATCTGCATATAAGCAAAGCAATATAAGACAAGATCTGTCAGGGAGCGCTTTTAATGTTGCTTAACAAAATCTGTTACACTAAATCTTTATAGACTGAATAAGTACTCTGAGTTCCAACAAAGTAAACCAAAGTAAACATTGTTCTTATGGGAAATAAAATTCCATGTGGTTAGGGGCAGGGCTGTGATTAATTCAGTGGCAATGAAAAGACCATGAAAATATAGTAAGGTTATTGACTCTGTCTGAGAAACAATTTAGTATCTGCCATATATGTATGTGTGTGTGTGTGTGTGTGTGTGTGTGTATGATTTAATACCAAATGATGGGTGGTGGGAGAGGAACTGGTGTTTCTTGTCTTTAATTATAAATTAATGTACTGATGCTCTAGGTATCATTGCCCCATCAATTATTAATACTGACCTCACTACAGAAATCAGTAAGGAAAACAGAGTGATAAAAGGCAGCACTGCAGATATGAGGACCAGGTTTCTGTGAAATTCTGTATGTGCGTGCATGTGTGTGTTTACCTTTACAACCATTATCTCCTGAACTGGAGATTTCTCAGAGCTCTCTTGGACTGTAGCCTTGCCCAAAGTACATGCTTTCATAATGTGCATTTTAACGTTAAATGATTTTTAATATTCTACATATGGTTTCATGGTTTTAAGTCTCCTCTCTGGGAAGGAACAGGGCTGTGGTATTATGATGAATAGTGGATTGTGTCCAGGACACCCACTTACTTCCCTACATATCAAACATGTGGCGCTCCCATTAAACATGGGACTGTCTCTAGAGATTACACTCGTCCTATCTAATCCAGCCCTGTTTTGTTCCCTCGACCTAGATTGAGAAGGATACATTGTTCTCATACATTCTTCTTTTAATTAAATACAGTAGATATGTCACGTCCATGAAATATTCCAGGTCTGTTTTCACATCTGTGGACATTTTCTCCTCCTCTACTTCCATTTGGCTCCTTGGGAAGAAAACCAACCTTAAATGTATACTTGGATTAATTGATTGGTGGTATGCAGTTTGCCAGGACAGTGTAGATATGATCTTAATATTTTGTTTCTAATTGTAACAAAATGTGCTGTGGCTCTCTTTGCAGACATTCGCCAAAACCCTCATCGTCTGTGTCCAACAATCGGTTTGAATCAGGCACTGTATTCTCATTCGAATTGGTTCATCCAAGCTCCCTTCTGCCTTCACTGGGGCTGGAGCTTGTAAGAGAACTTTTAGGTGTGGATGTATGCCTGTGTGTGTTTTAAGTTTTAATTGCTGGGGGTGATTTGCTAATTGATCCTATTGATACAAAGTACCCATCAGGAACCTTCTATGTACATTGTGCTTCACCATCAGCAAGGAAACCTGATATCTCGTAAAATTATCCATTCAATTATAATTTTAAAATACTGGAGTAAACTCCTAGCAATTCACAAGAGGCTAAACTAGAGCCCCATTAGAAGGGTACTACAAGTAAACATTAGTAATTATAAAAAATTGCCTAAATTAGATTTTTTTCACACCTGCTTCTTGCTTAATTAGCTAGCAATCCACATATTCCATTCAGTTGAACTCTTACTATTTATTCAAGCATACTTGACATTAACATACTGTTTGATGTTTGATATCCTCAGTTTTAATTTAACCACATGACAACAAATGGTGTTTATGAAATACCAGTGAGCTGGAAAAATATCCTGTGTTGGAGTTGCACATGGGACTGAATAAGAATTTTTCTTCAGGAAGAGCTTGAAGGCAATAAGGAAACAAGAGTCTAATTTTCTTTAATTTTCTTGTGTTTTCATTCTTATTCTCTATCATGCCTTTAAGAGAGCTTTGGAAGGTCCTACAGGATGGCAGCAAGGCTATGAGGCAAGATGTCCTTGATAACGTTAATAATGGAAAAAGTACTATTTACATATTGACACCTGGGAAGGATCTTACGAACTATCCTCATATTAGATGGCCAACTGCTGGCCATTCTTTAGGGTTTAAAGAAGAGAGCAGGGACATAAAATCTTTTGGGTAAATGTGGGGCTATCTGGTGTTACGGATGACAAAAATGAGGGCATAGAGGCCAAAGCCAAAGAGTGGAAGTCTTGGACTTCATCCGCGATTCATTATCTTTAAGTTGTAGTTAAGCCAAGGTGATGAGGTGGTTCCTTCCGGGGAGAAATGGAACTAAACATTTCCCCCAGTGTTGTTCTTAGACCTGAGAGTCCAAAGTCATGACCTTAAAAGGGATAAAACAACAGGAATGGGCTAGACAAGTTCAAAAAAGACCTGCCAACAAAGACCTTGGACGTGTTATTCTCCATCTCCCATGTCTCATTGGATTTATTCCTTTAACTTTTCCCCTGTTCCTCCAGAAGAGCCACGTGAGCGAGTTCTGGTTGCGATTCCTGTCAGCCACTTTGTAATTTGAGTGCCTTGAAATCTAGTGATGAAACTCAACTCAGAAAATTCCCTGGGCCAAGAGACAAAAAGAGAAAATTGTCTCCATAATGTATTGATTCTGACTAATGACATCACTTGTTGTAGGGGATTCGGATTGATAGCCCCTGGCTTGTCTCCAGTAAGATACCATTTTACATCTGACTCTGATCAAACTGTGTGTAAATCATTTTTAACTTGAGTCCTGTAGATTTTGTGTTCACACCATGGAACTATGGCTTGGGTTTGACATCATTATTCTTTGTTGGGCTGTCTTTGTTTAAGAGCCACTTAGAATTTTTGGCTGCTGGTGAATAGAGAAGCTTGTTAGCTGAGGAAAACATGTTGATGTCACACACTTGCTGGAATTTTTTTTTTTTTTTTTTGGTGGTGGTTGGTGTGGGGAGTCAGGCTATGTGGATCCAAGAAAGTATGTGGTGTTACCCATGATAGATGAATGGCTTTCGGTTCAGAGGCTAGATTCAGTTATGTCTGGATAATAGTTAGAAGCTGATCCAAAGAGGTTGCCGTCCCTTGGGACCCAGGAAATTTATATTGAGGCCAATACTTCTTGCTTCTGGAGGGGCCTGTTATCCTGGGACTAACTTGTTATCCAAAATAGCCTTCTTGTAACTGGGGTCCAGGGGAAACCAGGTGCATCAGTGAGCTAATACCACCAACACCCTGTGCTCATATTGCTTATAATCCTCAAGAAAGTGGGTCCTGGATAGGATTTGGAATCAAAATTTGGGCCACCTTCTTGTGTCTTTGTTTTACCCATCATGTGTAGACACAGGAACTCACAACATGTACTTGAATGGAGCAGAAAACAAATAGGATTTGCATTTGGCATTCAGAGTGCACATCCCTCCCCGCTTTATTATCTGTGCTTAAATATGGCTACTCCAAAGAATTTGTATTCCTTATGCCCCGGTCAGTTGGGTAATGGGTAGAAGGACATTTTAGGATTATGGAAAATATGCTTTGGCTTAAAAATTTCCTAAGGATGGTTTGAGAGGCTGTAATCTACAGAAAGACAATACAAAATGAGCTTCTAACTTCATAAGAATAATGGCAAATTCATTTTCCATCTGAGGGCAATCACACAATACCATTTGGTTCACCTCCCACCCATTTTCAACTGTATGCTGCCCTGGTGCTTGGACCCTTTCCAAAAAGACTCATTATTACTCTTTTCTGTTCAAAAAGTTTAGAGCAGTTTAGGAAAACCAGTGTAATGAGGAAGAGTCTCCATGTTGTTGATTGCTTGAAATGTCCCATAATTAACAAATTATAAAACTCATTTTATAGGGGCGCCTGGGTGGCTCTGTCAGTTAAGCCTCTGACTCTTGATTTCAGCTCAGGTCATGATCTCATGGGTTGTGAGATCAAGCCCCGCTCCATGCTTAGTGGGGAGTCTGTTTGAGATTCTCTCTCCCTCTCCCTCTGCCCCTCCCCCCCACCCCCCATAATAATAAATAAATAAATCTTTAAAAATTTATTTTATTTACTCCAGGGAAAGTTGAAATTTTAAACTTTCTCTTATGGAACATTTCAAATACAAGTAAAAGTAAAGAGAATAATATGATGAAAAATTCATATTGTATATCACCCAAGCTTTTTTCATATATACTCCCAACTTTCTTTTTGAATTTTAATTATTACTTTCTGCAATTTTTTTTCATATGTACAGTGCAACATAGTATACATATATTTGCCTCTTTCCCACCATGTGCTATGCATATCATGAAAGGAGTCTTTTGGTTGTGTTTTTACATTGATTGATATAAGTAATTATGAACACATGCATAACATTTTAAAAACACATATGGATATATACATATATATTTATATTTATGTATTTGTGTGTATACCAACCAGGAGCACCATCCTCACCTATAATTTTAGGAGTCCAAAACTGGAGAATTGAAAGAGGTGGGGAAGATACCTTTTCATGAGTTTGGTTGCATATATAATCTGGTTTTCTGAAGACTCTACCAGTGAGTCTTCACTGGTAGAAAGAATTCTGACCAACCCAACATATACAGCTCTCAGGAGACTTTTTGATGATGCTTTAGGGAAAGAACAGTGTTAAAGAGTAAAGGCTCTTGACCATGCAAAATATTTTCAGGGGACCAATTCTTCTTTTACTGATTCATCTACTGTGATAAGCATCTGCAGGTATCCCCCAGCAAAGCAGAAAATTTGCAGTAAATTGAACCTTTCTGGTGGGGTTCATCTTGAATGTTGATGTGACAAATGATACACCACAATTTTAATTCCTCATTCATTTATTACACAGGCGAGATCTGATGAATATTTATCCTGGCCATCTATTTGTTTATTTGTACATGAAATTTGTTGTCAGAGGCCGTGGTTTCGCTTTGCTGCCCATTGTTGGGACAACAAGCAGAACTGTATATTTTACAAGCTGGCTTTAGGGGCCTGGTGCTGAGCTCTGTGAAGAGAGCCACAGCTGGCCCTGAGGGGTGGAATTGGTTCTTCTGGTTGGAATCCCACTTCTTTAAAAGTAGACTGCCCATCTGATGATAGACTTTCCTTCACTCAGGATCTCAAATGAGGCCATGATATTGAATACTTCTACATGACTCAGCAAGGGCTGAATCTGCTGGTCATGGCATGGAGACCCCAGAGCGGGAGGAACAAACTAAGGGTGGATGGTCATAGTCTCCGAGTGGCCAGTGAAGCTCTCCCCACACCTCCCACCTTAGATGCTTGAAGATCGTTGCTTCAGGGTAATAGATGGGTTCAAGGGTAGGTCTGCCAGAAACCAGGAAAGACAAGTCGGCTGGGTTTTGGATCATTTGCGTTTATTCTGCCTTGGTTGCGACCCTGAACTGTTGGTTTCTTATGTGCAGAATGGAGCATTATTACCTAATTATTATTCCCATTCTTGAGAAGGACTGACCCCCCCACCCCCCACACACACTCACACACTTTTTAAAAATCTGAGAAATGCTTTCAAGTCTTTCACATTGTACAGGTGTGAATTATACCACTTAAGAGACTATTGGCCCAATTTGGGTCAAGAGGATCACCCAACTCTGCTCTACTGGAAAAATGACTTTGCTCTTAAATGTGAATAAAGTAAATCAACAAAAAGTAATGCTTTAAATGTGCATCTGCCCCATAAAACAGCACCTTTTGCTCTCCTAAGAAGTAATACTGGAGATGTAATACTTGTAATACAAGTAATACTTGCTCTGCAAGGTGCGGAAAGAGATTATGTCTGAGAACATTTCTTTGTGGAGTGGAAGTTTCCTCTTGATTCAAAATGTTCTAACTGGAGCTTCAGAGAAGGCATACAGTATAGGGGAACCTTAGTATCAGGAGGCCAAAGGCGGGATGTGGCCAGATTTCAGGGAGGCTGGTCTACAACGTAGGGTCTGTAGCAGAGACAAGTGGGAGAAGGAGTGGTTGGTGTCCCTTAAGCATTTGTGATAACTGATGATTTTCTTTTCTTGCTCCTCAATGACATTTGCTATTGAGGCATCCCTGTTCTTGACTTCTCATCCTTCCATTTTGGATGCCATGTTTTGGATAGGGCTACAGAGATGCAGTTGTAGGTAATGAAAGCCAGAGGGAAAGGAAGGGGGACAGAACCTGAGGGCAGAGATGTTTGCGGTGATGGTGAAATGGCTCTTGTGTGATGGACAGAGCTGGCCCCTGATCTGTAGATGTTGGAAGAATAAAATAAAAAACAAAACCGCAAACAACAGAGCAGGATCAGTCCTACTGTGGGAGGGAAAATGTTAATTGCCTTCTCATACCACAATTCATTTGCTTATACGAGCTTATTTTAAACAGGAGTTCTATCCCCGAAAGCCAGAAAACCCACCTGAGGTTGCCCCTGGCTTTGCAGAACAATCTTAACAAGATTTCCTTGAGCCCTCCTCGAAATACTGAGCGGTGATTCCTCTACATCTCTATAAAGTTCGGCCTCGGTTTATCCCCGCCCTTGGTCCCCAGAGCCTTCCCCTGGTCCTTTGCCCGAGCCTAACTTGCTGAGGCTCCTAAGGACCCAGTCCTTCCAGCAGGTTAGCACAGGCGACGGCTGATCATGCCACGAAGGGCAGTGTCAACAAACCTTCCAGACTCGATTTTCTTTCATTTTTCCTCTGAGAAAGAGATGGAAAGAGGCTACTTCAGAGTCTACTGAAGTAATAATAAAACCAGACCTACTGGGTCACCATATGTGGGAAAAAGTTCTCTTGGGCCTTAGGATACACACTCAGGGAGTGAAACAAAGAAAAGGAAAGAAGCAGTCCTGTTGGCAACTGTCGTTAGGTAGTGTAAACAATGGCCAGTCACTGGCATGGAGCATAGGCTCAGATTCCAATAGCACTCGATGGGGAGCCTTCCTTAAAAAATTAGAAGAAGCTGGGCTGGAGCTGGTCCATGCTGGGAATGGCAGAAGAAGCAAAAACAAGAGTAAATGAATGGAAATTAAGCAGCAGGAAATGGGGATTTGGCACAAAGTTGGAATTTGAAACTGCAGAGAGGTGTCAGTGATAAGGTTGTATAGAGTTTCTGGCCAAAAAAAGGGAGAGAAGGAATGCAGATGTGTTCATTGAATAAAGTGCAGATGGAGAAGGGGGCAGGAAGAAAAAAAAAACATGCCGGGGAAATCATAATGAGTGGAGGTGCATGTATTCAGCAAAGCTTTAAAAATTATTCTCCCCGCGTGTCTGGATGAAATTACAGGTTGGTTCAGATTGTTCCAATCTATGGGAGAGATTAAGGCAGCGTTTATTTACTTTTACCTTTTCCTGCTCTGGGCCGACTGGGCTGTTTCGGTCGGGGGGCTCTCGGTGGTGCTAGGCAGGCTGAATCCAGGTGTGAGTGGCCCATTGGGGTCTGCTCTGCTCAGGAACGGCATCCTCTTCAGTTAGAAATGACTGGGCCATCTCTGGAGAGCCTGAATCAGTGTGCGGGTTCCTTGTCTGTCTGGGGAACTCATGGGAAGATGTGCAGCGAGGAGCTCTGACCCTCTCTACCAATCATACTCTCCATTGGCTGTGGAGGGCAGCCTGGCCAGTTTGGTTCTGTCCCATTCACCAATCCCCATTCCTACCCCCGTGGGGGCCCCCCTCCCCATCTGGCAGTGATGGGTTGAACTCCTTTTTGGCTGACTTGTAGGACAGTCCTTGAGTTTAAACATTGTCTTATTTGACTTAACTAACAAGAAGGCTAAAGTTAACCTCCATGGTTGGACCCTCATCCCTTCTATTCCTCGTCCAGCCTTGGGCATAATTCAATAATGCAGGAGCCCCAGCCAAATACTAGTTCTCCAGAGCCAGTGGGGATGGGAGGCAGTGGGGATGGTGAAGGAGTGGCCCATGGGGGAGTGGAAAGGTCTCTGACTCTGAAATAGGTTGGGGCCACTGGACAAGGTCACTTTGTCCTCCTTAGATGTTGGCTTGGCATTTTCCAAAAAGGACTAACAAGAACCACCCAGTGAGTTTTAGAGATCCTCGTTTGTTTGATGAGACGCCTGGGAAGAAAAATGTATGAAAGTGTCTTGCAGAATATCTTGTATTATCTTATGCAAAGTGCCATCATCTTCATCATCCAGGGGGGTGGAAAAGCTGGCTCTTGGAGGTGAAATGGCAGTTTTAGCAAAGAGGTAAGGTGTTGCCAGGCAGGCAGGCAGTCTGGACACAAAAATCCTACTGCTATCTTTCTTTCAAAGAGTGAAAGTGGGTGCTTTTTGACACGTGCCCTGACCCCTCTGTCCTGTGTTTTAAGAGCCGTGGAAGATGGAGAAATAAATGTGGTCCTCGGCAAAACTTCCAGTTTATCAATATGGATATTGGCAAATGCACGGCGGTGGGTGATGTATCAGTCTGGACTTCCTGTTTTCCTCCACTTGCTGAGGAGCAGTGCTTCCTTGGGGATAAGCCCAGATGTCACGTGTTCTTTATCAGTGCCGTTGACATAGTAGTCTGGATTCCGCTCAATTCTGATCGTGTGTCATCTTGGGAAGGAATACTGTTTAAATGTTAGCATTTAAAATGAAACTCAGGTGAGAGTTGGAGGGCAGGTGACCATGACAGCCTCCCTGTGACACCAGTGCCGCCTGTCCCCACGGAAGTGTCCACCTCTGCCTTTTCCCTTTCTCTGATGGTCCTGGGTCAGAAATCATTACTCTTCATTCCACATCCCTCTGCAGACCTCCCCCGCACATCCTACCCTCAGTGCCATGCTTTCTGGGGGAAGGAGAGGTATATCAGTACCTTAATTTTGTATCTGTCCTCATCAAACACAGAAGGTAGCACTTAACTGTACCAAAAGAAAAGCTTTTAAAGGGCTCCACCCTGAATGGGAGTAGTTAAGGTGAAAGTGCCCTTGAACGTGACTTGTGGTTGCAGATGTTGAGAGTCTACGCAGCTGACTCTCCCGAGTGCTGTTCTTTTTCCTTCCTCTGTATCCTTTATTTCTTGTCCTTCTAACAACATCAGTAGACTATCTAAAAATATAGAAAATGTGTTAAGATAACAGTGTTTTAAAAGATTTTTATAAAAATCCATCTTTATTCTTATATGTGCCTGGACACCTGAGTGTATATATTTTACAGGTTGGCAAACATTTCCTAAATTTCTATTATACGTGCTCACTTCAGCAGCACATATACTAAATTTCTATTATACCCTGAGTTTTTTAAGCCCCCCAAATGCCTGGAGTCTCACAAACTGTTTGTGGAATTTCGTCCCCTTCTCCATTCCCAAGGTCTCTGCTAATTTAGGCGCTTATCTCTCACCATGGCAAATATAATGGCCTGCAGCTGGTTTCCTGTCTCCAGGCCCCTCTTCTGCCTCAGAAATTAAGTTTCTAGAGCACAGACGTGAGGGCATCTGCCCTCTCTGTCTGGACCTGGCCCTGGCTCCTAGTGCCTGGGGGGGAAGCCCACCCTCCCGGGCCTGGTCCCCGCCTCGGCCAGGCTAAGACGGAGCCGTGGCTCTCTCTGCTGGCAGTGATCTGTCCAATTTCTCCACTTTGCTGCAGCCTGGAGCTCTTCTCAGGGATGCGCACTGGGCTATCTTCGGCAAGCCTTCTCAGATCCTCCTCCCAGGGTACCAGAGTTCTCGGGGCACCTTGTTTACAGCTGTCTCACAGGCCAGCATGCTGTGTCTGCATCCTCAGAACAGAGACCCCAGCTCCCAGAGCCAACACAGCCGGCACCATGCTTAACAAATGAGGCACAGCTCCTACCTTCGCAGAGGCAACAATCCATTCGGGGAAGACCGACACGGTTTAATTAAAAGTGCAATGGGCATTCGTATCCTCCAGAACTGTAGGGCGCTACAGCAGCAAATAACCAGGGGACCCCAACTGGGACAGAAAGCAGGAAAGACTTCCTGCAGGGGAGCCGTTGCACAGGGCAGGAGGTGGCTGGGGGTGAGAAGGGAGATTTGAGCCGGGCCTTGAAAGGCAGGTAAAATCTACATGAGCAGAGAGGAAGACGCAGTGAAGACAGTATATTTTTTTTTTTCCCCTATTGACTCCCTTGAGGAAGGTCGTGAAAATGCATGGATGTTTTATTCTTCGGCGCTTCAAAGTGTGAGGCATTTGTGAGAACCAGGACCCATTGGTTGTCCTCACCTCTTGGGGATCTTTCTCCCTGGACTTGTGCTATCTCTGCCCCTGGTGGAGAGAGACTGGGTGAAACAGGTACATGGGGCTCCCTTGGCCTGTGCTCCTAGCTGGGGCCGCCGAGCAGCAAGATACTGCTGGAGCTCCAGACCCAGGTGGCTGCATTTACTAGCAGCCATTCACCACCAGCAGCCTTCCTGGATGCTATGGGTGCCAAAGTGGAGGTTTTGGGAAAGCAGTTTGGGTTCCCATGTAGCCTGATTTCACTCTTCCTCCGCCTGAACTATTTTGAGACACTCCTGCCATCTTTCTCTCTCCCACACATACCCTTACTATGACTAGAATATAGCTAGTTCGAGCTAACATATGTTCTTATAATTATGTTGCTAGCATGATAGATTATTTATTCTACTCATTTCTTTCTTTTTTTTTCTTGAGTCCCAGCTCTGTGTACCAAGACTACAGAGGTTGTTTAAATAAAGAGATACTAACGCACCTTGACAGCCGCTTATATTAAAAAAAAAAAAAAGGAAAAGCCCCAACCTTTAAGAGGTCTCAAGTCTGCATCCCATCTGTTTAATATGCAACCTAATGGTGCTACTGTGAGGCTCACTTTCCCACTGGGAAGCAGCTGAAGGGAGAATCAGAGGTTCTGTCTGCTAAGCTGTCAGTCCCTGACTGTGGAGAGCAGTGCATCCAGCCCTGCTGGTGTGTTACCTTGCTTGGGAATCAGCATTCACCTAGAGGAATGCTCCGTGACTGGGCCAATCAGCACTGGGACTGGAAAGGGCCCCTATCATCTTTGGGGCCAGACTTATCCTATTTCTGATGGAGAATCTGAAGTCTAAAGCATGGTGTCTTGCTGGTGGTGGGACAGATTCAGTGAAAGGCAGTCCCCAAAGTACATACTCTGGCTCTGAATCCAGTGTCCTTTTCCCTACATGATGTGGGGTTGGAAAGCCAATGGAAATGGGTTCTGCTAGCCAGTCTGGAAGGCAAGCAGAAGCCGGGAATCAGCCACCCCAGTCTGCTTCCTATGACTTGTCTCTTCTCTTCTAGGGAAGAGAAGTTTCTGTCTCTTCTTTCCTAACTAAATTTAGTAATTTGATTAAGTCCAATAAGTTCCTATTTTATTGCCTTAAGGAAAACCATTTGGTCATTCATTCTAACATTTACTTCAGTGTCTCTTATATGTTACATATATTTATTGAGGATATGATAATCAGTCCAACAGAGTTCCTGCCCTCTAGAGCTTTCCAATATGGTGATGGACAGCTAAGTAAATAAGTCATTGCTATCCCAATTATTACAGTAAAGAAATACCACAATGTGTGTGCCATGAAGTGAATTACACAAGGTCCCATGGAAGCCCAGAGCAGGGTACTCTATCCCAGGCTGTGTTAGGGCTGGGAGGTCTCAGGTTCTTGAGCTACAACTTGACTAGGTAGTCTCTTTGAAGCTTGTTTCTTTGTTCTCCTAACTTCCTGAATCAAGTGTGAGGCTGTCCAATGGAGGATGCAAGAAAAGCACAAGAAAGATCCCAGTCTTCCAAGGACTTAAAAGACTAATGGGGAAAAAAACTTCATACTTACAGAACAAGGAGGAAAAAATCCAAAGTATTTTGTAGGCCAGTGCTATGTTATATGATACATACAATAAATATTTTTTTAAAATTCAGAAAGGGGAAAGAGTAGAATGAGTTAGAGTAGGCAGAAATCACTGTGTGGGAGAGATGGACATTCATTTGGGTTTTAAATAAAGTGTAAGATTTGCTTAGATGAAGGGCAGGTTAGGGAGGATCCTCTAGGCAGGGAGTTGGGGAAAGATTAACAAAGCCTGCAGAAGGAGTGAACATGGCAGATTGGGGAAGAGCCAAAAGGCTGAAATGATTTGTAATAGTTCTTAACCTAATGATTGCCCAGCTGGATTGTAAATTTCACATACACAGGGTGAGCACATGTCTCAGGTAGCCCTGGACAGGCCTGGTTTATGTGCCTCTTTTCCTGGTATAATTATTAACAGAGCCCCCTTCAAACACTCATCAAAGTGTTCCGATTAAGAATGATTAAACAAGTATCATTTCTGATGAATCCTGAATGTTAATCTTGACCTTGCCTTTTTGTCTTAGAGTGTATGCTTGAAACCATTGCTTCTCCTTTCTGTGCCTTTGCTTACCCATGAAACGCTTGCTGCTTTCATTTCTTCCTAGGAACCTGTGGAACCCAAAGAAATCTTCAACCTCATTCTACTCTTGGTAGAACATAACAATTCACCCTTAGAGGCTGAAGAGAAGTAAAAACTCACTCATCTCTGCTCTGGCAAAACATGTGTGTTCTCTCTCCTCCCAAGTGAATTTCCAGGTTTTCAAAGATCTGTCTTTGTCTAAAAGGGTTGGAGAACTGAGTTGGATGACTTGGAAAGTGTTTAAAAATTCTTTGGACAGAGGCATCATAGAAATACCAGGTGGCCATTGGGAAGTGAGGGGGTGGATTCTATCCAGTGGTGGCGCCATTTATCATATTCACTTGGATGGGCCAACTAGGATTCTGGAGCAGGGACTAAAGGACTGCCCAACATGGGACTTGCTCTCGCTCTCACAGCTGGTAATCCCAGCCTGGATGGGCCTGGGCTCCAGCTCTCGTAATCACGCCTCAGCTCTCTTCCAGCTAGGAGGGAAGATTCTAGTTGCTGGCATAGTCAATCCAACACCTTTTTATGAGTGCTGAATTTGCAAAAATAATAAACAAAAATGAGATTGTGTGTCATTTCAGCATATGTTCTATATAATGACATAAGATGGTGATATCAAATTACTGGCTAATTTAATTGCCTGGAAAAATTAATTTCTAAAAATGCCAAATGATTTCCAAATCAGATAGATTAGGGAAGCAGCATCTATTTTTGGTTTTCATTTGGGGAGAAAGACATACAGCATGATTAGAGACTTCTATTTTCTTTGAAGATCTCTAAAAACTACTTTGTCCTGGGCTGGGATATGAACTCAGTGTAGGGGTATGTGGAGAAAAAACCCTTTTATTTTCATTTTATTTCTGAGTTACACTTATTTTTATTCTAGTTCTTCTTGTCAATTTGTGTTAAAATTGTGGAGAATTGGCCTTGTTTGTTAACTGGCCTGTGAATTATGCATTTCTGGTACAATTTAGAGTACCAAGGCATAAAAAATTGCCTGAAGGTTGCCCAAGCCCAAGTTTGTGGTTCTATGCCTGAAGCAGGTGATGAACAATTATGGTGACATCTTTGACCCTGGGTCAATGGTTTAACAGACTTTAACCCATTCCTCCTGGAAGGAGACCCAATCTTTCCATTATTCATTTGGCTCTAGTAAATCTTACTCCTACACATCAATACTCAGATGCGACAATGCATAAAGTGTCATTGATGGATACTTATGTTACCCTTTGAACCACAGAGATGAGATGTTTGGGACAGTGGCCAAAGGTAGCTTGGCTACCTGCTTCAGCAGCCAGGAACCTTCAGGAACACAAGAGCATTTAAATTTGGAGGACCCATGTGTTGCAGAAGCATCCTTTATGTAGAGACTCTGTATATGTTTTCCAGCCTTGATTGTAATTGAAAAATGAGGCCAATTTTATTGTACATTTCTGTTATTCTTTTTAATAAAAGTGTGCAAATCTGACTGGGTGGGCATCAGCAATGGCAGCCTTCTTGTTTTAGCAAACTATGGAATTTGAAAGGCCATTGTATAAGTTTAAAGGAAGAGGTCTTTGCAAAAGTAATGGAACCTAGCAGTCCATTATTTATCAGTCAGTGATAAAAGGGGGAAACAGCCAGCTCAACGGAGTGGCTCATTTCAGATGCTCTGATTAAGGAGGCCGCCTTTATCAAAGTTGGTCTTCAGACAATTTTCATTAATACATTTCCAGACTGATGTGCTATGCCCTGTTGTCTTCTGTAAAATCCCAGATCTACTTGGCCTCTTGCTTATTGGTACAGTTTTTATTTCAAAAGGTGATGAGGTTAATATTTCTAGAAATAAGGATTTAGCCCTTAACTGATTTTAAAACATCTCATCAAAAATGTCATCCTGTGTGGTACTGATGAATGCCCCTAGGCCAGCTCTAGGCAAAACTGTGAAGTAGGCCAAGTTTATTTTCGACTTCCCAGACTGCCTCCAAATGTGGTCATTTTCTTTCCTTTCCACCTTTTCCCCCACTCTCAAGCCCCCTTCCTCCACTTCCAACATTATCCTTCTCATGCCCTTGATTTTTTTCTTTTATGCTAATAAAGGAATAATCCAGAAACCTCACTAGCACTAAGGTACTAGTGACTTTTCATATTACCCTTCTTAGGGTACTTGCATTTGAAAAGGACACGATGGGGCGCCTGGGTGGCTCAGTTGGTTAAGCGACTGCCTTTGGCTCAGGTCATGATCCTGGAGTCCCGGGATCGAGTCCCGCATCGGGCTCCCTGCTCAGCGGGGGGTCTGCTTCTCCCTCTGACCCTACCCCCCTCTCATGTGCTCTCTCTCTCAAATAAATAAATAAAATCTTTAAAAAAAAAAAAAGAAAAGGACACGATGAGGGACCCCTTTAAACCCATGGATGGGATCTCCGATGGCCAGCTTTCAGGCGTTGGTAGGAATGTTCTATCAGTAAGTAGCTCTTGTAACCTTCTTATTTCGCCAATTAGGAGTTCCAGACTGCATGAGGACCCTTGTTAAAGAAAACAAATATTAAAAAAAACCCAGGCTCCCAATATGATTATGGGGGTACTTTTAATAACTGTTAGCAATGGAGGAGGCAGCATGTTGTCATAGTGATAAGGCATGCCACAACCACATTGCCTGGCTTGAATCACAGCTCCACTTCTTCCTCTCTTTGAGACATTGGCAAGTTCTGAGACCTCTCTGGATCTCAGTCTTCTCATCTATAAAATAGGAACAATAATGGTCATGTGCCTCACTGGGTGGTTGTGAGAATTAAATCAGTTAATGTGCTGATAGAGTTGGGAAAATGTTTGGCATGTGGTAAGCACTCAATAAATGGTAGTGATGATGATGATGATGATGATGAAGATCATGATGAAGATGATGACTGAAAACATTTGAAAAGTAGAAGGGTAAATTTGTGCAAGACCTATTATTTATTCGGCCATGATTTTTAATATGTGTTTGGATTCCTAGATCACTTGCGGTAACCCCCAGCTGCCCAGAGGTCTGCAGTCGTAGCTGGAGTTTGGATTAAAGGAACATCCTGGTTGGTCCCCTTTAGCAGAGAGCAGGAAAGGGGGAGGTAGTCAGCGCCAAGGCAGGATTAGACTTTGGATCACCCAGAGTTCCAAAACCCAGGAGTTCTCTGAGATATGTTCATCTTTCAGTTAAGGCTCCATTTATTTCCCTTGTGTTCAGGGCTCAAGGAGAGAACTACTATTTCCTTTGCTTTATGAATCATGGTTCTGTTCTGCCATTTTGGGAAGGGCCTAGGGCCCCTCAACAGTGTTATCACTGTACAATTCTCTCAAGTGAAGGCACACAGCAAGGAGTATTTCCTTTTTAATGTAGTTATAAATGTCACATCAGTTTGAGATTTAGGAATGGATCCAGAGCTCTGTTTCCTAGTCAAACAGGGTATAATTAGAGTGGGACTCTGGGCCCATCCCTCACAAGACATTGTAACTGCGGAAGGTGAAGCAAGGAGCTGGTTTGCTTCCTCTGGATCAGAGAGGTATCTGGAAAAGGAACGCCTTCTTGCCAATCATCCTCTAAGCTGCTCTATGTGGATACTTGCTCAAAGTCAGAGAATTGATTTCCCGAGAAATAACATGTTAGAGTTTTCATTCATCCACAGAACCCCTGAGCTGGGGTGAATGTATGTGGCAGGAGAGACACTGCACATTGTCACTTCTGGTTTCCTCAAGACAGGCCAAGGAGAAATCAAATCACTTAGAAAAGCAGTTCCGTTAGGATTAACTTCCAATCAGATTCTACCATCAAAGTACAGAAGGTTTGTAGAATGGCTCTATGAATGAATGAATGAATAAATGAGCAAACAAATACATGCTTGGCCAACCAAACTCTTTGGAAGAACTTTCTGGCATCATCCATGCCCTTAAGAAACATTTATGACACATTTTCCATGTAACAGACTTTCTGCTCCATGGAGAGAGTTCGGTGTCATAGTCATTGCTCTCCAGAGGGTCTCAGTTCATCTAGAGAAACAGATGAGGAAACCAAAAATGACCAAAGAGCATGTGTTTATCAGAGGTCTGTACCAAATTCATAGGAAGGGCTTGCACCTACCTCTGCCTGGGAATAAAGAATCAGGGATCATTTCCCAGACTGTGTGATGCCCCAGACTGAGTGAAGAATGAACAGGTGTTACCAGGGCAGGGAAGGAAGGAACAGCATCCAGGGAGAAGGAACAACAGAATGTGCAAAAGAGAAGGAGGGATTTGCCACACTGCAAAACTTCCAATAGGACTCATACCAATAGGGGCAAGTTATTAAGGGACTCAGGCCAAGCAAAGGAGCATGGACTCTGGTCTAAACACAGTGGCAGTGTTGGGGGTGGTTGGGCAAGAACCAAAAGTTTCCAAGAGGGAGTGTAACCTGATTGAATTTGCCTTTGACTGGAGCTAGGGTATGGAGTGAGGGTTATGTAAGAGGGGAGAGCCCAAGGCAGGACAAGCAGTTAGGGGACCGTTGGCCTAATTCAGGCAAGAAGCTAGGGAGGCTTGAATGAAGGCATGGCAGTGGGTGTAGAGAGTACTCCTACTTGAAGTACCTCAAGCTTGAAGGCACTTTTGAGGTAGAATCAGCATGACTAGATTGGATGTGAAGGTGAGGTGGAGGGAGAAGTCTGGGCTGCTGCCTAAGTCTCTATCTTGATTGGCAGATTGAATATAGAGGGTGATGTCATTCCTGAGGACAGTCTGGGAGTAGTTGCTGGTTTAGGTAATGGAGATGGGGTAGGTAGAGGGTGGAAAAGGGGGGAAACCATGCCATCAGTGTCGAGTCCAGAAGCGTCCATCTTTCCTGTTCATGGCGGTTGCCCCTCACCACCGTCCCAGATAACTGTTGGGAAAATGAGGAAGTCTGGTACTTTTCTTTTTCTTTTCAGTCACTTCCCTCCCAGCAAGCATAACAAATACATATGGTTTCAGATACCATGCTAGGCCTTGGAGAAACAGTCACGAATAAGGGACAGGTCCTGTTAGCAGGGTCTCTTTCCTTGGCACTGTCCTTGGCCTGCCCCATCCTGCACTTACACTTGATGCACTTTAATAGGAGATTCTGGAAGAATTCTTTTATCAGGAAGAATTCATTCTAATGGTGGTATTTCCCCAGCATGCCAGACAGTAGGAAAAATGCGTTTTGGCCTATGAGGACTTCCTGGTGTTTCAGCAAGCAGACCACTAAGATGGCAGTCTACTCTTCTTCACCTTGGACCGTCCTCCCAGTTCTAACCCCTTGCTTATTCGGAGACTAAGCATTCTTGATTAATAGTAAAAGGCTCTCTCATCTTTGGAATGAAAGAAAGACCATTTTAGAGGTTTAGGAGTCCTGAATCCTTATACAGTACAAGGAACATAAATTCCCTTTCCCCCAATCAATTTAGTTACCCTCCGGCAGCATTAAACATTTAACAGAGATGGAATCAGAACCACCTTCCCTCCACCCCCTCTCTGTCTTTTCCCCAGTAATCCCCAGTATAGACCCATTATTCAGGGGCCCTCAAAGCATTGCATTAGCAGAAACAAACTTCATAGGCTTTCACTGTACCCCGGAAGCCAAACATAGATTAAGCTGAAAGAGACTTACAGTAGGAGAAAGCAATAGTTGATTCTATATAAATGATGCCTCTCTCATCTTGATTTTGGCATAAAAGACCCTGAGTATTGGGTAAACCTGGAATGACTCTTTTCTGCCTGTCTAACCAGGTGATGCAAGAAGCTTCTTTCAGGCCAAGAGCTTGAATAAAGTGAGACTAAAATGCAGGAAAAATACAGAAGAGGGTGGCATCATAGCCTGGGTTTCCTTAGCCCAGCTGCCCCTGAAGTCAGCAACCCACAGAATTATGTTAGAAATTTTCTGGTCAAGGGGCGCCTGGGTGGCTCAGACGGTTAAGCATCTGCCTTCAGCTCAGGTCATGATCCCAGGGTCCTGGGATTGAGCCCTGTGTTGGGCTCCCAGCTCAGTGGGGATTCTGATTCTCCCTCTGCCTGCTGCTCCCCTGATTGTGCTCTCTGTCTCTCTGACAAATAAATAAATACAACCTTTTAAAAAAAAAAAGAAGTTTAAAAAAAAAAAAGAAATTTTCTGGTTGGAACCAGCACACGACATAGAACAAGGGAGGTATTGCCTAAAAGAAATTCATGTGGAATAAGACAAAGGTCTTGAGTTCAACTGTGGGGCCACAGCAGAAGAATATTGACAAACTGGGCCTATGACAAAGAGAGAATTAGAACCATGCAGGCCATGAAAGCAGGCTATAGAACCCATAGTCTGGCTCACAGGGCCTGGGAAAGCTTCGAGCAACGAGGCTGGGGTGGGAGGAGAGGGGGCAACATAGCAATCTTCAGATGCTTGAAGGATTATCACATGGAATAAGGACAGGTCTCTAACCCTTGGGCCTTAAAATCTAATCCATTGTTTTATTTTACATTTGAGATACCTGATGTCCAAAGAGTTAAACAACTTTCTTAAGAGCAGCCCCAAATACCTACATCCTATCCTATGAAACAGGGGTCATGGGTCAGAACACCACTGAAGCCCCGACTCTTTGGTGGCACCTACCACCACACTTAAGAACTGAAGCAACATAGTTCACATTTTTGAAGGCCAAGCAGGTACAAAGTCCTATGCTGGATGCTAAGGGCGATTCAAGCAGCATACTTTGACCTCTGCCTATAGAAACTTCTAGTCTTATCAGGGGAGAGAAGACAGATACCCAGGAGGATTGGACTGTCTACAGCAGGCAATACACTGGAGGTCTAAAGAGAAACAGGAGGGTGGATGTTCTTGGGAGTTTAGAGATGAGAAATATTATTTCAGCTGAATGGCTATACAGGTGTTTATACACGTTAGATTATAAATTTCTTTCTAGCTCTCTCTCTTTTTCTCTCATTAGCTTGTGGCTTCTTGCAGGGCTGAAACCCTGCCTTATGCTTTTCTTTTATCCCTGTAGAGACCCAATATGATCCAAGCAAATAACGAATGCTTAGCTTAACTTAAATTAAAAAAATTTTTTTTAAAAGATTTTATTTATTTATTTGAGAGAGAGTGAGAGAGAGAGAGAGTGAGAGCATGAGTGGGCAGAGGGAGAAGGACATGGGGCTCGATCCCAAGACCCTGGGATCATGACCTGAGCCAAAGGCAGACACTTAACCGACTGAGCCACCCGGGAGCCCAAGTTAAAAATTTTAAGATGAATTTTTTAATGCAGATGTCCTCTTTTTTAAGCTCATCTGTTCACACAGTCATTTTTCAAAGAGGAACAAGGGCCCCTTCGGGGTGTGGCTGGGGGGGCCGTGGGTCTGGAGCACACTGGGGCCCTGTTCTCCCTTAGGTCTTGTTCTTTTGCTTGAAAGCTGATAAGGACATTTGTGATCCCTTAAGATATTAGGACAGTCATGGGGCTTCTCTGGTATCCTATTCTGCTCTATTTTCCACAAGGAATGGGAAGGAGGAAAAGAATGTTCCAGATCAAAATAGGCCTCTTTCATCCTGTTTTGGGAAGAACTGGGTTTTTCTGGGGCTGTCCAGCTTCCCAGATAAACCCAGAGGTTTCTGTTGTAAGAGGTGGAATATTGTCACCTAACCCATGAACTAGGTCTCCAAACTAAAACAGTGACCGTCTGCTTTTTGGAAGGCCAACCATGTGCGAGATTCTTTGTTAGCAAGACGGTAGAGAGAAAAAGAGCGAACCAGGAGCCAGGAATCCTCAGTTTTAAATGAGGTGTTTCCACCAGATGACCCCTGAAGTTCTCCCCCAGTTTAACAGTTTTCTTCCATAGAAGAAACAAATGTTTAGCTCTTAGTCCAATTCAGGTCCTCCACAGCTGGGGAGAGGAGGTGCTCGGGCTGCAAGAGACAAGAGTCCTATGAAGTTCCTCTTGGTTGTGAACCCTAGTTTGCAGGCAAGCTTCGTGGAGAAAAATCCTGTGCTCAAGGAAGTCACCCCTTCACTGAGGTAAAACACATGCAACTCACTGCATTCACATCTGCAAGACATCCTCCAACCCATTCCACGCAAAAGTCCACGCAGCAGCCCGTGGCCAATAAAAGAGCCTACACAATAGTCACTAAGTTCTGTGGCACCAAAGGGAAGCAGCCCCCGTACTGGCAAGCGGTGGGGGGTGAGTGGGGACGAGCAGGGCTCCTCTTTCCACGGTTGCTCTGGCCCTCACAGCCCCAACTTCCTCACTTAATTGTCAAAGAAAGGAGATATGTGTAGAATCGCCAATTGAGGCTTAGGTCAAGTTAGAAAAGGCTTTCAGTTTCTATTTGTAGAACGATTTCACCATATATGTATCTCCGAAGCGGCCTGAGGAAGGGGCTAGGGCTTAGCCTCTGCCCCCGCTGACCTTCGCCAGCACTTAATCTCCACGGAGCCTCTCTAAAAGGGGGATAAGCCCCATAGGGATGTTGTGTCAGGCTACTAATGACTGTAAAAGGCTTTGAAAACCCCCAAGTACTGGAGGAATGCCTCTCCCAGTCAGGCGAAAAGGAAAACAGTGTATTTCCAGGACACTGTCGCCTGAAGCTTCACTCTTCCCAGGGTGAGGGACTTTGCAGCTTCTCTCAATCCTGAGCAGGACTTGGGGGAACCAATTTTCAGACTGTTTAAGGACCCAGGAACTTCCAGGTAACAAAGAGCTCGGCCCTGGAAGAGGGAGGGGAATTCAGGATAGCGGTGTGGGGGAGCATGGGAATACAAGAAGGAAAGCAAAGGGAGGAGAGAATTTTAAAATCCTCTTACTACATCAGAGCTGCCGCCCAAATGCAAGGGTGCTGGCAAGGGAGCAGTGACAGTTACTGAGTGTCTGGGTAAGTGTATGGATCCAAGGGGCATTTATGGAGTTTATTATGTTCTGTAGCTTGTATATATTCTTATATGTGATATATGTTCTAGAACATGTATATATATTTTTTTCTCATGTCAAGTAAATCCCTCAGAAGAATCCTTCAATATTTTTCAAGATTGAAGCATGTACACATTAAGAGGCACCAAATGCAAGCCATTCCCAGTGTCACAGTGCATAGTGTACATGCACCGGAGTGAGTGCCCAGAGTTACTGTCAAGTAGTGAGTCCATAAACCCATACCATCCCAGGACCTGGTGGTCAGTGCATGGGCCCGTGTATAAGGCTTTTTGGTTATCCATTTCTTAAAATGAAAGTATGTTTTGTTACCAGTTTTTAACACTGCAGATTAGGAACGTCTCCAAAAAAATATCCTGCAAATGAATCAAGTATAAATACACAATATCTTAAAAAGGTTAGAGAAATTGAATGCTTAACAACATAATAGGGTTTAGGCACAGTCCTTCTGTTTCCACTTCTCTGGAAACACCTCCTTTTCTTGTGGGCTTCATTCATTCCACAGATTGAGGACTGACAAGGAACCAACATTATACCAAGGTGACTGAACTGTACATTCTTCAAAAAAGAGGTGTCTGATTTAGCTTACCATCTAAGTAGACCTCCTTCCTCTAAAACACATGCCAAATCCAACTGGAGAAAGGTTATATTAGAATACAGGTTGCTGGAGGTGGCTCTTAAAGTCTAGGTTTCCAAATTGGCAGGTATGTTTGAGAACCGTTCCGTGTTCCCTGATGGGGTTCATTGTTCTTCTCACGTGTTTCCCCTGCATCTCGGGCTCCCCTTTGCCTCGGGTCTCAACACATCAGCTTACAGCTTTGTCTCCAGTGTTTATCTCCTCCACTGGACCATGAGTTCCTTTCTATTTCCAGCCTCTAGCACAGGGTGTAACAAATAATAGATACTCAATAAACATCTGTTGAATCAACAAGTGATCCCTAATTCAGCCACAAGAGACTAAAACCCCACGCCTTCTTAGGAATGGAAATGGCTTATGTGGACACTCCCACGATATTTTAATAAGTTTGTTGGAGTGTTCTAAATAATGGGTTGGTGAGAGTCGGGAGTTTTGTAAAGAAGGGAAGAGGACAGAACCAGTGGGTAGTGTGGATGAGTCTGGCCCCTCAGACAGCAGCCAGTAGTCTGAAACTCTCATTGGACCCTTCTGGTCAACCTGGGTGTCTTTAATGCTTCTCTGCATAAGGCACAGACTACAGAGTCCGATAATGGAGTTAAGGTTTCTATTGCCCCTTCCTTTCCTGGACTCCTTTGCTTCTTCTGTACTGCTATTGTCCCATTCCCCCCCAAAAATCTCAGATGGCAAAGGTGAGCAGAAAGGGGGGGTGTGGTAATGACTTGGAGGGATGCCAGTCGTAATCCAGCTCAGCAGCAGTGGAAGCATGGGGCTGGGAAAGTCCCAGGGCCTGGAGAGGAGTGGCCAGTATCCCTGCCATTAATGTCACTCCACTCCTCATACCCATGAGGTTTGCTGTCACACCCTATCAACTAGCCAATGAAATAATGCTTGAAAAAATATTTCAGAGATAGAGTGCTGTATAAATATAAAATATCATTATAATTGTTATTAAATCTTGCCAGAGTAAAATATTTCCTTTAGGATGAAGTTGTTTGGCACATGGGAAAAATTATCCCCGCTGTCAGCCTTACAAATAGCTAGCAAACATTTACTAGTCTACCATGTGTGGGAGAAGGGGGAGGCCGTGGAGGTTGGGGGTCTCTCTCTATATACGTATACCACATGCCTTCCCTCAAGAGGCACATGGAAAATGCAATGAATGAAATCATTCTTGCACTCACCTGGTTTAAATCATGACTTGCCTGGTCAAGGGGGCGGGTGCCTATTTTAAGGTCTTTGAGGAGCCATGCAGAAATCAAGGTTTTTATTTCAGGTGGCCCACTGAATAATGACTTCTCCAAGCCTCAGTTTCCTTTTATAATATGAAAGAATGGAGAGAACTGACCACCAAGGTTCCTTTCCATGTCTGGTAAATGTGATTCTCTGCGGCTAATAGTTCTTAACGCATAGGTCTGGGATGCAGCCGGGAACACTGGGACGGAGAGAGAAATGTTCAGAGATCCTCGAGAGAAAAGGGTCAGGGAACCAGGGTGCAGCTCGGGATGGAAGTGGCTCAGAGTTCCAGCTTCCACTCTTCTACTTGCTAGCTGCCCGGACTTAGGCAAGTCCTGTACCCTTCCTGTCCTTGGTTTTAGTGACAGTAAAATGTGCAGCTAGTAAGTCCCACCTTAGTAGGTTGATGTGAGGCTCAGAAGGGGTATATGAAAAAACTATTGTGTAAGACACTCTTCAGTCATAGGTCATTGCCAACTCTGGCTCTGCCACCAGCTTCAGGGGGACATAGGCACTGTCCAGAGGTGCTCCTCTGAGGTCTCTTTCGGTTTTAATAGTCTATTCTTTTGTGATGATATTTCCAGGTTCTTTTTGTGAAACACCCTCTTGTCTAGCTGTGTGTCTTAGAATCATCAGATATAGATATTTTTAATTAGAAGGGGCTTCAGTGTCATTGAGTACAGCATGCAGTAATTATCTTTATGGACTCCTGGACAATGGGTTAGTTATCATGGTGGGGAAACCAGGCCTAACAAGGGGGCCGATTTTGATTTTGAACAGTGTTACACTTCAGGAAATTTTTTCCCTATTGAGCCAGATCTACTCTTGGGTAAATCCTACTTTCTGTCATCTGGAACCCTAAACAACCTAAAGTTATTTGCATTTGTTCTATCTCAAACTCCTCTCTTGTCCAGGTTAATCGTCTTTTCGGCTTCACAGATAAGGAGAAAGAACAAAGTTAAGTGGCTCATCCCTGATTACATAGTGGGACGCATCAGGGTCAGGGAGAGCTTCCTGCCCGAGGTTTTACCACTGTGGCTTCCCCCTCCTGAGACACATAGAAATGGTCTTTGAACTTATGTAGGGAAGTCCCTGTTTCATTTTGCCAACAAACCACAATCCATTGCTTTGTTTTGAACTCCTTTGTTTAGCTAAATGTTTTCATTAGATTCATTAAAAAGGTTTTCCTGGTTGACCAAGATTGACTCATTAGCCTATGTGTGTGTTTGGACACACGCACACTGGGAACCAACCTATAACTAGAATGATGAATGAAACTTTGGGGGAAGCCGTCCCACGTTCATGTTTTTCCATTAAACTTGAAACAATATAAGGAAAAGAGGTAACACACGGACATAGAAGGAATATCTCTGAGTTTTAAAGGAATGCTCTCAACCTGAATGAATCCAGCGATGTAAAAAAATAAAGGAACTAAGGGGAAAAGATCAGGGAACAGAAAAGTTAGGAGCCTTTGAGTTTCGTTTTGTTAGGATGTAGGATATTACCCTGGGTCACTCAGTTTTAAATGTTTAGATGTTTGTCTTAAGAGGGAGGTCGGCACAACAGAAAAATGCACGGTAGTTACATTTTGTGTGGCACCGAAGGAAAAGGGTGAGAGTAGAGGGGAGGGCACTGTCCCACTTGCTGAGCTCCTGTGGAGGGGTTGCCTAGGTCCCTGAGAAGCTTGGTGGTGAGCAGAGGAAAGCAAGCAGCCTGTGACTTCTGGATACGAGTAGTCAGCTTTCCCTTAGAAAATTTTGAGCATCCTAAAGGGAGATAGGGAGGTCACTCGGGACTCCCTGCCTCCTTGCAATACTAACCATATTGTATAAGTAGGGAAAACGAGGTCAGGCAAGGCAGTGACTTGTGGGGCACCATCTAATCAGCAAGCGAGGCAGAGCCAAGCCGAGATCTTTGGTCTCTGAGCCTGAGCCCTGTGCTCTCCCGACGGTATCACTGAACAGAGTAGATGACTTAATTCTCACCGTCCAGAAGATGGACACCCGAGAAACAATTGCTCCTTCTACCGTCTGAAAGCGTGAAGAGTTATGTCTTCTATCCAGCCACAAAGAAAATCTTACTGTCCGCTCCTTCAGTCATCATGGTGCAAAATCACAATCACTTCAGAAGCATTTAGATTTAGCATCTTATAAGGTTAAGATATTTGTCTTCTACATTTACTGGAACCGATGGAAGAATTTCAACAGCTGTACAACTAGAGCCAACAAGACAGACAGACAGAAAGAGAGAAAGAACTAACCAGGCTCTCTCTCTCTCTCTTTTTTTTCCCCTCAAAGTAAGGGAGGAAAAATAACATTAACACAAAGGAACACTCTTACTAAGAGTAGGTGGAGAAAGGCATCTGAAAAATAATACCTCAAGATGCATTGAAACATTTTAGGGAATTAGGGAATTCTGATCTCCTGAAAAAAAAGAAAATTAATATTAAAGACAAGCTGTGAGTTTCCATCTGGCCTTGCCGCTTTCGACTAACGCTTCCATGACGGAATTCATCTGTCCATCAACTGTCAAAAATTCTCCTGTCAGTAAATCCCACGATACCCCGGCAAGCCCACCCCGCTCAAAATATTCCATGCCACAAACTATTCCGAATTCTGAATTCTTTTTTTCAGATCTCTGTACATGAAAATTGTTGCTTCCCCCCACCCTTCTTTTTTTTCTCTTCGGTTTCTCGAAATCTCTCCCACCCACACCCTGCAGTATGGGGGAGCTGAGGGAACTTGGGTGGAAAATTTGGGGAGCCCTCCATCACTTGGAGATTCCCACCAAGCTCCTTCCGAGCTTTTCCACTAGAGTCTGACAACAGACAGCCCACATCTGTTTTAAAGCCCTGAGTGGTTGTGAAGTGTGAACTCCCCACTGTTTAATGTAACTACATGACTATTTAATGTACACAGTGGTAGAGCCGCTCACAATGCCAAACTGTTGTGACATGCCTGAAGGACATATATAAACAGAATATACTGTGGTTTATTGTGACAAAGAACATCTATGCCACAAACAGGGAGATGGGTTTGTTGGCCAGGACCGTCAATTGAGAGAGGAAAAACGTCTGGGAGATCCTTTCCCCTACCCTCCTCACCCTTGTCAATGGTGAAATTGATATGGGGCTAATGAATCGATAAATCCAGAATGGGCATAACATGCCCTATTTTAATAATTTCAAATCCAGAATTTCAAAACCACTTATCTTTTAAATTAATCTGAATATATAACGCAGAGGGAGGGAGGGGGGAGGACAGACAGAGAGGAGCGGAAACGGGGATTGCTGAAGATTTGGGCCTCTTCCCAGAGCCTTTGTTAACTTTTTTGGGTGTTAGGGCAAATGGGGGGAATATTTTGGTGCCACTTTTTGGTAGATTTGGGGGCCATAATTTTCTGTACATTGTCATAGATGGAAAAACATCTACAGCTGCTGCTAGTGTTAATAAACTAAATAAGAGGGAAGACATTATGGCTTTGCAAATATATTTCATTTTTAATATGTTTCTCCCAAAGGTGAATTCTTGTACCTTCTGACATCTCATTAATCAATTGATCAGAATCTGTTCTTTTACATCTCATTGCTACAAGTCTAATTAACCTTTGCTAGTTAAATACTCACCAAAAAATCAACTCCAATTGTTTTCCTCTAATCCGAGCATTTCAGTAAAAGCTTTTCTTTTTTATCAGTCTTTAATTAGAAATTAAGTGGAAAAGATCTATACGGTGTGCTATCTACTGCTCCTTAGGGGATTTTGAAAACCTAGAATAAAATCTGTAGGCATGAACAATGTACAAAGATTATGCTCTTAGTAGGCCTCCATAGTGTAGACTCAGCCATCCTTGTGTATACGTTTAGGAAAAAGTCTCTTTTTTTTAAATTCAAAATTGCTGTTTCTCAGAAAATAACTATTTCCATGGAAAACAAAGCAAAACAAAACAAACATCCTGAAACGACAACAAAAAAGTCCCTTTGTAAACAATACCGAGAAAGAGAAGGGAGATTTATTTTGAAAATAAATTCTGAACTGCTATTGTTGTTGGTATTTTAACTTCGGCTATTTTGGTACAGACTAAGATTTTTCAACTGCGTCCATTATTTCTAGATTGAAAATACCAACGCTAAGGCCCTGTAATTAGGAAAACTTACTCTTGCCTCTGACTATTGCATTTTGGGGTTCACATGATTTGTATATTACTGTATCCTGTGGTTCGCATAATTTTCCCTAATAACTTAGCGGTCGCTGAGGGAATAAATCTGAGAAGGCCTTTAGAACAAAATCGTGGACGCTTTCCTGTTTGCCTCAGGACCGCAGCCTAAGTTCAGGCTGCAGATGAACCGTCCGGGGCGGGCACCGAGGACTTCCCTTAAAATGCGTGTATTAAAGGACGGTGTAAGGAAAGCAGCTCAAGAGAGGAGCCAGGGGGAAGGAATCCAGCAACCCAGCAGCGGAGGGAAAAACCACTTCTGTAGGGCGGGCAAATGGGGAGTTTTGGTAGAAGGTCTTTTAGAAGCCGATCGTCCCTTACAAATATGGTCAAGTAGTCGTGCTTTGTTTTGACACGGCTTCACATCATATTCTTCTCCACTCATCTGCTGCCTTTCATCACACTGAACATTACCATTACCGAGTAACACCTCGCATTAGCTCCTAACGTGCAGAAGTTTCTGGTTACACGGCTGCAGATGCTGGCTTACGCTACCACCCTCGCACAGCTGAGCGGACTTTAACGGGCTTTTATTTTAATTTCCTTTCTCCCGCCGGTTGCAACTTTGGAGATGGGCGTGCAACCCTCACCGCACAAACAGGGTTAGTGCCTCTTTAAGGAATATTTAAATTGCATTTCCTACTGTCAGTTAAGTCTCATCAATCATGTTTTTAATTAAAAAGAAGGACATCTACAGCCCACTTTCCACTCAAAGTGCATAATGAAATTCTAGATTGGGGCAGCGCTGGAGAGTTTCAGCACTGCTCAATGCATTCTGCGGCAGTGTGGGGGAGGTCAGAAACCCTGGTGCATATGCAAGTGGCAAACAAATAACACTCCTGATAGGGCCGGGTGACATGTGTCAACCCTTGTCATCGAGAAACAAGAAAGGCAATGTGCCCAGACAAAGGGTAGGGTGGGATCTCTACACACTGGCAGAACCTGACCCACGCGTGAGGGCTTTGTGTAGCAGATGCCTCTGTCATTGTTCTGGGCCTCCCTCCCCAGTACCCCTGACAACAGCCACCGCCGCTGGCATTCCACCCTGACATCTGTTCAGCTTTATTGATGCGGCCCTGGAGGAATTCCCAGTGTAAACAGGGAATTCTCTAAGGGAACCCCATGTTGTAAAGGGATGAGCTGCATAATGCAAAGATTTAACCACTATTTAAAGGTGTGACACTTGATTGAAAGTGACTTGATTTTTACCCCCCTTTCCAATCCTGCCTCCCTCTCCACCCTTAACTGTATTTGGCAACACACCGGCTGCAGCAACACCCCACCTCCCCCCTCCTCACCGCTTTGTTTTCCCGATGCATAACTGTTGGAAAGAAGGAAGGAGGGACTGGGGGGGCGGCGGGGGGCGGGGGGTGCCCGGGTACCACCGTCCGAAACAGCCACTTAAAAAAAAAAAAAATTCCGGGTTACAGTCAATTGAGTCTAGTTGTTGCGCTGGGATCCTGCCTGCTGCCCACCCACACTCCTGGTGAGAAACAGCCTGGAAGTGGCTTGGTCCCGTGGCTGAAACTGATGGCGTGGCTTTGTGCTCCTCACTAGGAGTTACCGTGGCAGCTTAGGGTCCCTGGGCAGAGCGTAGTCTGACCAGTTCTGGCCGGTCTAGAACTTAGGGGATTTGCCTTTGGAATTTTATGTTTTTGGCAATGGTGCTGTAGGATGTTAATAGGGATCTTTAAAAAAGCAGACCTGTTAAGAACTGCAATGCATCTCCCTTTGCCCCGGCAAATGTACGTGCGCTGGAAGGCCAGCTCTGAAAGCCTGCAGCCTCACTCAGCGTCTTGGCTGGTGTTCAAGTCCTGGGAGTGTCGTGAGAGCTCAAGGCAGTAATATTTTGTTGCTGAGGGTGAAATATGCAGAGATCCGTCAACAGGGTCCTACGCAGCATGACCGCGTCTAGTGAGGAGTGAACTTTTCTCGTTAGAATGCAAGGACAGAGTGTGTTTTGTGAGGCCGTGGGCTGGATTTGGATTTGTGTGGGTCCATCCCTCGACTCCCCTCCGATCGACTAGTGGATAGATAAAATTTGAAAACTTGCCATGACTCCCTCCTGCACTGATTCGAAATAAATGATGTTCTGTGTTATCATAATACGGGCAAAAGTAAATAGCAAAATGACCACGGTATGAAGTCCCGAGTTGTAACGGGAAATTGGTCTGTATCAGGGCCTAAGGTGTTGCTGACCTACCTGCTTTTTCAGAGAACAGATAGCTATCAAAAAAGAAGATTGGAGTGTGTGTATGTGTGTCTGTGTGTGTAGATTAACCATAATCAGCAGGCCAGCTCTTCACATAGAGTTCTAAGATTTGCTTTCAGCTGGCCCTTTCCCTTCCTTTGACTTCCGTGGACTTATGTTGTGTAAGGCAACAGAGCTGTAAGTCAAACAAGCCCACCTGGCATTCAAGAGTGCAGTCCTTCCCACTGTCACAGATCGAATTTTTACTTAACACAACCACAGGAAGCCTCCAGATTTTTTTTTTCTCCTAAAAACAACTTATATATTTTCTTCTGACTGAAACAGTGCAGGATCGCTTTAGAAGATTTAGAGAATATGGACAAGCAAAAGATAATAAAATGGAAATGACCCATGAGCTCACCAGTCAGGAATAACCACCCGTCCCCTTGGCTAGCCCTCTTCTGCTCTTCTTTCTCTGTAGTTCAAAAAGAGTGATTATCCTATGTTGACTCTAGTGTAGTGTGTGTGTGTGTGTGTGTGTGTGTTTTAAACTTCCTAGACTATCTTTCAGTATCATTAAGTTTTCTACAACATATTTTAGATAATGATGCAGTATTCTTCTGTATGTCAGAGTCAATTATTCATTTTGGGACAGATGTGGTTTCCATTATGATATTTATTATGAGCGATGTTGCAAGGAATATCTTTGGAGGTAAAGCGTTAAGCATATCCAAGACTCCTTCTTTGGGACAAACCCTTAAAATAGAATTGCTGGGTCAAAGGCCCTATGTATTTTTAAGATTCTTGACCCATATTGCCACACGACTAGGAAGACTGTACCAATTTATACTCCCACCACCAGTGGAATCAGAGTCCCCCAAAGTGGAAGTCTTCTGGGCACATCCCCGTGTGTCCACACAGAACTGTGTGTGGTGGAGTTGCAGTCTTGATCAGTCCATAGGTTCATGGCAGCAATTCTAATTAATATGTACATTCCCAAATCCCTTCCCATCTGTATTTCTCTGCTTGCAGTGCTTGAAAAATAATAAATACAAACAGCTAAGTGCTGATAGAAGCCTCATAGTCTGGCAACATCCAATTTTCCTTCCTGTCCACTTTAAGGTGAAAAATTAGTCAGCTTCGACATTTTTTTTTTTAAAGATTTTATTTATTTATTTGCGAGAGAGAGAATGAGAGACAGAGAGCACGAGAGGGAGGAGGGTCAGAGGGAGAAGCAGACTCCCCGCTGAGCAGGGAGCCAGATGCGGGACTCGATCCCGGGACTCCAAGATCATGACCTGAGCCGAAGGCAGTCGCTTAACCGACCGAGCCACCCAGGCGCCCCACGACATTTTTTTTTTTAAGATTTTATTTATTTGACAGAGACACAGCAAGAGAGGGAACACAAGCAGGGGAAGTAGGAGAGGGAGAAGCAGACTTCCCGTGGAGCAGGGAGCCCGATATGGGCTCGATCCCAGGACCCCGGGATCATGACCTGAGCCGAAGGCAGATGCTTAACCGACTGAGCCCCCCAGGTGCCCCTGAACTTTGACATTTTTACCAGTCACAGATTTAAAGTATACTGGGAAGTAGAATTCAGGCCCAGTTCTGAAAAGGACATGTTTACACCCCAGCGTGTCCACCAAGTCCCGCTAGGAGGTGGCAAACACGAGACCCCCGGCCGCGTCTTAGGTGAATACACCTTGGTTAGAACGCCCCTGCTGACACCCCTGCAGGTGGAGCAGGCCCCGCAAAGCCTGCTCCACCTGCACGGATTCTGAAGTCTGAATCTTCAGAATAATTTTGCAACAGTGGATACAGACCTTTTTTTATGTGTTATTGGTCTGGGAACAGCAACAGATTAAAAAAAATATTACCAGGTCAAATAACAGCTGTTATTATTAAATTCAGCTTTTATTATCAATTTGCCAGTAGAATCCGGCAGTTAAAAAAAAAAAAAAGTCTGCATCTGAGCTTTTTACTAATCAGTACTCTCATTTTGCTAATATTCTAACGACTGTCAATTTACTTCAGTGCTGCCATTTGCAGAATTTTCCAATTAGCAGCAAACCTGTTCCACCTTCTCCTGTAATTACGGGGGACTCAGTTCAGATCAGCTGCGGCCAGACAGCATATGATGTAGTTGCCAAAATCTGTGCAATGTTGTTTTTAACCTTTGCATGTGCTGGCACAGTTTTAACATCTCTGTTTGTAGGCAGGAGGCTCCCACAGTTAGTGGCATGTGTCAAAATATCAAAATTATTCTTAATAAACACACAACGAGGATGAAAACACAAATATGGGCATATTTGGTTTTCGGATCAATTTAACGTCTGTTCTAGATTCAGACGTGTCCCCCCACCCCCCAACATCACTCTAATCCTCTCTTTAAAAAAAAAAAAATCAGCAGTCTTTTGAAAGGGAACAATTGAGAGTCACTGAATTGTACTGATCTCTTCCTGTTTTGTTTGCCAGTAAAAACCACAGTTATTAAAAAATCCTAAATTTCAGAATGGAGGGGACCTCAGCAATCCCATAGGGTAGCCCTCTCATTTTTGGAAATGAGGAAACTAAGGCCCAGAACAGTGAAGGGTTTAACCCACGCTCACACAGCTGGTTCTGTGCAGAGCCAGGGAGGGGGGTGAAGAGGGGGGAAGACTAGAACCCAGGTCTTCTGCCTCCATTCCAAGGTTACTGGTACTACAGTGCTCCTTTCCCCTCTTCTCCAGATGGCTTCTGGGTATGGCAGGACACAACAGGAAAGCCTCACCCGGATGCCTTGTTTCATAGAACGCCTTGCTAGCAACATCAAAACCAATCAAACTCTCTGAAAGCTGCCTAAACAGCTGACAGTGCAGTAATAACAATAGTGCGGCAATAACTATCATTGCTACATGAAAAAAATATATTTAATAATAAGCTCATTGATTTTTAACAACATCTCTGTGTTGCCTAATTGATGGGAAGTTGTATGTTTGTGTAGCCGATGGGGGTTATGAATTAAATATGGCCGTCTTTCCTTGAGGGATGCATGTCAATGCAAGAAAGACGGAAGATCTACATTTCCCCCAAGCAAAGTAGTCCCCTTGTAACAGAAGCAGGGAAGACTGAAATGCGAACAAAAATAAAAACCATCCATCACTGTTTATTAAGTGCTGCTACTTGAAGGTAAAAGGGATATTGAACTGTTTTTAAATTGGAAGGAATGTACTGGACAAAATATTGATGGTAATATTAGCTGGGTGACAAATTTTATTCTTTTGTCCACATTCATCAAAGGAGCAATTTGGAGTGAATTATTCTCTCTATGCCCATAAACTGATTTTTTCTCCCTTTTTATTTTTGAAGCAAACATGTTTATTAAGGAACATGGTGTAGGAGGGATGTTACCTTCTGGTTCAAGTTGTCCCAGCCTTGCTGTATGAGTCAAAAGTTCCACAATTGCCCTAGACCAGGCCATGCATTGATCTCCAAGGTGCTTATATAAAATTTAATGTGGGCTTAAAAATTGAGGCAGACTGAGTCTGTTCCCACAATTTAAAAGAAAAGGGGTGGGTCAGATTTGATTTCATTTTTAGCTGTGGTTTTCAAGTGGAAGTTCTGAAGCATTTATTTATTTTTCCAAATTTATAGTGTGCCCCTTCAGTCCAGCGTTCACTGGCTGATGTTCAATGAAAACATCCAAGTTTCTATGGCAAAATGGGCTGAGGCAGGGAAATGAAAATTGAAAATGTCGGCTGACAATGAAGAGAATTTCAATAAAAATTTAGTTTGAAGTTTCATTCGCTTCAACTGTATTTAACTTCAAGTCATTTTTTGTTTTCATGAGGTCATGTAAGCTCTGAGGTGTTTCTCAAAAGTCTTATAGGCAGTCCAGGGTAGCCTGCAATAGACGAACAGCTGGCTTTAAGACGCAACTCAATCCCCAGTGTTTTTAGAAATGCCCTACTGTGTGTCCACAGCTGGTGGGGCGAGGCAGGTGGGGGCTGGCACTCCTGACTTCTTCACTTCCATGTTCGGAATCTGGGTTCTTCCAACCTCAAATGTGCCTTTAGTCAAAATGACATTCTCGTTTCTTCTGACAAATTTCATCATCCCAACCAGAGTGAAATTCATGAAACAACAGAAGTTTTGTTTGCAGGTGAATTTATAAACTTAAAAATCTCTTGGACTAGGCTGCTGCAGAGCCAAGTGGATCATCTGGGATGTTGCTTGACTTACATGGCTATCCCATTTCTCAACTAAATGAAGAAACATTTAAGGAAGCTGGCCAGAGTTAATCAATCAGTAAATCAGCAAGCTTTTAATGAGTCCAGCTAGGCGCTGAGCAATAGTAACGTGCATGTAACACTTGATGGCCCCGGCACACCTCCACATATATTGTCTTATTTGCAGAAATTATTAGTGAGGCTCAGAGTGGTTCAGTGACTTCCCTAAAGGCACACAGCTTTGAAGTCACAGACTCTAGCCCAGTTCTTGCAGCCAGCACTGTTTTTTCAACACTACTTGACACAGTGAGGCTCAGCACAAGATTAAGTACCAAATGAGCAGGGTAGTCCAGAAATACACATGATCTTGGAGGAGCCTTGGAGTGTAGTCTGAATAAAACCAAAAGTCTGTGCGTGCCTGTCTCAGCATGGTGTCACATCTGAACATTTCAACAGCTAAAAGTAATTGGAAGTAATTCATTTTCTTCTAGGCATCTTTCAAGGAACAGTAAAGTAATTAAAGGGAACTCCATTCAAAAGATTTTGCCCTCATCATTTTATTCTCCATCCCTCTCCCATCCTCAGCTACCATGAAGTCTGTATCCCCACTGCTCGTGCTCCATTCTTCTAAGTTCTCCCCCTCCCCCCTCCCACCCTCTACCCCTCTCTCTCTCTGTCTCTGTCTCTCTGAGGTGTAAACCTTCACCCTTTCTAACACAGCCCCAGCATTACTCCGCACCCCCCCCCACCCACTAGTTATCTGGATCTGGATAAGGCTCAGCTTGGGGTGGGGGGAGGAGCTGTGAAGGATGACCAGGACCAGTATTATCTTCTTCATGAGTGTGTGTAGATATGCCGAGAAGGGGAGCAACACTGTGGACCAGAAGGATGGAGATTTATAAAGGAGATGATATGTATGTGTGTGTGTGTGTGTGTGTGTGTGTGTGTGTGCGCCCCCAAAGATGGGTAGAACTTACAAGGTTTCAAAAGCAGAATAGAAAAAAGTACCCAATAGGAAGGAATAAAGGGGCAATGTGGATAAACACGAAAATGGAGTTTTCTGCCTTAAAAATATAATAATCACACAATAAATAGCTGTATTGAGTGCCTGCTCTCAGTAAACAGTGTATGAGGTGCTTCAAGTCACCTGATAAACCCTGATAAAATACTTCAGAAAAAAAGAAAAAGAAATTGCAATGATTAGTTCTCCCCCTAAGTTGCGGGGAGTTGGAGCTAGGGCACTGGTTAAGCAAGTCTGTTCTGGAGTCAGGATGCCTGGGCTCATGTCGCTACTCCACCATCCAGGAGCTATGGGACCCTGTGCAATGCCTTTATCTCTTCTTCCTCAGTTTCCCTATCTGTGTAAAATGAAGATATTATAGCTACCCATCTCACAGGATTGTTGTGAGTGCTCAAATGAACTACAAGCAGATCACTAGCCAACATTTCAATAAGCATTTAGATAGGCACATTGTTTTCTTTCTTTCTCTCTTTTTTAAAGATTTATTTATTTATTTTGAGAGAGAGAGTGCGCCCGAGCAGGGGGAGAGGTGGAGAGAGAGGGAGAGAATCTCCAGCAGACTCCCTACTGAGTGCAGAGCCCAACGTGGGGCATGATCTCACCACCCTGAGATCATGACCTGAGCTGAAATCAAGAGTCAGATGCTTAATTGACTGAGCCACCCACATACCCTTTTTTTTTTTTTTTTTTTTTAGTGGGCTCTGCCTGGGCTCCTCAGCCTTGGGCCTCACCAATGGGATGTGAGCTTGCAGCCTCCGGCCAGACTCCACCCCTCCTCACACAATGCTGCTAAGGAGAACTCTGCCCTTGTAGACCCCAGACCCCAGGGGGCCCAGCTCCCGGGCACCCCTCCCCCCAAGCCCTGGGCATTCCCTCGCCAGGTGTATTATTTTCAATTGAACTCTCTCTGTACAGTTCTTTTTGAACTAAAAATAATACTACTAACAACTATCATGTATCGAGTGTTGATATGCTAAGCACTCTGTAGATGGGGGCCTTCCACACGGCGGGTTCATCTTGGAAAGCAGGGACTGTTTCCTGGTGTGTTTGTGGTCCCACCAAGTCTGGTCTACTTCCTGGTGGAAGAGGTTTGTCCTCTAGTTCATTTCCAGTCTTCATCTCCAAGGTGAAATGTGTCGAATAAGAGCAAATGAAAAGTCTGGGGGGTCTCTTTCTTCCGCAGCAAGAATAAGACTTAACGCCCATGATGACCAGGTATCTAAAATGTTGTTCTCTTCCTACAGCCTGTGGAAATCACCATGTGCATCTTGGATGCCAAACCACCCCACGAAAGCAGGGTAAAGACTTTAGGAATCCATGCTAACTGTGCATTTTTTTTTTTTTTCCTAACTGAATTCATCCTAAAGAAAAACATTCACCCCTACCGGATTCTAACCCGTTTCTGACTGTTTCTAAAAGTTTGGCTACAGTTGTGCAGAGAAGGGGACAAGCCTTCTTCCTTTATACAATGGGCATGATTCCTTCTGTTTCCATTTGTATGGAATGGAAGCAATACATTCTGGTCTTTTCCTGAGACAATGCAGGCCAGGTTCTATTTTTGACAAGGTTTCTTATCAGAGTTACGGAACTCTTCTGGAAAAATAGAGCATTTCTCAGAGAAGGAAAGAAAGCCCACAGTACTTGACACACTTTCCTTGTAGCTGTGCCGTAATAACAACAATATCATGTAAACTCACTCTGTTTAGGATTTAAGTTCCAATTGAGTACTTTTCAGTCTGGTATGTAAAAATGACTGTTTTGAGGCCATAGTAGCATGAATCACAGCAATCCTCCCCGTTCCTCTCCCCCGCCCCCTCTTCTGCTACTCAGAAGGGAAGGTTCCCCGGGAGGTTTAATGCACACCAAGAATAGGACGGCTCACCCAGGAGTTATCCACCGAGGCAGAAAAGTGCCTACTCTTTGCTACTGTTAGGTTCTTTGCATCTTTAACTTTCTAGAATGATGGAAATTCTTTCTAGGGAGGAACCAGTAGGAGACTATATATGTATATGAATTGGCTCATGCAGTGGTGGAGTGGGGTTAGCAAGTCCAAAACCCACAGGGCAGCCTTGCAGGCTGGAAATTTGGACTGGGTTGGTGCTATAATCTTGAAGCAGAATGTCTTCTCTAGGAAATGTCAGTTTTTGCTTTAGGCCTTCAACTAACTGGCTGAGACCACCCACAACAGGAAGGTAATCTCTTTTCCTTAAAGCTGACCGATCGCAGATGTTAACCACATTCTACAAATAGCTCCACAGCAACACCTAGATTAATGTTTGATTAAATAACTGGGCACTAGAGCCTAGCCGAGCTGACACTCAAAACTAACTATCACGGTCCTGAAACTCTCTTCCTTTTCCTGCATCCGGGGACTTCCAGATCTTCTTGCTGGCCCCAAAGGATCATAGGGACTTCCTTCTTGATTTTGGGGGATTTCTGATCTGGTGGAAGTCCTCTTCTCATACCCTCTGGGTAGTTTGGTGAACCTCGATGGCTCCAAAGGTCATGAACAGAACTTTCTAGCATACTTCTCAAGTCTTATAGGCAACAATAAATGATTGCCTGGGTTGATGGTGTTCAAATCTCTTGGGAAATAGCCTGGAAATGTGGGAGGGACTCGTACCTCTGTGAGTTGGTAGAATACGTCCGGGGAGTCAATGAGCGTCATGGAGAGTGGGACCAATGCACACTTTCTGACTAAATGAAAACCCTAATATGGTGAACTCTGAATCAGAGAAGGGGAATGCCTATAGAGAAAGCCATGTCTCCTTTGCCGAAGTCGAGGTATAAAGACTGATGTTCCACTCACAGAGGCACAAGTCTTATCCACCTCTTCACGCAATTCCCCCAAGAGACTTGATCAAGACTCTTAGCAAGACTTGAGAAGAGCACCAGAAAGACAGGAGAGGTGGGGGTGGGTGGAGAGACTGCATCGGCCAGACTTGAGGTCTCTTAAAAGCCTTCCTTTGCAATACCATCTACAGTGGGTAAGCCAGCCTGCCTGACTCAGTCCCAGAGCATTCACAGAAACCCTTGACTTCTCAACCAGGTGGCCACGTGGAGAGGATGAAGGGGTCCTCCTCCCACTTTGCATTGTGGCCTTGGTACCTGGGGGCATGCAGCTGGTGGTCCTGCCTCACAGTAGAAGGACTCTCTTCGCCCCTCTGAGCTGACCGCCTGTTTGAGACAAGGTACCTTAGGGCACCTGTTAGGTAGGGTGGTTGAGGAATACTTGGCAGTTGTGCGAAGCGGGGAAAGTAAGAGAAACGTTACAGTGAGCAACACACAGGTGCACATGTGCATAGCAAGGGGGAGTTAAGCCTGCAAGAAATTGGCTGGTACTTGCACGTATCAGTTGGACTCTAGGAATTTATAATCAAAGTCTGTGATTTTCAAAACCAAAGTATAGGGAGAGTCATACTTGACTTTAAAATGCATTCCCTGCATGGGCTGTTAAAAAAAAACAAAAAACAAAACAAAAAAACCCTTCCTTTCTATCATGGAAATGAAAAGCTGAGTGCTTTCTCCCTCTCCCCAGATCAGCTAGGAAGGGATTTGGGGCCCCACAGCCCACCATGACTCAGAGGCAGCTGCTCCGAGCCGAGGCTCACAAACCTCCACCGGAGACCGTGCAGAGGCTTGGCCGCCCAGTGACCGGGCCCTGAAGAGCTATTCTGTGTTTCTGACAGTGCACGCACACACACACACAAACACACACACATGCACACACACGCACACACACATAGGCTCACTCACTCTTCAAAGGGCAGCTGGTGAAGTGTATTCACAAGGGCTGGCTGAGGTGATGTAATGGTAGGTTAGGGGTGAGGGGGTGGACTCGAGGATTAGTGAGAATCAGGGCCGGCAAATGATAACGTCCACAACCCCCTTCTGCAAAGTTCCCAGTGCTCTGCCAACACTTTCCTGCACGTCCAAATTTCCGTGGTGGAACCCAGGTCCTGACAACTCCCCAGTTTCCACCCACGCCACTCTGACGACCGTCCTCAGCTCGTTTTGTGTGCCCCTGGTTTTCTGAAAAGCCCATTCTTTTCTAGTTAAGAGAGCCTGAGAGAAAACCTGAAATCCACAGGGCTGTTTAGGGATGAAATTTGTTATAATTCTCAAAATTGACAAGTTACGAGGAAGAAAGATGTGTTCGAATTTCCAAAAAGGGGAAACATTCTCAGGATCTGAGGTGAAAACACTACCAAGCCTTCAGTTACAGGGCCCAGGCGATCCTTTAATTGCCACATTAGGAAAGGGACCAGCATCCCAGGGCTGCTAGAGAGCTGTGAAGAAAGGCCTGGTTTTTGAAACTCCTGTTAAGATTGTCCCCCCAAGGCCAAAGCAGGTGTTTCTAAAGCACCCCAGAAACAGGTCTGGGAAAAGCCTCGGCCCCGAGCTGAAGAGCGAGTTCCTCATTTTCTGTGTGTCTGGTGTGTTTCCGAGCACCAGTGGGCGCAGTCGTGGCTAATGGGGATGCTATAAATGTCACCTTGCTGTTCTGATATTCTGCATGTATGTTAAAGGCACAGAAGAGCTGGATTTACAATGTCTTATGCCAAACTATATATTGCGAGAGTCACAATTCAGGCCTAGACGGCTGATTATCGAACCACAGAACTCCGGGATTAGTCATGCTAATGAAGGCCATTTGGCCCTGTTTTCTCTGTGAACAAAGCTATCTGTGTTGGTTCATTTAATCTAGCATCTATCTGGCAATTATTGATATTAAATTGATTTAGTGTTCCGAAAGATGTTTCAGACACCAAACACAGAACTCCCAGTTTATTTAACAGCTGAATACAGAACATGAATTCCTTCTTGCTGTGATCAGCTCTTGGTTTAACCCCTAAAGTGTAAGCATTGATCTCTTCTTAACTTGGTGACTTAATTACTATCCATGGAGCTCTCCCTCTGTGTCATCTATTCTCTGGAAATGAACGGAGCCCGTTGGGTGGAGCGTTACCTGTGTGGGATCATTTTTCACCAAGTAGAAAGACAATTTGCTAAATGTGTCATGGTTATTTACCGAAGGCTGACGCCATGGTGGGGACATTAACAGTCTCTGCTATTTCACAAGGAAGTTCTAAAAGGTGTTTTAAGTTGTTTCCCAAAGCACCTAAGTAATTCTCCCAGCATCTCCCTGAGGTAATACCCAATTTTACAGGGAAGATATGTGAGGGAACGTGTATGAGGGCCGAGAGTAGGCAGTGAAACAAAGAGGTGAAAATACTGTCAGTATTATAGGCAGGAATTGAACATGCTAGCCTTACTCTTAAGTCTCATCCTCTGGGTCACACGGCCTCCTACACTACGTTATCGGTATTAACATAAGCATGGGAGATTAATTTTATAGATCACATGAGAAGTAGGTGACATTTATCTTCACTTTTCAATGAGTCATCTCATTACGAGAAGGGTAAACATTCAACCCAGGTGAAAATAGTCGAGTTAAAATCAAAATGAGTCAACTAATTTTGGGGAACTGCTTTATTGCTTTTTAAAATTGTAATATAAAAGTCCGTCTGCCTCGCTTTGTTCACCAAAAAAGGCTTTGTTATTATAACCGTGGCCAGCCTCAAGATAGAATATATTCCTCACAAAATCATAAGCCTAAAGATGAGGACAAACTGTGAAAGACTGTGAACTACACCTGGGCCTCTCAGTTGGATGATATCTTAAACTTGAACTTAAGTACCCCCCTCACCCCCGACTCAAGACCCTGGATAACAAAGCAGGGAGATGGAAACACATTTTGATCAGTTTAGAACCTGCAGTATCTAAAGAAAACTTAAAGCTGTCATGTTCCTGGGAGTGATGATATCTTTTTCTTAGAAAATGAAGAACTTTAGACGTGGACCGGATGCCTAGCTGCTAGCTCAGCGTGGCTTAGCTGTAATCACGTGGGCAAGCCGAGGGACGGCGTGGTTTTTCCTGTTCTGTCATATTTCAATGCAGGATTCTACCAGGAGGAATGGTAGAATTGTAACTTCAACTCAGGACTAATGTGCAGCCAATAAATTCTGACTCATGCATGAGCCAAGATGACTTTCTCCTGACGGTGTTGGGCCAGAGGTATTTCTGGGCCATTTCTGGGGGTGGCGATCTTGCTGATGGCTTTGCCAGGGAGAGACTGGCATTGGACCCCTGGCGTCCGAGTCAGCAGAAAACGCTGGGCTGGAAAGAGCTGCCTTTCTCCCAGTGTGGCTGTGCGACCTTCCATTCTTCTTCCCCAGGGAGCTGCGGCCATGGCTTTCCCATGCTCCTGGATCCAGTCCTACTGCTTGCTTGAGTCCTGGCAGCTCCCTGAGAAAGCAGAACAGGCCCTGTGGACTCTGAGTGAAGGGCTGAGATGTTTTACTTCCAGGTCAGCTGCTGACTCCCCAGGGGAAGTAATTTTTTTCTTTAATGGCTGCATCCCATTATCTACCGTATGGGGAGAAGCCACAAACTCAACTCTAAGCTTTGGGGCGGGGAAGGCTCATATGGGTAAAACCAAGTCTCTGGATTTTGCAGATTATTGAATATGGAGCTTGTCAATTATCTAAGGCTTTCTTCCCCTCATGATGCTAAAATTTTAGCCATTTATTGAATTCTCTGCCGTATTCCAAAAAGAACTTCCAATAATCCATTTCAAAGGCATTTGACTTATCGGCACTTACTTTGTTTTGGAGGGTGAGAAAGCCAATGGCACTGAAAGCCTCAACTGAGTTTTGGGGACTAGTTGCAATTTTTATATACCTTTCATGTTACCCTATTTCATGTGCAGGCGCGCACGTGCACACGTGTGTGTGTGTGTGTGTGTGTCTGTTGTGTATTTTGACGTAGCAATGATATCTGTTCTGGTGAAAGAAATGAGTGGTTGAACTGTTAAAGTTTAGGGTATCTGTAGATACCAAATACCCTCATGATCTTTTTCTCAAGAAAGGTTTTCCTTATTCGAGGCATCGTGATTATATCATCTCAAGCGAATGTACTGTGTAGACACATATCCTACTACACGCAGCTGTGAGAACAGATCTTATTTAGTGAAGGGCAGGAGTAAGTACCTAAAATCAACTCTCGTCTTTAGAAAGGGCCTGGACTTGTAAAACACTGCATATCATAAAACTGGGTTAAAAAAAGAAAAACGATTTTCATTAGTTTAGAAGTTATTTGAAAAGCTAGAGTTTTGACTAGGCTAGGTCTAGGACTTTTGAAACTTTAAAATGGACTTAGGGTCTTGTTTTAAGCAAACTGGGGCTGACATATGGATGTGACTTGAATCTTCCCCATTCACCTTTAGACTTTCTTTGACCTGGGGGAAGAAGTCCCCGTCACTCAAATCGGGGGGGAAGATTTTATGCCTAGCCTCCATTTTTGAAATAAAGTGACTCCACATCACCTTGTTCTCGGAATCCAGCATACTGAACAACAATATGATATGGTATGGAAGAGAAAGATTAGGAATGTAGGCTGGCCAAGAAGAAGTGCCAGGGACTGCTTCCGTTCCCGCTGAAGAGTGCTTGAATCTGGTTCCATCAGGAGACTTTTCGTTGGAGCCTCTGTTTTTTAAAGAGAAAATGTAAGGAGAATCTATGGGTGCCTGGGTCGCTCAGTCAGTTAAGCATCCAACTCTTGATTTTGGCTGAGGTCATGATTCTCAGTGTCCTGAGATCGAGCCCTGCGTCACACATCATGGAGCCGGTTTAAGCTTCTCTCTCTCCCTCTCCCTCTGCCCCTCCCCACCTAAAAAAAAAAAGAAAAGGAGATTCTAGTTATCTACTTATGGGTGAAGTGAGAACCGATAGTTAGTGGCCTTTGTGAGAAAACCAGAGTTAGTACAAAATGCAGTGGTATTATAGAGAATGAAGAAAAGTAGAACAGATAAAAAATCTCTTCATGGCATTTAAAGCAAGATTTCATTTTTGGTACTAAGATTTGGAAATTTCTGAAAAGTTAATGATACCCGTAAAGTAAATAGAGGCTTTAGAATCAGCAAAGTTTGAATGAAAAAAAAAGAAAGACCAATCAGAAATAATGAATGCCTGATTCCTGGAACCTCATGTAGATATAGGGGTTGGGTTGGGATTAGACTAATGTCATCATATTCTGCTACACTGACAACACTCTGGAATATTCTTAGCTTTGTCTGGATGCCTTTTGTATCAAATTCTTGACCTGATTTTTGTCCCAGTTTCTCTTTTATATCATTTAGGTTTAGTTCTTCCTTTAAGAAAAAAAAAAGTTAAAAAAAATTGTAATGAAAGTCGGCTGACTCTACTATGAGTAATATAAGAAAATCTGTTTTGCTAAGGGAGTGACAGCATATTGAAATACCTGGTTTTATATTTTTATGTGGGTTTGGCAAATGCAGTCTGAAAGTGGCTAATATGATACCCGACCTGGTGTTAATAGCCAATGATAATTCCATATGTACCACCTGCTACCTGTCAGGTTACACTTTCTTTCTTTTTTCCTTTTTTGGCATGAAGGTTACATTAACTGTGAATACGGGTCTTCGTGGCTAGAGTGGAGGCAAGCTGTCATACTTTTCAGATGAAGTAGATCTTTGATGTCATTATCATCTTGCCTTCTTTTCTTCGGTCACCCTTCTTCCCAATTCACCCTCTGCCCCCCACCCTGACAACTTTTATGTAGCCCTTAAGCAGCACAACATGCCATCCTGAATTTGGGAACAGGGAGAGAGAGGGAAGGAGACAGAATGAATCACAAGAATAAACTAGACGTGATGTTCATGGGGGAAAATCTTTCTACTAAAAAATAAAATTAGAGAAAATTCCTGGAATGTATATATGAGGGGAAGAACCCATTAGCCAAGGGCGATGTGGATTTGTTAACCAATTGCTCTACACCTTAGTGTTTAAATGCCGCAAAGTCGTTTCTCTTTCTCCCTAGTAACTTGTCAGGAATGTCTCAAAACCTAACTCCACATGGGTCACAACTGCTTCCTCTCGGCTCTGTCCCACGGGTACATATTTTGGAATTGGCTGGGTAAAGCTGAAGAAAATATCCAAAAAACCCAAAACCGAAAGCAAATCACTTGTCTCTCCATATGTGGGGCTTGACTGGGTGACCTTCTGGCTCTTTTTCTCTCTAAGCTCTGCTGCAGATAAGATGTAGCATGCTAGGTCCAACACAATACATTAAAATGATTTTTCTTGAAAGGTGAAGACGTTATTAAGGATTTCCATGGCCATTCACGTATTTTTTTGAAAGAAAATAATTTTAGCCTCTTATTCGTATTATTATTCCAGCTGTTATTATTATGTTCCTTCTGCATAACTATGAAAGACACAGAAAGTTCCCTTTCTTTTAGGCTTTTAAAAATCCTCCTACACTGGTTAATCTCTTCAGGTTGGAAACCAAAGGCAAACGCTACGGTCTGGCTCAGAAAAACCGTCCAAATGTCTTATGTTTCCAAACTATCCAAGTAACAACATTGCTTAGCTCAGAAAAATTGTTGCACTTTTTCCAGGTGCTTTCAAAATATTTTTCTCAGTCTGGTTAGTCACGGCAATAACCCCATAACATAGCTGGAGTCTAAGGTACATGCCTCTTGGGGCAGAAGCAGAAGCTGCCCCTTGCTTTGACCCCCTGGCATCTGCTCCCGACTGTGGCCACAGGCCTCTGAGAGTACTCCTAAATTTTCATCTCAACTCCTAAAATTAGCTTATATCCTCGCTTTGTCAAAAAAAAATGTTGGCTGACTAGTAACGAGGAAGTACCTGGTAACAAACCTGGGAAAATTGTTTCCCGTTCTTTAGAAGAAGTTGCTATTTTGTGTAGAGTCACTGTAAAAACCTAAACTCCAGGGATAGACAGCCAGGCACATTTCAAGTGGCTCTGCTCGTTTGGCTGCTGATATTAGTGATTTAGCTGAGTGGGAGGGCCAAGGAGCTCTCTATTTCTCCAAAGTTATATTTCTCATCTCTTTGAAAGTTTGATCGCTTCCCCTGCCAGAACATGCATTTCCCACTTTGTTTTTCTAGGTTCGTTCTCAATTTGCATCACTATTTGTTAAGCTTGCCTTGGCCTTCCAGATTCCTGCCAAGCCTCAAATTTTCGAGCAACGTATCTACCCATACCTTGATTCTCCTGATCCTGGTTTATTTTTTGGGCCAAAAATCGAGCTTCGTGCTTGCTTGCAAAACTATACAGTTTCCCATTTTCAAGAGCGCAGATGCATACGTTTCTTTGAGACTGTACTCTTCAGCATTAAAGAGGGACCCTTCATTGTAATCATTACTGAATGGATACAGTACTAATGGAACTTAATTGTTTCCACTAGATGGATCTCGGGTGTTTTTGGCAGCCAAAATGAAAATGATTCCAAATACCATCAAAGGGGCTTATAAGCACCCAGCATGCACAGAGTGTTTGATATACAGTGGAGTGTTAATATCATTATCTCTCCTAATACAACATACGGTTACTTTAATCCTCTCCCGCCTCTGTGATCTTGGAAGATCCGACGGATAGAAGGCGAAGAATAAAACATTATATACAAGGAGACAAAGGGAGAATTAGTCTCCATCCTCTGAATGCGATTTTTTTGATTGTTTGAATGTTGGCTTCAAATATGTACCTTTATCAATACTGACTTCTGTATCTTCCACGCTAGTTTGAGTTTGTATGCGACATCAAACATACCTTTTCACACATGTTCTTTCCAGATTTTTTTTAACACTTACTTAGCAGTTTATAGAAGGAAGTGAATGATCTCCTCAAGCTGCTTACAAATTAAAAAAAAATCTGTGCTTATTAATTATGCAGGATTAGTCTAATTATAATTCAGCAAATTAATTAGCGACAGAAGGTGTTCTGAAACATTGGAGTACATTTGCATGTTAAATGGAGAGGCTAGTCTGTAATATATGTAAATTTATGCATGGCTTCATAGTTTAATTTAAAAATTTGCAGCTGCATATGGTATGGGAGCAGGTGAAAAGTCAGTTTTAGTTTAATGATGCTAACAAACATTGGATGGTGTCCTGTCTTAGCAAGAGAATGCACTCATATCTGCTAATCTACAACTCTGTCATAAGAATATAGCATTACATAGATGCTCAAACTCAAGGTCATTAGTGAGTGGACCCATAGGTGCAATAAGTATAAAGCTAAAAACTGCAGAGAGAAAGCGATGATAGGAGGGACCCAAACTCTGAACTTTGTTCGCCACTTTATCCAGTAGTGCATATTGAGTCAGTCAGCCTTAGTTTTGGGAAAGTAACATTCCAGCCTGTGTAAAAAGGGATATCTTTTTGTCTGACTGTTATCTACTCTGGCAGGTATAAAAGAGTTGTCCAACCTTGATTCGCTTTCCAAATACTCACATTTGCACTTCATTTCAATTTCCTGGAGCCGTGGGAAAGTTATTACCAAGTTATGAATTAATGGTAGGGTAGAGAGTTTTACACATTGGCCTCAACCATCTGGCAAAACAGTAAAACCAGCGGACCAGGCAGCAGCAAAGGGCTCTTGGTGTAATTGGTGTTCACTGCTCAGCCTAGCATAGACAAGCTTCACAGGGAGGGCAGAGCACCGGGAGGGGGAGGGGAAGGCTGCACAAGGGGAAAAGGGGCACTAAGGAAATAGGACGGTAAGGACCCATTAAGCTGATGGCTGGCTAATAACTTCATTTCTCTCCTTCACCCGAGTAGTCGTGGCATTAGAAAGGGAAATAGATTTGTATTCCAATTCTGAAGTCTCAGAGAAAGATGCTTCCTGAAATCAGTTGGTAACATGCTCAGTTTCCCTCTTTTTCCCTTTTCTTGATCAGAAGGGAGAGAAAGGGAAAGGGCCAAAGAGAGGATTCGGGTTAAAAACAAACAAACAAAAAGGAAAAGATGGAACTGCGCACATTGCAAAGAGCCCTCCAAAGACATTTTACAAGAACAATTGGAATTACAAACATGCTCTTCGTATTGCATTTCATTCCAATTCAAGCCCAAAGAGTTCAATTATTATTTTCATTAATGGTGTCAGATTTTCATCCGAGTGCAAAAACAAGGACTTTTCCTTGGAGATTTTTTTTTCCTACCAGCCTCATGTTGTCAAGTAATGGAATTCAGGAGAGTGAAGATGTCTGTCTGACTACAGAAGAAAAAAATATCCCAACATATAACCCCAGGTCCTAGGAAACTAGAGTGGGTTACTGGTCAGAAGTGAGTGGAGAATCAAAGTGGCCCCTTGTTTATGCACCTCGGTGACGGTTGCTAGTCAATCGTTTGCCACTTGAGCTATGGGAGATATTCACTTCAGAACAAATCATGAAACGAAGTCTATCAATACAGAGTCAGAATTACGCGGTGGGGGAAGTCGCTCCCTCCCTTTGCCTAAGTGAATACAGCAGATCCACTCCTGAGGCAGCGTGTTTGGTAATGAAGGATCTGTTGCCACACTGAAATGCCACTTCCAGGAGTTTGTCATTGGAGTGAACGCCGAATAGAATGTGATTTGATGGGGCCTGCTGCCAGGTAGGAACCAAATGATTTTGCCTGACCACAGTTTACTGAAAACAGTGATGAGGATCTTGACCCACTGCCTTCTGCTGTTCCTCGTTTCCTGCAATCTGTTGTAATAGATTCAATGGCATAGTCTTTTTTTTTCCTTTGGAAAATATCTCCCCCTAAAAATCAAGGGAAGGACTTTAATATTGGACAGATAAACAATGCAGAGAGAACCAGATTTCAATTTATGGCACCTCCCTCTGGTATAATTTTGCTTGGAAAATGGGCCATTTTTTTT
>NC_138370.1:39534935-39578292 GCF_054177405.1 Leptonychotes weddellii | reverse complement strand
ATGGTAGCTCTATTTTCAACTTTTTGAGGAACCTCCATACAGTTTTCCAGAGTGGCTGCACCAGCTTGCATTCCCACCAACAGTGTAGGAGGGTTCCCCTTTCTCCGCATCCCCGCCAACATCTGTCGTTTCCTGACTTGTTAATTTTAGCCATTCTGACTGGTGTGAGGTAGTATCTCATTGAGGTTTTGATTTGGATTTGAAAATGGGCCATTTTGAAAGGTGGCGGGGAAGTAGGGGCAGTTCAGGGGAGGGTGGCAGAAGCATGCCTAGTGAAAGGTGAGGGAGCTGAGTTACTACGTCCCAGGTGTTTACCCAAACACTTTGCAAGGGTAACTAATCCTCACTACTGGCCTAAAGGATCATGTTACAAACTGAAGGTCCTAATTTTTACACTAAATACTAAGCAAGCAAATAATAATAATAATAATGCAGAAGCCTTGGCATCATGTGGAAATAACTTGGTAGGGATGCCCCAATGAGCTGCCCACATAAAAGACTGAAATTATCTGCTGCCAAAGAAATTAACTTGCTGGTCTATTTAAAAATGTCCAAAGGAGGAGAGTCTCCTCTGTCCCTTGGGTAATGTTTTCAAAATTTAGCTTGGTGACTTGACTCAGAAAATGTTTTCCAAGACTTAATTCAACTTCTTAGGTTACACATTTGACTTCCAGCCTTTTTTCCCCTGTAGTGTTGATAGGCAAATGGCTTTGAATCTTCCTCATCCACTCAGGGCAATCTCTGACATTCTTTTTGTAGAGGGCTGCAGCTCTTTGGGCCCTGTCGTCTTTGGAGCAGATGGGTTCTTGAGACGGCCTGTTTTCCGATATCTGATAGACTTGTTTGCCTTCTTCCACACACTCCAAAATAGCCACCGAATTTTCAGAGAATGTGGGCCCTGATAGGAATTATAGACATTTTCATTTGATTGCTTGTTTTGTTTTGTGACATGAAGAATGATTTCACTCTCATTTCCAGAGTGTAAGATGAAGGACGTGACATGATCCCCCATGTGGATCAATGAGGCCGTAGTTCCCCAAGCAGTGTGTCCTATCTTTTCCTTCAAAAGAAGTGTGGCCAAGCTCCCACCAGAGCAATGCTCTCCTACGAATCAGACAAAGCAGACTTCCCCTCCTAGCTCTTCCACTTATTAGCTGTTTGACCTTGGACAAGGAAGCTAACCTGTCTGAGTCTTGTTTATTTCCTCCATAAAATGGAGACATTGATTCTCCTACTCTCAGAGGTGGGTGGATTAAACAAAATTACACATGGTACATAATATGAGGTCAATGAAGGTGGGGTATTTCTTTGTTGTTATTATAATCATCATCATAATTAGTCTTTTAGCCATTGGGAGTTAGAGACGTTGAGTGTAGCTGTAAGTAAGAAAATATAGTGTTCAAAATTTTCTATAAACTTACATTTTTTGGATCTGAGATGGCCTTTCATTGACATAGTCCAAGTGAATAAGCTTTAATGGTCATAAAACTCTTCCATAGGAATGTCTGTGGAGATTAAAGACTCTGTGCTTACTCTGTTCATGTATTTATATTTACATTTTAAGGGATTGTTTAAATAAATGGATTACATAGAAAATCAGCTTATAAAAATGAGTATTTGATTGAAGCCTAAGAAAGCCAGTCAGTCAAAAATTTTTTAAATTATCTCCCCTTTCCATGGATCTTCTTGAACTTTGTGCTGGCCATCATCTTACCAAGCAGATTCCAAGTACAAAACATTCCCAGATGCCCCATTGTCAAGTTTTTAAGGTGTAGCAAGAACCAATGGGGAGTTTGAACTCCCAGAGTCTCTTAATTTTTGTGGACTTCAATGAGAGTCTTCACAAAGCCCTTAAAGCTTTGGGCCCTTTCTTACTTGGGCTGACATCTAAACAATCAATAGGGCATGTCATCTTCAAGCCAAGCATGGGGCCCACTGCTGCCCTTCACCTTACTTTGGCTGCCTGGATTTGGATTCTCTTAGAGGCTTTTGGGAGAGGAAAATGTATTCTTTCTGTTGTAGGAAGGTTCAAAGAGGATATCACAGTTAAGACCTAGATTAAAGCTGAAACATTATCATCATGTTTTTTACTGGTCTCAAGTAGAAACCCAGCACATAGGGGTTTTCCTACCTTATAAAACAGAGTGAGCTGCCATGTTGGCCATCCCGAATGAGAAAATGGCCCCAGAGGTGTATCCATCCTGCATGAGACCCCTCACTCTGCCTAGTCCCCCATAGGATAAAGCTTGACAGGGCCCTGGGAGACGAGAGACAGCTGCCCATTTCTTTCAAATATGATTTTATGATCCAGCCTATCCCGGATAGTTTTTAGAGATGATAATTTGATCATTCTTAGAAATGGTATTATGAGTGTTTTAAGGCAAGGGAGTTATCCTTTTTTCAGAAGCACACACAAACAGTGGAAGCCAATTATATTTTAATTTATTGGACTCTAGAAAAGGAGGGTTAGTAGTTAATCCAGATAAAATGTGTCTTCCTCAAAAATCAATGGACTTAGGCCTTTAAACACTGACATGGTTTGTGAGGCTATATTGAGTCTACATATGGCTCGGACTTCCGGGAGCCAGCCTGCTCATATGGCCATCACAGCAGAGAGAGAGAGAACCAGATATAGCAGCCCCTGCTCTTGGCTTTTGGAGAGTACGGGGGTGTTCTCATCTTCATGGTGTGTAACATGTGACCATGGCATTGCAGAAATTATTCCTAGGGTAGGCAGAATTAGATTTTTTTAAGGGAATAAGTTTCAAAGTGAAAGGTATTTTACATATTATTTGGCATAGAGTAAGGTTCTGCTTAATGGTAGCTGTTACTAGTGCTAAGTTCACATTCTTTTGATACACATCCCTGTCTAATCTTTTTCTTGAAAAAAGCTTTCATTGTCTTCCCACAGTGCTTTCCTCAACACTTTTTGTATTGCAATTTTTTAGAAGGCACTATATCTTGGTTTTCAAATGAGAGATGAATTGAATGACCTCTACCACAAATCTGGACAAAATTATGTTGGGTTTTGTACTCGTCAGATCATTGGTTATAATTCTGGAATCTGGCATGAATACTAAGTATTTGCCCTTCCTTTGATTTAGAGACAATCCCTCTCCACGTCCCCCACCTCTGGACCTTGACTTTGCACCCTATTTGTGCAACTAGTTTGAATCTCAGTTTCTGTTTGGGAAGGGCTCAGGACACATCTAGACCCATCTAGGAACTATCATTCTACTCTTGAACAGTGCTGTGTGTTCCAATATTCCAGAGATTGGTAGAGAAAGAGATTTCTGTGTGGCTGGGCAGTCCCCTGTAATTTTAGACCCATATTCAGGGGTCTCCAGATTCCTCTCAGAATCTGAAACAGCATATTTTGAATGGTTTGGTTGTGTGTTCCATGAGGGCAAAGATTTGGTCCATCTTATTTGCCATGGTGTCTGAACCTTCATGGAGGATACTGTATACTTCATAATTGCTCAAATGGGTAAATAAATGAATTCAGCAAGTATTTTCATTAGTAGGCATTTACTTCCATGCAACTATCTTTGACCTAGTGTTTTCCTCTTGGGATGCTATAGTCCTCTCACTCTTCAAGAAACCAGAATCCTTCATGTTGTTTTTTCCCTTTCCTCCCTCTCTCCCTCCCTCCTTCTCACCCTCCATCTTCTCTTCTCTTCTCTTCCCTTCTTTTCTCTTCTCTTCTCTTCTCTTTCCTTCCCCTCCCCTCCCCTTCCCTTCACTCCCCTCCCCTCCCTTCCCCTCTTCTCTTCTCTATTTCTTTTCTTTCTTTCTTTCTTTCTTTTCTTTTCTTTTCTTTCTTCTTTCAGACCATTTTCTGAATTTTTAAAAACAGCTATATTGAGATATAATTTACATACTATAAAGGTCACTTATTTAGTGTGTACAGTTCAGTGGCTTTTAATATATTCACAGAGTTGTGCAACTGTCATCACAATCTAATTGGTTCAGGAAGCAGAGACTGCCAGATGGAGCTTGCTGTGAGAAAGACCCAGGTTCAAATCCTTATTTCTGCTACTTACAATCTGTGTGATCTTGGGCAAATTTCTTCAATTTTTGGTAACTTTGTTTTTTCTAGCTGTGAAATGATTCATCAGTCGTACCATTGTTGTAAGAAAAAAAATGACGCATTGTATATGAAGCACCTATACCTAGCCTCAGGGTAAGGCACAGAGTAGACACTTGGCAAACTTTCTTTCCCTTCCCTCTGTGACCCCTGTACCCTTCAGCTGCTGGACCAACACAAGATAGTGAGCAGGGACAGAGATGTCTCTGATAGGTGATATTCCTGAGCCACCTTCTCCTGCCTCAGAAGCATGTGGAAGGAAGCCTAAGACAATGGTTGTTCAACAATTTGCCTGTCAAGCCTGGGGGACTGCCTGCTCTGACCAAGGCATCACCCAAGATGCCCCACTGTCCACCAATCAGCTGTCCCTGCTTATTTTTTCCCCACTATCTTTGACGTCTCTCTCAGAAAACCCTGCATACACCCCACTTGGACTGCAGTAAATCATGATCTTTTTGTCTTCAGTGGTTTCTTCCATCAGTGTAGCCATTTCTGGAGGGCTCTCAACTCTACATACTTTTCTTCGTCATCATAGAATATTAATATTGGAAGAACCCTAGAGATAAGCCAGTTAAACCCAGTTGAATAAACTGAGGCCCAGAGAAGTGAGCGAACTTGGTTACATAGTTGGCGCAGGTCAAGACTAGAATACTGTCAGCATGTCATAAATATCTGTGGAGTGAAGAAATGCCATTTGGTGCATTACATCATCTCAGCTGACCTAGGATCCAGGTTGCAATGTGCTGGCTTGAGTTCACATTTTGATCCCACCTCTCTATTCCTCTGCATCTAGAGAATAAGGATAATCCTGTTGGTGGTGGTGTTCACTCCTAAGGAATGAGATCAGAAGCCTTGCAAAGTGTACTGCACTAAGTGGTTATAATATTTATGTGGTCAACATTGTTTGGAGAAAGTGGAAATAACAACTTCCATCCTGATGAGAATCTGCACATTTGGTCTGAATCTCGCAATTCATTTGGGTTTCCCGTTTCTGAGTGCAGAGCGCTGACATTTTCCAGGCAGCTCTGGCTTCGGAGGGATCCAGACCCAGGGGATTTGTTCCCTGCAAGTCACCCTGTGGTTAATGGATGGTATAGTTAGTAAAGGGTTCTGTATCAAGCCCCTGAGCATGGTAGGTGGAGGGGGGGTGGAAGGGAGAGAAGTAGAAGACAGCAGTAAAAGCAAGAGAAAAAATTGGAGATAGCAGTAAACCCCCAGGATTCCTTTAAATTAATTTTTAAGTTCACATATAAAATATCCAGGCCATAATTTTTGGAGCTAGCTATTTAGAAAGTTATGCCTTCCTTTAGAAAGCAGTATACAATGTAAGAGAATTTTTTCTCTCTCTCTCTCCCCACATATCCCCCCACCCCACTCTGTTCCCCTTTGTGAACAGAAGGTTATATCCTTAGTATGCAGGGACTAGGCAGGTTACAGACTCAGATCCCAGGCCAGGGAAAGAGTCAAAACTTTCCACCCAAAGAACTGATGAGCGTCCTAATTGAAACTGAATCGAGCCTTTCAGCAGGCCCCTTGTTTCCCTAAATCAATTTGATTTCATGTAAACATGTATTTCTTCTGCACTTTTCCACCTACCACACCATGCATATAACAATGCCTTCGCGAACATTAATGTTTTTGCCAGATACATTTTAGAGAAAGGGTTGGGTAGGTAAGGGAAAGTATCACCCACCGGGAGTGCGTTCTAAGGACCTCAGTCCAAGCAAAACTTTCCTCAAATCAAGGACTTGGTAAGAAAAAGCACTCACTTTGGTTTTAGGAGGGGAAAAGGTGTAAATCACGCTTGGGGGTGCTGGAGGATAGATGTGGTGTGGGAGGGGGAGCTATTGTTTGGAAGGAGACTCGAGTGAGAAAAAAGCAAGTTTTAAGCATATCCTGAGAGCATCTTCATGAGTTGTGAGTGGCTGTAGCTGCCTCTTCTGTGAATGTACAAGGGCAAGAATATTTTCCCTTACAAAAATAAAATGTTTGCGTTCTGATCAACCTCTGATTGCTACCGGCAGGCAGACGTTTCACTGCACGTTAGGAAGCGAAGGCAGGTTGTGAATTTGAACGCTGCATAAAGCAGTGCGGAGCAAAAGGGAAAAAAAAAAACAACAAAAAAAAACCCAGCGTGGAGCGTTTCTCTGCCCCGTCACTCCGGAGGTAGCTCGGGGAGCTGGGTGAAGATCCTGATACCTTCATTGCACGGGAAGTCCTGCCTAACCTCCTGGCCCAGCCAAGATGAAAAGAGAGAAGTGAAAAGCAGATGTTATAACATCATGAAAAAAATTTTAGCTGTTATTTCCAAATTCACAATTCACAGCCCACCTTTATTCGTAGATAGGGGTCAGGAGCACTTGGCCAAATATTTTTAGCAAATCTAGAGTAAAACAGCCTCAAATACAGAAACCATTTTGAAGAACACAGTTCCCATTCTCTCTTCCTTGATTGCTTACTGTTTATCTTTCCATCAGATTTTTTTTTTCTTTAAGTGCTAAATACAATTAACTGGAGCGCTCTCCAATTCTTTTGTGTGATTCTTAAAAAAATAAAAATAAACAGAAGGTCACCATGAGAGCATCTTACCAGCCGTTGCTTTAAAATAGAATTTTTGGAAGCATTGTTGATTTCTACTTATTTTTGTTGGTAAATCCTGGAGAAAAAATGTATATCTTTTCCTTTAAAGTTCTAATTCAAGGCATGGATGTGAGAGTTCTGGAGGGACTTTGGGACTGCGGTAAAATTTCGTTGTCATAGTAACAGAAAGGGAAATAGGCCTAGCTCACCTGGGACTTTAACACTGCAAAAGCTGGATTTTTTTTTTTTTTTTAAGGAAAAGGACTCTGCAAGTGAGTTAAATGAAAAACTTATTGTGGTTTGAAACAAAATCCCAAACATTAAAATAGGTGAATGGCTGAAAAGGCCACCTCTGCCATTTTTCCGGTTTGATGTAGTTGTCTGATTAAAGATGCCCAATTTTAAAATTGCACAAATAGTTTATTTCAGAGACGGCTGGCTTAAAAATATGCCTTATGATGAATGATAACCTCAAACCATGATTCGGTGCCTTTGTATTTTCCCGGATAATGTACAGAAGGTCTGAGAGGACGTTCACAACTTGTTATTAGTCATAAAAACCCCAGTGTATACCTGCACAGGCTGACCTGCCTTTGGATGGCAACGTACTGTTTTCTGATTTTATATATATTGGTTAAAAAGACCAGGGGCCCTTTGTGTGTGAGGGTACACGTGTGAGGTGTGTGAGCACGGAGGTGCGTGTGGCCAGCGGAAAGCCACATGCTTGAGAAACCCTGGGATTCTGGGTGAAGTCTTGCCATTATTTACCCTAGAGCAAGACATTTTTACAGGGCAGGAGTCACTGCTGCTTTGGAAGTCTGATTTTTGGGAGACAGAGTGTCCTTGCAACTCGGGGGTGGGTATACAAACCAGAGCCCAGCTTGTGACCCGCTTCACAATCCTCAAATCGCAAACATCCGAATTTGCAAATTGCAAAGGGTCAGCAGTGTTCCTTCCCAGGCAGGGCCGGCTGAAATTCCCCAGATGGGAAACACAATCCCTTTCTAATCAAATCTAATATAATGCAGATCTATTTTCTCTTAAAAAATGTTTACTACAAAATGTAACACATTGCTTTCTCTTCACAGATTTTTTCTAAAATTTTTCCTCAAGTGCAATCAGAATTGTTTGAAAACAGCGGGAAACCCGAGGGACATGAGAAGGTTTCAGGTAAGGGGCCTGCAGTTCTTCCCTGTTAAGTGAGTCTTTCTGTTTTCTCTCTCTTTAGCACTTTCTTTCTTTTTTCCTTTCTTTTCTTAGAAAACATTATTCATGGACGCTGCTAACAATAAAGATGACTCTAAATGATATCCCTCATCTGATAGTATTGAGGGCTTCTGCATTTTGTAGTGTTTAGGCCTCTTGCCTCTGTTGCCAAGGCCCGAGGGGAGGGGCACCAACCCAGGCTGGAGATTTGATTTTCAGCCCGCAGGCTGCCCTTCACACACACAGCTGCCCACAGCAGGAACCGTGTTCTTGATATTCAGCCACCTTGGGATTTTTCAAAGCAGCTTCTCTGTGCTTTCTGCAAGCAATAGCCTCTTCCCTTCCTTTGCCACCGATTAACCATGCAGTGGTGTCTCTCGGAGTCTCTGGGAAAGCAGCAGCCCAAACAGCCGTGGTTACTTTAAGATCGCAGCATGACAACAAGACCCACGGGACAGTGACCCAGCTGCCGGGCAGTTAAATCTGCCACTGGTTTCATCACCCTTGCCACTGATGTACTGAGGATACGAGCTAATAAAAACACAGAGAGAGGCAAAGTGTGTCAGGTTGGAGATGAGAGGAAGCGCAGTCCCCCTTGGCTCCCTTCCTTAATCTTTGAAGGACCCATATTTAATCCGCCAAAAGGCTTTCCTGCCATTCATACACCCCGCCTAAATACAGAGCGCTCCCTTCCCCGTAGAAACATGGAAAACATGTTAAACAATAGCATTCAGGCTTGAGACTTAAAAAAAAAAAAAAAAAGTCTGGCAGCCATGGGAGGGATGGGGATGATTAGACTCGTGTTTTGGGTGGGAACAGTGAGGTTCTGGGGGTTTCGTAACTCGCCTCGAATCGCAGGAAGGATGCGGTGGAACCAGGAACCAGGAGGGTCTGTCTGGTCAAACCCCTTCCACCAGACCACGAGTTTGCACCGTGGACAGCTGCTAAGTGGATGCCTTGCTGTTGACTTTTTGAAATTCTTCGTAATTTCAGAGACCGGGGTCACACATACTCATTGGGCACAGGACTGCCCAAGTAACGGGGCTGCTCCTGCCAGCCACCCGGAGAGCTTCTGGGGCTTAGGGACAGAGTACTTCAGGAGTTCACGGAGGGGGGGAGGTGGGTGCACACAAGGTGAGAAAACTACTTTGCAAAAAAAAAACACAAAACATTCTTGTCTTCTCCCCCCTCCCCCCCCCATCATGGTCATCAAACAGTCTTGCTGGCACTGGGACATTTTTGGTTAGTTATTTAACATGATTACCAGCCTCTCTTAAAAAAGTCAAACCCCTCCTCTCTGTCATACAGTTTCCCCTGCTGTATGGTGTGAAGACAAGCAGAAATAAAATGAGCTTTCTTGGGAATGACGCAGGATCATTGTGCGGGGTGGAAGTTGATGGTGTTTTGTGTTCCAAATGCAAACGTAAATAATTTCAGTCCAAAAAAGTACGAGATTCAAAAGGATTCCAGAATAACCTTGATGGCCAAAGCTTGGCTTTCACTTCCCGAAGAAACAGAGGTAGGAAGAGGGGTTGGCGGTTCGGATTCCTATCCCCCTATTCTCTACCTTCACTTCCAAAGAGTTTTAAATTTGAGAATGCTCTCATCAATTTCAAGAGGCTTTTAACAGAATGTCGTGTCATTTTATTTTTCTCAGATTTTGGAAATGTACTCACTAAGCACACGCATGCTTGTATTTCCTCTACTTCCATTATTTACTAAGTGACGATTTCAGTGTGCCTGAGCTTTTAACAGGGTTAGAATAAATATTGCTGATCTCAAAATGATGGGAGGTTCTCACCCAATGTGAAAATATTTGACTTCTGCAAAGAACGTGAAATATTTTTTTTTAAGTCTATGGGTTCTAATTGTCTTATTTTGGGGGTAGAGCTAAAATTAATTGGCAATTTGGGGGGTATTTTTTGTTGAGATAAATTCATATAACACATCTTTCATCATTTTAACCATTTTAAATTGTGCAACTCAGTGGCCTTTAGTATATTAACAATGTTATGCAACCATCACCACTATACAATTCCAGAACATTTTCATCATCCCCAGATGAAACCCCATACCTCCCAATTCTCTTTTCTCCCCACCCACTGACAACCACGAATCCACTTTTCGTCCCTATGATTTTTCTACTGGGGACATTTCATGTAATTGGAATCATACAACATGGAGCTCTTTGTGTCTGATTTCTTTCACTTAGCATCATGTTTTCAGGTTCATCCATGTTGTAGCAGGTGTGAGCACTTCATTCCTTTTTATGGCTGAATAATATTCCATTGTAAAAATGTACCACATTTTGTTTATCTATACATCAGTTGATGGACACTTGGGTTGTTTCTACTTTTAGGCTTTTATAAATAATGCTGCTACGAACATTTGTGTACAAGTTTTTTGGTGTGTGAACATATGTTTTCAATTCTCTTGTGTATATGTCTAAGAGTAGAATTTCTGAGTCATATGTTAGCTCTATCTTTAGCTTTTTGAGGACCTGCCAAACTGTTTTCTACAGTGGCTGCATCATTTTATATCCCCACCAGTAATATACGAAGGTTCCAGTTTCCCCATATCTTTGCCAGCACTTGTTATTTTCTGTTTTTTTTTTTGTTTTTTGTTTTTGTTTTAAGTTCTAGCCATCCTAGGAGTGTGAAGTGGTATCTCATTGTGGTTTTGATTTGTCTTTCCTTCATGATGTGGAACATTTTTTTAATGTGCTTACAGGCCATTTATTTGTATATCTTCTTTGGAAAAATGTTTATTTGAATCCTTTGTCCACTTTTAAATTGGGTTATGTGTCATTTTATTGTTGAGTTGTAAGAGTTTTTTTTATATATATTTGGGATACCAGGCCCTTCCTTATTAGATAAGTGATTTGCAAATATTTTTTTCCTATTCCATATCTGTCATCTCACTTTCTTGATAGTGCCCTTTGATGTACAAAATAATTGATAATTTTTATACTGTGCTCAGATTCTATTAAGAGTATAACCTTCAATGAACGCTCTCTACCTGGAGAAGGCTACTATGGAGAAAGCCTTGACTATGTGCTATAATGGTCAAGTGAGAGACTTGGATAAAGTTCAAAATATGAAACCAAACCAGAGATTGTAGGTAATCATGCGGGGGTCAGGGGGATCTGAAGGAATGGTAACTTAGGAATTTCTGAACTACATTTCTTATTCAGAATGACAAAGGTAATACTTTTAAACCATATAGATAGTTACTTCGTTCCTCCATTTTGTTATGATTAAACATATTTAATCTGAAGCATTCTTTTGTAAAGATTTGCTCTGAACAGAATAGAAATATGAAATTTTTCTTACCAAATCATGAATCCAGCCATACTCCTTCTTCTCTCCCACCTCTCTTCTTTCCCCTGTCCCCAAAACAGTCATGGAACTTGGATTCTTTTTCCCAAAATGACCAAATGAGAACAATATCATTACATCAAATTTTTTTTCTAGCCTGAAACAAACCTCTCTTTAATTCAGTTCAAGTTCCAAGTATCTCAGACATATATAAATACATATGCCTATTTATCAAAACACAATAGGTTTTAATCCTTTTTCGGCTCAGATCCTTTTGAGAATTTGGTAAAAGGTATAGATTCTTTTGCCACAAAAACCTACATTTAAACCAAGTTTTGCTTAAAATGTCAGGGGTTCCCACATCTCTTAGGGTCCCATGGTCCCCTGACCTAAAGAAATGAAATTCATCTACCGAATGGGCATCCTCCATGTAATTTAACCCTTACAAAAAGGACCTGTCCCCTTGGGAGTTCCTTGATAATCTTCCCACTTCCTTATAAATGCCATCTGTTCCAGGTGACTCCTGGATCCATATCCTCAGACCTCACCCTTCTCTGGAGCTGCAGAAATCCCACTCTACCTTCTTCCTGGGCCTCTTCCCTTGGCTTACTAATGAGCACATGTTCACAACAGAATTTGATACTTACTCTCTGGATCTGTGCCTTCCTCATTTATTGGTGAAGCGTCACTTCCTCCTCCTAAGTATCTGCTAAATCTATCTCTTCTCCTGAACACAACTGCGGTAGATCCCTGCTTCTACTCCTTCCTTGTCTAGTCCTAAAACTCAGATTTTGAAAGGCATGGCTGATTAGTATCTTTGTACCAGGCACATCCCCTGATGTTTCCATATACCCACCACTCACTTGGCACACCTCACTGATTTCTATTATATGGAATATTACTTGAACCTTTCCACATGTTTGCCCCTCTACCTAAGAACCCTTCGCCCCTCTCCAATTTGTGACTTCTACTCGTGCTTCAAGACTATACCTGAATGGCACCTCCTTTGTGAGGCATTTTCTGACTCTCCCTGACAGACTCCTTGGCTCCTTCTTCTGTGCCATCATTACATTCTCTACACAGTGCTACTACACTCATTTGTCATATTCTCCTTATCTCCCCACTGGGAGCTAAGTCCCTCAAGGGCAGAGGATTGTATCTGTTTTGCTTGTTGATGTGTCTCTAGCACCTAGGATAGTTCTTGGCACACAGACTGTCCTCAATAATATCTGGTGGGTGGATGAATAAATGAATCGATCACATTGCCTTGCAATTATTGTTCATCTAAGAGACTGTGCTGCTTGAGGGTAACGGATATCTTTTTTTTTTAATTTTTGTATTTCTCCCCAATGCCTAGCATAATACCAGCCACTGTGCAGAGCTCAATAAATTGTTATTAAATAAATTTTTTAAGAGAGAGAAGGGAAAAAGGGAAGGAAGAAAGGGAAAAAAGAAAAGATTTCTGTGGTCCCCAAGTATCTAAATCCATGGGCCATACATGCAGAAAATCATTTCTGCCCTTCTTGAAATGGAACAATTGGGTGAAACACCCAGATTAACAGCTTAGTGAAGGAAAAGAAAGAAATTTATGTCTAGTTGAAGCTGTTAAGACATAATGAACCCTATTCTTTATTTCTCTACATTGTGGGTAGAGGGCAGGCAGTTGGAAAATCCAGAAGAAAATCAAGCTAAGACAAGGAGAAGTCAAACATGTTGTCATTTCCCACAATCAGATTCTAAAACACAGAAGTTGGTAACAATTATGGTGACGGTTGCCAACTCATTCTCAGAGATAGGCTGACTGGGTCTGCTCCAAGTCACAGTGAAAACATAGATGCACTCATTCATTTATTCATCCACCCACCAGATATTATTGAAGACAGTTTGTGTGCCAAGGACTATCCTAGGTGCTAGAGACACATCAACAAGCGAAACAGATACAACCCGCTGCCCTTGAGGGACTTACCTCCCAGTGGGGAGATAAGGAGAATATGACAAATGAGTGATTCACATAGCTTAGCTCTGCTTCTCTGTGGTCTTCAAGTGACCTGCCTGGATGCACAGGGCCCAGCACGGTGCCAGTTGGCTTTGTGCTGATTGCCAAACTCAGTGGTGTGGTCACGGCAGCTGAGGTAGAATCTAAGGGATACCAGCCATTATAATAATAGAAAGTATGGATGCTCTTCCCAATGGTTTTCAAAGTTGTCCACGGTATCAGCTATAACAGGACGCTAATGTCAGCAGATCACTAACTTAGTTGATATTGAGAACATTCAAGACCTGGTTGCCAGTTATTTCCCCTTGCCTCAAGAGGACTCTGTTTTAAATAGGCATGATCACTGTAGAGGCCTGGGGTATTTTCCATCGTATGGGTAAGCACCAACTTGCCCATTAGTCATTCTGGAGTTAGGAGCATGTGCCTTGACATATCTCTAACCCTAGAATAATTTTAAATGAACTCCTCCATTTATAAACTTGCAGCTTTCATGTAGTTAGGATAAAGATTCTTACAGCCATTTGCTGAACTTTTCTGAGTGGCTCTTGTGTGTCTCAGGTTCACCCCTAAATTATTCCATTTTAGATTAGGCCCACCACAATCATCATTTTTTATACACTTATTCTAGGGAGAGGACTGAGAAATATATCCAAACAGGTCTTGCCATCTGTTGCCTCAAGACATAAAAGGTCAAGATATATGGAGGGGCACATACATACATTTGCAATGAAAGAAAAGTTATCTCGGGAGCCAGATTGGGGAGGACATCAGTGCTGAGTTGAATTCTGTTTATGGGGATCTTCACACGACCTCAGGATGGGCCTGCCAGAAGGGGATCTTAAGGGGCCTTGGAAGGGGTGAGGGAAAGGGTTATGCCCTATGAGGACACACCTAGCAGGTCTGTCAGGCCTCCGAGGAAGAGAGAGCAATGCACGGTTGCGGGCAGAGGGGAATGGAAGATGCAAAGATCTGTCAGGATGAAGAAAAGAAGTGAGGCTGTGTGAGCACCAACCGGCATCACTCGGGTAGCTCGATAATGTGAGAGGCCGAGGGCCTGGATGCAGCCACTGCACAGGAACAATGGGGAAATTAACGTGGATGACAAAGACCCCCAGTCCTCACAGCTGGGCCTTAGCCACTAGTCTGTGTGACTGAATGATGCAGGAGCAAAGGGCAGGGCTACTCATGCCTTGGAACAGGGCCAAGATCCATCCAACAAACCATTATGATTCCTTAAACCCCTAGTTCTTATATAAAACTTTTTAATGGCACCACCATCTATTTTCCTTAAATCAAAAATGTTGAATGTTTCTCTCACACCCATTGAAGAGGGAAACAGAGTTTAAATTAACTCCAAATGGTAAAAATTTAATACAGCTCCAGTTGCCTGCAGGTTTCTTCAGTTCAAATCTTTCAATTCTAGAGCTACTCCAGCTGCTTTGTGATCTCATGCACCATTTGAAGGTTTCTGTGCTACTGAGCAGCAGTTTTAAAGTTCATAATGAAAATCACTTGACTTATGGCCTCTCTAATCAACAGGTGAGTCCATTATCTGGTGGTAAAACAAACCAGATATTCTGAGAAATAATAATTATCTATTTGGAGTCAGGAAAAAAACAAAAACAAAAAAACCCCTCTGAGGGTCTGAGTATATTTCCCTCAGTCCAGTGCTTTAAGCGTGGGGAAGGCTCTCTGTGGGTTACTTCAGGCTTTTCTCTTCTCACAGGATACCCTCCTGCCACCCCCACTCCATGCCTTTTGGCATCTCAAATGGGGACAAGAATCAGGGTGATAAAAATTTTTTTTTTTTAAAGATTTTATTTATTTATTTGAGACAGAGAGACAGAGAGCACATGACGGGGGAAGGGTCAAAGGGAGAAGCAGGCTCCCTGCCGAGCAGGGAGCCTGTTGCGGGACTCGATCCCGGGACTCCAGGATCATGACCTGAGCCGAAGGCAGTCGCTTAACCAACTGAGCCACCCAGGCGCCCTGGGTGATAAAAATTTTAACCAACCCACATAGGGAACATGTTTTGAGTTATTCATGGGAGAAAAGAGAGAGAAGGGATAGCAAGTTGCTGCCTGTGTAACTCTTGGGAAATGGCATGTCAGATTTCAGGTAGGGGGAAACAAAGCTTAAATGCTGAAACATTTTAGGAGACTCAAATTTGGGTGCCAAAACCTACCTCCAAACACATTCCAGAACAATCAGATGCAGAGCTTCCTGGAAAGCAAAGCTTTCTTAGTTTTGCAATAAGAGTACATAGCTGCTTGTGGGGACTACGTGCTCCTGCTTTTTGATGAATGACAGGTGATTCATGAGGTCCCTGGGGGGCAGAGTTTGGTGGAAGAGAATGGCCCAGCCAAGTCAAGAACTGCATCAAATATGTCAAGGCTCCCCTGTGGCTCTCAAAATGTTTGCGAGTAAAATACCGCCCTTGACTATAACCATCCCATTTGGCATATGTTCTAGATGGGAAAGGCAATGGGTTCAATGGAATAAAATGAGGTAGCAAAGATGTAGCCAGGGTCTATGACCTTTGAGATGGGAAAAATTTAGTTGTAAAGCAGGCTCCCTGATGACATGAAGGCTGGTTGAAAAAAATTGCCACTTGATTTTTTGTACGCATTCAACTGGTTTTTTAAAAACAAACTCTTAAAAGATGGCCATCCTAAGGCAAATTTGCAAAATATGCCAGCAGAAACGGTCTTCAGCATACTACTACACTTATGCCAATTCGATTTTATTTTTTAAGTGCCAGAAGAATGATTTCAGTGACCTTGAGTGGTGTAACAAAACTCTTTCAACTCTTCAAGGCCTCTCTCAAATCTCATTTCCTTGATGAAAATGGTGGTCACTGCCTTAATTTCAGGTTCATTTTTCTCACCTTTGGGCTCCTGGAGTATACGATGGCCACACATTTTAGTCCTCACTTATGCATGGCTATGTAGTCATCTTTTCTGATTATGTGTAGTGTTTGTTATGCTTCAGCTCCCTGGTCAGCTCCTTGAAGTCGTGACAATGTTTTCTGTAAGTCCCATTGCACGTAGCAGTAGCATGTCACTGTGAATGTCACAGGGAGTGTCAAAAACCACCTTTGACTGACCGAAACATAGGGCTGTCTTCTTTCTGAAGAAAGTGTCTTCTCGGGAGTTATGTCATCAATGCCACGGTCCCTCCTCCCTTGGTGTGAGCCGCCCCACAATGTCCCACATCTGTCTCAACAGCAATCAACTTTGTGTTCTCTGGTTCGGCACTTGATCCTTAACCGAACAGAAAATTTAGCCTTAGGGAATATGAAACAACTGTGATGGCTAAGAATTCTGGGAATTCCTTTAAAAAAAAAAAAAAAGATGACAAAATCCATACTTGTGGGGTAGGTGTTTAAAGGTAATTTTGGAGACCCCGGAGTCCAGTAACAAAGAAGAATCTAGGCTTTAAATCTGGTTTGAAAATACGATGTGTGCCAAGAATAAAGTGGTGGGGAGAAACAATTTGCAGTAGCCAACTGCTTGTTGTTAGCCTGGGTTGAATTAATGGAGGCTTAGACAGAATTGTTTCATCAGAGTCCCCTTGTCGAATGTGAAAATTAGCCAGTGTATAAAAACACCAATGGAGTATTTTTTCCTCATGATATGGACTCCAGACTTGGTTGCCCACCACAACCAGAAGTCTGTCTTGCTTTTCTCTGTCCGTTTAATGGTCTCTATGTCTCTTTCCTCCTACCACAGGTGGAAAATAAAATCCCACATAATAGTTACACTTTGGGAAAGCTGAAATAACATATATAGCAACTCAACAGTTATAAGGGAAAAGCACATCTTGAATTTAATTCCATTTCCAGATGTAAAATGTCATAAAGAATTTTTTTTCCATACTTGGCAAAATAACAGGAATTTTCGAGACCATTTTATTTAGCTTGGTGGATGCATGTTTGTGGGTAGGTATCAGAGAGTCTTCCACCTCGAGTATGCCCTAAATGCTACACATCCAGGCTTTACTGAGATTAAACTACCAAAGGCCCCACGTTCAGCTAGAAGGTACATGACCCTCATTGAAATGGAGGGGAAATATGTCCGACAAATGGTAGAATTTGGTGTGTTTTCAAAGCAAGAACTCTGATCCGTATGGAGAGGTTTCTAACCCAGTGTAATTATTCTCCCGTGACTACAGACACTAGGATTCTCATCTGTTTCAAAGAGCAGAGCACATTTTTCATTCTGACTTCTCTTTTTCCTTTACCCTTCTGTGTGAGACGTAAGGCCTTTGTAGGAACACCTGGGTGTGAGCTGAGAAAGGCTGGCTGGGGGTAGACTCCAAGCTGGTCATTCCTCTGACTTAACTCAACCAAACCAGACAGTTGTAGCTTGGACAAGGAGAGATGTTAAAAAAAAAAAAAAATTAAAAGTGTGATGTTCCAACAAAGCTGAAGACATTTCAGAGTGAGACATAAAAATGCCCCACAGGTGGGAATAAGTCAGGTTGGTAAGGGTTCCCATGCTGCATGCTATCATTCTGATACCAAAGGAGCCGTTCCTCTATCGGAAACCTGGTTGTACAGATTAACGGATGTGCCCACCTAAAGAGTAACTCCCACTGTGGCCTTGTATAGGCAGGAAAGAGCTCTTTACAACTCGGCTCCTGCTTTGTATAAATTATTAGAGTGAGGGACATGGGAGTACTTTTAGATAATGAGAAGAAAAAAAATAATTTGAGAAAGTCAATCCGTTTTCTTGACTACTTTTAGCAGATTGCTAACACAGTTGTAGATTTTGTTCTTAAAACTGTCTTGTATTTTTCAAGGGGAGCTACAGATTTTTATTCATGTAGCTAAAACTGCCATTTAATCGGATGATTCCCACCAGAACCTACACTGCCACTCTACAGTTGCTCTGTGTGTAAATTCACTAAAAATTTGGGATCACACAAAGCAAAAGAAGGAATTGCAAAAATTGAAAAACTGCTTCCGCTTAAAAAAAAAATGCAAGCAATTTCAATGGATCCTTACTTCTCTTTCTTGGAATCTTGTCTTTAAAGTGCCATGTCATAAATAATATTTGCATGAATATCATGGGTTATTGCTTTTGTGTTGAAATGTCTCAGTCGAGGAGAGCTATAATCTACAGTAGCTTGGGTTTCCGATCTGCAGGCTCTCCCTTTGGAGTTTTGAGCTAAAATACAGATACACCAACTATGAGAAACAAATGAAAGCTGTCACAGTGTCAGCAGCAAAAACCGGGGGTCCGTCCCACACAAATTATGGACATCTGTATTCCTAATTGGCATTCTTTCGGGCCGTGCCAGCAGAATGGCAGTGCCAAGAGAGCCTGACAGCTTTAGAAAAGACCAGGTATCAGGTTTAGGTGATAGGAGATGCTGATGAGACGTAGAAGTTCCTTTGTCGGCCATATTCTCCATATGTTTGTTATAAGGCCCGTGACTTCTAGTTTCGGCTACCTCCAAAACGACACCCTTTATCAAGACTAAATTTGCTACTTTGAAAACACATAAGTTTATGAGCTCAGGAGAACAAGTGGTATTGATAGTTATATGATCAGAAGATCGTTGGCAAAGATGCATACAAATAGTTAACAAGGTAATGGTAAGAAATGTTGACCTTGATTTGTTTAGCTAAGATGTAAAGATTTTTGAAGGTCAAAGGTGTCCTTGTGTAGTGTTTTGGAGTCTAACTGTGTCTGACCCTCTAACATTAAGCTGCTGTGGCCTGCAGTTTTGAAGAGTGAAGCAAACCAGGGGAAAAGAGAGAAGGGGGGAGAACAGGAAATGGAGTGAGGTGTTTCAGGAAGTTGTCAGGGGTTGACTGATTGATTCCAGATGGAAAAGGTCAGCCTTCGTGACCCAGGAAATACTCACTAGGGGAAAGAAGTTGGCTTGTGGAAAGGGAAGGCCTGGGAGTGAGACGATGCTGGAATGCACATTCCACTTCCTTTAGTCCCCAAACATTCAGAAACTTTAACTTGTCTGAATAGAATAATATCAGTGTTGTCATCGTTCATCAGAAAACAGGGAAGGAAGTTAAATTCAAAGCTTTGAATGTACCAAATGTATCTTCACCTCCATAATGTAGTTCATTTACTTCCAGAAGGAGAGTGGATGTATGTAAAGGCCAATATTTGTGTGTGTGTGTGTGTGTGTGTGCACGCACGCGTGTACGTGCATGTATAAGAACAACCAGCAAACATGTCCGGTTTTGCATGGTGGAGCTAGAGGATTAAATTCTTTACATTTTGCCAATTCACTTTAATTGACAGACTCTTCTAGATAACCCACAGTCTAAGATATTTGGAATATTAAAAATGGGAACTTGCCTTGTATCTATATATATACGCACACACGCACATACATTTGGACATAATTTAAAATCTTGTAATAAATTTTGCAGACACTGAAATAATTCAGGTTAATTCCCTTGCTGTCATGAGAGGCCAGAGCTAGCCAGCAAGAGATTAAAATTTATTTCCATTGTTAATAGAAAATAATGAAGTGCATCTGAACCATCAGGGTATGTCATTCGGGAAATGTTCACTTTGGAACTGAATCTCACTCCACCCAAATGGACAATGATGAAATCAGCTGGCTCGAGAAAGCCTCATATTTTGTGGCAGGAATGCATGAGGAGCACTAAAGTACAGTATGACAAGAAGCTTGTGGAATGAATTAAAGTGGTCTCAGAGAGAATGCTCTCTATATCCACATAATCCTCAGACGGGCTGGAGTTCCCCTCACTGTGCCTAGCACAGCTCATTAGCAATTAAAGCCTGAAGCGCCCTCTTGTTTTAAGTTTTCCAGAGATGGCAGCTATGTCAATCCATTCACACACACAATTTATAAAAGTGGCCTGATTCCTCTTTTTTCTCCACCTTCTCCTATTATTTTCAGGGGGTAATCATATGCAGAGGTGAATGCTTTCAACCTTCATGCTCATCTTTTTTTTTTTTTTTTAAGCTTTTAGTTATTTATTTGACAGAGAGAGACACAGTGAGAGAGGGAACACAAGCAGGGGGAGCGGGAGAGGGAGAAGCAGGCTCCCCGCCGAGCAGGGAGCCCGACGCGGGGCTCGATCCCAGGACCCTGGGATCATGACCTGAGCCAAAGGCAGATGCTTAACGACTGAGTCACCCAGGTGCCCCTTTCATGCTCATCTTAACCCCACGCCAGGAGCCTTGGCTTCTCTCTTCCTTTGACTATGATGCCATCTTGTACTTGCCCTGATAGGGACTTGTGCCTCCATGCACTTGTGGAGAGCAATGGATGTCTACATCTTACGGTGGCCACCGTACAATAGGAGATTTCTTGAAGGATTTTCCCCAGACTCCTAACATGTTGACATGGGACAATTGAAAACAGATCCGGAGCTAGACAGGCTGCATCCCTGAAATAGGAGCTATTGACAATCATTTTCTGAACGATAACTGAGGTTCCTTTAAGTTCCTTTGATGTCACAGAGAGGTAGGGACCCTGTACCTGTAGTGTATTCACAAGTGAGGAACTGAAGTGTGGGAGAGACACATAGCTGACTAGGAACCCATTCTGTCATCTTTGAATCTCCAGAGCCTGATTTAATACCCAACATGTAACAGGAGCTCAGTGAATGTTTTTGGGATGAATGATTGAAACCCACTTATGTCCATGGAAAATTCCTGTCTGGTACTGTCATGCCCATGGGACCAGGTTAGGTGAAATATTTTGGGGACTCATGCTTTTAGGGGTTCTCCTGAACCCCTATTATACTAAAATATATATATTTAAAAAAAATTAAAAGCTACCATCTAAAACTACATTGAAGGTAAAAAAAAATTCAGAAGGGTTTCCTTGGGGTGGGGGTTAGGTAGGAGGGGAGGATTGACCGAGAAAGATACAAGGTAACTTTCTGGGGAGATGGAAATGTTCTATACCCCAATATGGTCTGTGTTACCTTGGATGTATCTGTCAAAACTGTGCAGCTAAGATTTGTGCATTTCAATGGATATAAACTTCACCTAAAAAAAAGGAAGGATTTATCATATTATCTTGTTCACTTTGTTTGCTTGAAATTATTCATAGTAGAAAATTTTAAGTGCCATCTAGTGAATCTTACTTCACATTAGAGATAAGGCAGGGCCAAGGTCCCCCGCCCCCTTCATTTAATAAGGAAGGAAGGGGTGGCAGAAAAAATATAAGTAGAATATCAGCAAATTTAATTTGGGAGTAGATAGGAAGAGTCATTTTTATTTTTATTTTTATTTTTTTTAAGATTTTATTTATTTATTTGAGAGAGAGAGAACACCTGAGAGGGGATAGGGTCAGAGGACGAAGCAGACTCCCTGCTGAGCAGGAAGCCCGATGCGGGACTTGATCCAGGGACTCCAGGATCATGACCTGAGCCGAAGGCAGTTGCTTAACCAACTGAGCCACCCAGGCGCCCCGGGAAGAGTCATTTTTAAATACAGCTCCTCATTACGTGCCTATCAATGCCTTTCCTCCAGAGGTCTGTATATATGCACGAATATGTATATAACAAGTTATTTTCTCAAAAGAAATTGCATACATAACTGACAAACAGACTCACGTCTAGGATGGCCCATCCTCTTGGGTCAAGTGGGTGGTGGGTGCACTCAAGTCCACCTACCTCTGCTATGCTTTCCCAACTGCTCTGGCCTTCACTGACCTCTGCCTCTTGGAACTACAGCACGCACATAGAACTCAACTTGATTTCGTTTTGTGTGCTCTTTCTTTTATGTGTCAGCCATGTTTCTCCAGCCCGAAAGAGAGCTCTTTGAGGGTAGGGGCCCAACTTTGTAACTTTTGGTAGCCAGCCCGTGTGTCTGCCTTTCTAGAGCCTCCCTTAGAGCTTACACTACGGGAGGGGCTCAGTGAGTAATGTCACCCATCCTAGTGACAGGCCAAAAAAGGCAGAGGTCAGGCAGTTAGGCTGGAACTCATCCCCCTGTCGCATGCGCCAGGGTCTCCACCTAGCGCTTTACACATAATACCTCATTTCATCCTTACTTTATTTATTGAGCCCTTGAGATAGGCATTGTTGTTTGTGTTTTACAGATGAGCAAAACGGAGATTAGAAAAAGTGAAGTAATTTGTCCCAGGTTACCAGGTTGCGGGACAGCAGGTGTGGTGGTCTTAGTTCTCTCTGACTCCCAATCCATGATCTTCCACTGTTCCACACCCATCTCTTCCCTTTCCTCTGCCAAGAGACTAAATGTCCTACATTTTCAACACTGAATTCCAGCAACTTCATCTCCCCGCCAGAAATTGGATCACCTCTGCCACGGCTCTCTAGCGGGTGGGGACACCCCACAAACAGCCCCTCAGGCAGCATCTCTGTGCCCAGCATTCCTTGAGCAGATGTTAGAAGTGTGAGAACCCATTCCTGAGCTGGGAGAGATGACTTCCCAGCTGGTGTTGAGGCCTTACCTTCCTGAGCGCACACAGTGGGTATGGCGTGAGCATAGCTCTGGGGTCAGCTGGGAATGACTGTCCAGGTCCTGTAGGAGAGAACAAGGTTTTTAGAACTGGCAGATGGCCAGTTTCCCCACTCCATCACTGGGGTGTGATTTGAACACAAATACATAACAACATGCAAGTGAAAGGTGGCCTCTTTTTCCAGGAAGCTCTGCCATAATCACAGGAGGATGACCTGCTGAGAGGCCGAGGGCATGGCCCTGGCCCAAGATTCTGTTCCGTCTCTCATTAGCCATAGGGATGTCTGGCAAAACAGTAGGCTGCGACTTTTCCTACTTTATGTACAACTAACTTCCCCCTTACCCCCCCCCCTTTTGCTTTAAATGTGCAGGTTGTGTTGTCAACAACGGTGAATGTGGATGGACACGTGCTGGCTGTTTCTGACAACATGTTTGTTCATAACAACTCTAAGCATGGCCGGAGAGCAAGAAGGCTGGACCCATCAGAAGGTAGGGTTGCCTGCCGTCTGGGCTGAGAACGACAGACAAATCAAGGTCCCCGCCATTGTCCTGGTTTGAATTTTAAATTTATGTCTGGGCAGGCGTGGAGAAAATACACAAGATCATGTGGGTTTTAAGTGAAGTTGTAAACACTGACTCCTGCCTGTTCTCTTGCAACCCCGCACGCCTCCCAGTCGGCACTCAGGCCCCCGTGCCCCACTGCCTCTGCCATCTAGTCTTGTGTTTTTCTTTTTGCTAGACGGGCATTTGAGGCAAACATAAGCCTATGACATCTTAGTTAAACAGGAACATTACAGTGCAGACATGTATGAATAAGTGTCAGATGTGCCCTTAAACAGATTGTGGGCAAAACAAAACAATGTGCAGAATGAAATTGACACTAATTGATTTTTGTTTGCTTGGACAAGAAGAAATCATGATCTGCTCTGGGTAGTTTTCCATGTGCATTAAAGTCGTCAGAAATACTGGTAACTGTTCAACTTCAAGTTGTCCAAAAAATTAAAGCATATCAAGGAAGATAACTGACAAATACCTGAGTAAATTCCATCTTTCACACTCCCCAACTCACTGGGATAGTAAGGCGCTTTGTACTATAAGGTGAATGGCTAACCTAAGCTACTATTTTAGTGTGATGTTTTGCTGTATAGTGCCCACCAGCCCCCGCCCCAGCTTGGCCCTTAAAATGTGTCTTGTATCCATTTAAATAGGAATTAATGAACTGAAAGAAAATGATTGAATCAGTAAAGAATTTGGAGTGGTGTTAATTCTCCCACAGTGGGCACTGAAAGGGGAGAAGAAAATCCCAGGGTTCAGAACTAGGAACCCATCCAGTTTCTTCTGACTGATTGGATGTGATTGACTGGCTGTTCAAAGGGGGCTCATGTTTTTGGAGTCCTGCCAAAGTTCTCCTCCACCTTTGACCCTGTCAACTTTGGAAATGGAGTGATGGATTGACTTTAGTTATGGCCTGAAAACCATATTGGGTTCCTGTTGGGATGTAAAGTCCAGAGGCCTTGGACATATGGAAGAAGGGGGGGCGGGAATCCGTCCTACAAAGTTAGGAAAGTGATTAGAAATTGTCTCCTGATAGAGCTGAAAAAAACCCCAACTATGATAGATTTTACTTTCTCCTTCTCTCTCTAGCACATTAGCAGGCCTTGTAAATCTTAACATCTTGGGGCAGAGGAGGTGGGGAGAGAAAAGGGATTTACACATTTCCAGTGTGATCAACTTATAAAAATATGGGGAAAAACAACAGGGTTTTAAAACCACCCTTTGCACAATTAGCTAAGTGTTCCATGTTTTCATACATAGTGGTCAACTCATTAGGCTTTAATGACCTGGTGAAAACCAGCAACCAATTAAGGAATGATGGCAAGTCAGCAAAGCTCAACTTGAACCTGGAATAACCAACAGCTTTTGAGAGCAGCCAATCCCCCAAACTCCAAATTTCAACCATCAAAGGACAGCCCTGACATTTTCTTTTCTATCATCTTAGCTACCCCCTGCATCAAAGCCATTAGCCCAAGTGAAGGCTGGACCACAGGAGGAGCCATGGTCATCATCATTGGAGACAACTTCTTTGATGGCCTCCAAGTGGTGTTTGGGACCATGCTTGTATGGAGTGAGGTAGGCAAAGGCAACTTGCTGCCCTGATTTTCTTTGGTGCAAAGATAGTTTTATTTGGGGAAATGTAATTCCTGAAGCATCAGCAGCATGGATGCACATTACTGATTACCTACTGTGAGCAAGGCACCAAGGATTAAAAGACATGTAAACCACAATTTATTGTAGGCATGGATCCCTTAAAAAGATAAATATTTATCGCAACATTGTTTATAATTGTGAAAAATTAGAAAGAGCCTAAATATTGAATAATAGGAGAATGGTTCAATTCCACTATTAAAAATTTTGTTTTGAAAAAGTTCTAATGACACAGGAGAAGGGATTGTATTTACACTATAATGTCAAGTGAAAAAAAAAATCAGGATAATGGTGTCTATGGATATAAAATCTAATAATATAACAGCCACCTGTAGAAAAGTTCTGGAAGCACACCAAAGATTAACAGTGGCCGTCTCTGGGTTACACAAGGCTAATATTTTTCCTCATATTTTTTTATAATTTCCTAATTTTCTAAAGTGGATACGTTCTACTTTCATAATGAGAAAAACAACAAGACATTACAAAAAGACAAGTAACGGTGCTAGGTTGGATGTGGAAATTGCCAAGTCACTACATGAGAGAATAGCAGTGTAGGAAGCAGGGAGGGAGTGAATACAGAGATGGACCCTGGAGGCAGGGAGAGTCTTGAGCTGGGCTGGTGGGAAGGTGAGGATCTAGACAGGTTAAGTTGTGAGGAAATTCCAGGGTGGGAGGGAGAAACATGTGAGATAGAGGGACAGGGTGTTTGGAGAGTTTGGGGCCCTGGGGGGTCATCGCAGGAGATGCTCCGGTCCTCCATAGCCTTGGTGATAACTTGTATAACAGGTATTTTATTTATCTGCCTGTTCATTCCTCAGCTAATAACTCCTCATGCCATCAGAGTGCAGACTCCTCCTCGGCACATCCCCGGAGTAGTGGAAGTGACATTATCTTATAAGTCCAAACAGTTCTGCAAGGGAGCTCCAGGGAGGTTCATTTACACAGGTGGGTAAGAAAATGATCCAAGGGAGATGGGCTCCTGGTTCACCTTTGTTCTAGCTCCCAGTGTCTCCACTTTATAATGATTTTACCTTTCCTAGGTCTTTTTACTAGTGTGGGAAGAATGGACTGGGTGATAGGCATTGGATGGGGAAGTGTGGACTCGATTTTAAATTTTATTTTATGCAAGCGATTTCTGAACAGTCTGGGAGATGATCACAGGAGCTCATTTCATGAGTGCCATCTTTGTAAATTTGACTCGGCTAGAACCATGCTAGAACAGACTTTTAACTAAGTAATCAGATAAAAAATTAGGCCAAGTGGTTGGCTATAGCTAAATTTTCTTGAAAAGGATTTGTAAAAATTGCCCAACGGTGCTGCAGAGTGATTCAAATTGTTTTAAAATTTTATGAAAGTAGGAATTATCTATGATTTCAATGTTTGTTGAAATTTTCTGAATATTTGTTTAAAAACATTTGTTTAAAATTGGTTGAATATCTACTTTTTCTAAGGTACAATGACATATGAGACATGGCCCCTATTTCGAAATGTAGAAATTTTTGGAGGGGGCAGTGGTGTATTGCACAGAACAGCTGGGGAATTAGGATATTCAAAATGTTTGGTGTTTCCAGTGAATGGAATATGAATTCCAGGAAGACACAGTTTAGTGTGGACTAGTGCAGAGGGAAGGGCTTTCAAGAAGAAGATTGAAATCAAAGACTATTTTTAAGGCTGGGGAGGATTTGAATAGGCAGGGAAAAAGGAAGAATGTCCCAACTATGGGAATTTCATGTGCTAGAGCCCAGTGGGTAAGGTGAGCAGGTGTCTGGAGGAGAGAGGGCTGGTTTACAGCTGTGGTAATGCACTTGGGTAAAACTTAGGCCAGAACTTAGCCCACATGAGCTAGGAATGAGAAGGAAGGAAAACATAAAACAGCTTAAAAGCCCTGTAGGGTACCTAGAATGATCAAATTCAGAGACAGAACATCAAATGGTGGTGCTCAGGTGTTGAGGGAGGGAGAATGGGAGTGATATTTAATGGGAACAGAGTTTCAGTTTTGTGAAATGAGAAGTTCTGGAGATCAGTTGCTACACTTAGAAATGGCTTCAGATGGTAAATTTTGTCATGCGTGTTTTACCACAATTTTAAAAAATGAAAAAAAACCCCACAAAGCCTTGTATGGGAATTTAGACTTGATTTGTAGGACGACATTCAGTGTTCCCATGGAAGTGAGAGTAACTCAAAGGGGTTCTCGTAAGAAACACAAATGCTGTTGATATAAAAGATTGAGTTAGTCAGGGGAACAACTGAAGGCAGGAGGATCAACTAGGACATTATACTTTGAAGGAGAAAATAAGGGCCCTAGAGAAAGAAATATATAAACTTAGAAAATATATCACACACATTATGAAATTCTAGTATTTTATAGTGTCTTCTCTCATTTGGATCCAGACTCCCCTTCTTGTTTATGTGTAAATATCTGGTTACATATCACTGAGGAGTAGATGGACAAGGGTAATTTTTAGGTATATTTATCTAAAATTTCACCTTTGAATGTTCTCTCTTGAGAGAGGTACATCTTGGTTGGGTTAGTGTATGTGTGTGTGTGTGTGTGTGTTTCTATGGAAGATGCTATTGCAGTCACAGTAAAATATTTACTACTCATTTAAATGAGTATTTATGACATGCCTAGTACCATGGGCTGGCACAACTCTAGGCTCTGGGATATAGAAATGGGCAAGTTAAAATCCCTCATCTTAATAAAACTTACTTTCTAGAGGGGAAGACAGACAACACAGAAAATAGATGATATAATTTCAACAGTAATAAGTAAGGGATAGAGAATGAGGCAGGGTTTTGGGTGGGGTGATCAGGGAGGGACTCCGTGAGGAAGGAACGTTGAGTGGAGACCCATATCACAGGTGTGGAAATCTGTTCCCCTGCTTCTGTATCTTTTTGACCTTCTCTCCTCTCCATTCACATTGTCTTCCTTCTGTGCCTGGAACTCTTCAGGGTTGTGTTTCTGTTTGGTTCACCAGTGTTCTCTAGAACAGTGTCTGGCTGTCTGTGAATTGGGGGTAAATGTCCCAGGCAGAGAACAGATTATAGACTGAGAGGTGGGAATAAGCCCAGCATCATCAGGGAAGAGCATGAATACCTCTGGCCAGAGTGGCACTGGTGTGGAGGAGAACGATGGAAGATGAGGTAGGAAAAGCAGGTAGGGTAAGAGGTTTGGATGGGAAGGCACTGAGGATGAGGATGTTGAACAAGGGAGCAGTCAGCATCCAGACAGGATTTAAAACCACAGGGCTGGATGAGATGGCCTCAGAAGAGAGTGCAGCTACAGGATGGAAGAAGTCTCAAGATGGTGTCTCAGGAGCACCAGCATGTAGGGCTCAGGGTGAAAGGAGGAGCCTATGAAGTGACTGAGAAGGAGTGTCTGGTGGGGTAGGAGGAAAGCAGCAGTGTGAGCTGTCCCCGAGGTTAGGCGAGGAATGGGTCTCACTTTGGGATGCTTTCCACATGTAGGGCTCTGGCATCTCTGTTTTCTCTACCCACTGTATATGGATGACCATCTGGCCTGTGAGGAGACAGATAGGAAAAATAGCAATCATGTTGCAACCAATCCTCAGCTCTCTTCTGAAGTAAGGAAAGATGTCGATACTCAGTGAGGCTGTGGACGTGTGGAGCCTGGTGTTGTGTGCATGTGCATGCACATGTGTGTATGCAGGTGAAAACTCTCTCTGAAGCAGAGGTCCTCACCCTTGGCTGCACTTTAAATCACCAACACCTGGGCCCCAGACAAAGTAGCTCTGAATCTCGGGGGGTAGGATCCAGGTATCAGTGTACTTGATATATTCATTGAACAAGCATCAGTTCTAAATTATGCTCAAGGCACAAAATCAGTAATTTCAGTATGCCTCTAGCAGCTTACAGTTCTAGAAGGGGAGATAGCCATCTGGAGATTATAATAATTGGGTTAAGTCCCATAGAGGTATACATGCAAGGGGCACTGAGCAAGGAGTGGCTGACTTTAGGGAATCTGTGAAGACTTTCCAGAGGAGGTGACAATAGAGTGACATTTCTAAAGCAAAGTGGGAATTTACCAGACAGAATAGAGGAGGCCATGAGCCACAGTTTGTGGAAACAAAGTGTCTGCTGAAAGGGGAGCCCAGATAACCATGAAAATAGTAGATATTATGCTACTTGTAAATTCAAAGAATTATGGAGATGGTGAGACATTGCAGATCACTGGTCAAACTCCCTCTTTTGCAGATGGGAGAACTAAGCCCCAGGCAGAAGCAACTTGTTCACAATTACCCATTGAATTCAAGGTGGAGTCAGAGCAAGGACTCAGGCCTTTGGCCATCCCGCCTAGTGTCTTTTATTTAACACTTATTGTCAGCAAATAGCTCTGTTTTCCTGATGTCCTGAAATTTTATTGACTTATTCACGAAGCAAATATTGATTGAGCACACTCACTATGCTCAACACTGTGCTGTGTGCTGGGAACACTGTGGATGAGTCAGACCAGCAGGATCCTTCCTTCATTATGGTATAGTGATGTGAAGAGGAACTACTTATGCTCTAGGTTTGAGCTTTTTGGATGTCTCTAGTTCTTAAATCTTGTGTAAGTGACTTAACTTTTGAGTCTCCCCATCTATAAAATGGGATACTTATCTCACAGAGCTGTTGTGAGACTAAATAATGCTGTGCATGCAAACAGTGGTGTTTGGCTCTCCAGGGAAAAGTGGTGGGGAGGGAGCGGTAGGGTTGGTAGTATTTGCTGATTTCCATGGTGCAAATACTCTGACTATGGCTGATTTTAAGCTACCAGTATGACATCAGCTGGCTCACAGATTTCTGAAGTTTTAACAACCTGCTGTCACGAACTGGTCTAGAGCACCCTTTCATGTAAGCACTTGGGATAGAAAGTGACTATATCTTACTATTCAAAAGCATTTATTATTAATAATATTCTTATGATTACTATCAGGGTTACTACCATGGAAACTTTTACTATCAGGGTTATTACCATGGAAACTTGAACAAGTAATTACAAATGTGATGAGTACTAAAAAGGAGTTGTATAGGATGCTGGGAATATACACTTGGGAAATCGAACCTTCTTAAACTAAGATAATGGGGAAGGCTAAGAACAGTCCAAACACAAGAGACGGAATGTGCAAAGGCCCTGGGGTAAGAAAGGACACGGGATATATATGATGGCTACTATGAACAGGGCAGAAAGAATGAGTTAAAGAATGGTTGGCCTCAAGCTGGAAGGGAGGGTTGGGGCATGCTTCTCTGGCTCTACCCCAAGAGCCATGGGGAGCTATTGGAGTATTTTAAAGCTGGGGAGTGCCATGATCAGATTTGCCTTTTAGAAGATCATTCTGGCTGAATTGTAGAGAACGGCTTGGAAGCAAGGGTGGATTCAAGGAGGTCAGTCGGAGGGCAGTGTGGTGGCCTCAGCCAGAAATGATGGCAGCCTGGACCAGAGCACCAGTAGTGGGGACAGGCAGAAGGGGATGGAATCTAGGAGGTCACATGGGCAGCCCTTGATGATTGATTGGATGGGGTGAAGGTTGGGGAAGGGAGGGGAGGAGATGCCTCTCAGGTTTCAGGTTTGAAAAATTGGGTGGGTATAGTGTAGAAAGTGATTTTTAAAAAGGTATAAATTGCTAAGGGAGTTCAGAGGAAGGACAAAATTCTTCCAGCTGGTGGAGCGGTGGGAAGATTTAATATTGTAAAGATGTCAATTAATGCATAAATTTAACACAATGCCAATCAAAGTACCAACAAAATGTTTGGGGAAACTTTACAAGAGTTCACCTGGAAAAATAAAGGTGCTAAAATAGGACCCCTCATTTTAAAAAATGAAAGGGCCATGCCCTACCAGACTTAAAACCTATTTTGAGTAATTAGAAGAATATGGGGCTTTGGAGGAACATATAGAAGTGTTATGCAACAGAAGAGAACATTTAAAAATAAACAGGTTTTTTACACATGAATAGTATAAATACCTAAACGTGTATAGGTGAGGAGCCATCTCAGTCAATGTGGAAAAGATGGAATGTTTAACAAATGGTATTAGACCAACTAGTTAAGTATCAAAAGAAAAAAGGTTAGATAGCTAATTTCATATTATAAACTAAAACATTTGAATTAAATATTTTTAATTAAAAATGAACACATTTCAAAATATTGTTACTATAATCTGGAGCCTTGCTAACCTTGACCCCAAGGAAACCATCAAGCATAAATCTATGATTACATAAAAAGAAAATTTTTGCATGTTGAGATGATGTCATTAAATCAAAAGGAAAAAAGGACAAACTGAGTACATATTCATTATGTGTGACATATTATCTTATGCATAAAGATTCATTCATTTACTCAGCAAAAACTTATTTTATGCCTCTATTTGTCAACAACTATGTTATTCATTGTAGATAAAGAGATGAATATTAGATATATCACAAATTAAGAGAAAAAGAAAGATATGTAAATAAAGAGCTAGCAAGGAATATCAGGAGTTAATTTAGGAAGGAATACAATTTAGCAGTAAACATTTTTAAAAATCCCAATCACATTAATAATCAAATACATGCAAATTAAGGCAACTAGGGGATAACGTTTTCTCCCTATCAAGTTGGCAAAGATTTTCTTTTTTCTCTTTCTTTTTTATTTTTTTTAAGATTTTTATTTATTTATTTGACAGAGAGATAGAGAGAGAGCACAAGTAGGCAGAGCGGCAGGCAGAGGGAAAGGGAGAACCAGGCTCCCAGCTGAGCAGGGAGCCCGATGTAGGGCTTGATCCCAGGAAACCTGGGATTATGACCTGAGCCTAAGGCAGCTGCTTAACTGACTGAGCCACCCAGGTGCCCCAAAGATTTTATTTTTTAACAAATGAAAATACCCAAGTTGGCAAAATTAGTAGAAAGTGGGGACTTTCTAACATACACCTGTAGGAGGGTAGAAGAATCTAGGAGCCTTAAAATGTATATATGCTTTGACCCAACAATTCTACTTTTTGGAATGTATACTTAGGAAATAACTGAGTTTGCCTGAAGGCTGTTCATTGGAGCACTGTTTATGGTAGTGAAAAATTGAAAACATCCTTAGTGTCCTTTGGGGGACTCATTAAATAGTGAAGTATCCTTACACTGAAACACTTTTTAGATATTAAAAGTAGTGCTGTGAATGGATATTTAGTTGCATGAAAGATGTCTGTGATATAGGTTTAAAAAAAAGCTTAAGAACTATATGCACAGTATGGTCCAATTTATATATATATATATAAAAAAAGAATAGTTGTGTAAAAACTCTAAGTAAGATATAGAAACCTGCATATGAAGGCATTACCAATGGTGGTTTCTAGGTATTGGTATTATTATTATTTGTTTAAATTTTGCTTACTTATATTTATTATTTTCTGAAAAACTTAAGTAATTTTTAATTAATAATGAAAGAAAATGTGGTGTAAAAAATTAATGTCCCACATACTGAAATACTGAAACAGCATACATTGGTAAACTTGATTCTTTAGGTACAGAAAGAGTATTTCCAGCCAGGGAAGCAGTGAAGCTTCTTCCAGAAGACTGCTTTGGAGAAAGAAGGACGTGGGAGGAAGTTAAGGGTGAGGAGGGCGGGGACGAGTTGCACATTCTTTCACAAACAGAGAAGAAAATAAAAATACAAACACTGTCCAGGATGGCTCGGGAGGCTGGTCACTCCCTCTAGAAATTTCCACCTGATGTTACTGAGCCAAATGCGACTCCAGTTGGTAGAGACAAGTGGCTAATGTTATTCATGGAGGGGCCCAGGCACTACAGGAAACGGACTGGTGATCTCTCGTCTTGCCCACTCAAGGAGAAGCCACCAGCATGGAAAGCCACTTTACAACCCATTGGGAATCTTAGTCCAATAGCTGGAAAGGCAGTGGCTTCCCTAGGTGACTGGAGGTGGGGCCACTCTGCCTCAGAGCCAAGGCCTACCTTCTGTGAGCCTGGAGAATCCTAGCCTTCTCTGGGGGGGCGGGGGGCTGACAGGGAGAGAGTTTGCAGGTGTCCAGCCAACCTCCTCTTGAGCCACACATTCCAAGCCTCAGAATGTGCTCAACTGCAGGAGACTGTATCAGAAACCACTATAGGCCTAGACAAAATACTCTGCTCCAGTGGTCAGGTGGAAAATATCATCTTGATTCCAGAGGAAAAGAAAACCTCGAGAGCTTTAGCGGGGACAGAGTGAGCCAGAGCAGGAGGGTGGCATCCAAGAGGAGGATGCACTGGACTCAGCCAGAAGACGTGCTTTCAGATGCCGGCGGGGGTAATCAATGACTTGTTTGTCCTTTTGACAAGTCACCTAACCTCCCTGAGCCTCATTTTTTTCATCAGTAAAGCTCTGGTACTAATTATACTATTACCCATAGGTGTTTCCCTAATTTGGCTGAGTATGAAAATCATGCTTGGCTCCATTCCAGATATACCGAATCATATTCTTTTGGGAGGGTCTGAGAATCTGTATTTTAAACAAAGAAACGAGTTTGAGAAACCTGAGTCCTGCTCATCAGGCTGTTGTGGAGACTTTCTGGCTGGTAAAGTACTCTGCACATGGGGCAGTTCTTATGAGACTGGGTCATTGCGTGGTGAACACAATAATATTTCTTCTTAGGTGGAACCTTCTAGAAGGAGACTCAAAAAGCAGGAGGTGGGAAAGGAGGCTCTGAGGTCCAACCTTTGATGGTTCCTGTATCCAAGGATACACCACCATAATAAACCCAAGCCTATTAGATGTAACTTACCTGGTATAATTAGCCAAAATGCAGTAATCAGTCCCCATGGTTGTTGCTGCCAAGTACAGCATAAACAACATCAGGGCTCTGAAAAACAACACATTTTCTTCACACATGTGATTTTGCAGGTCTATTTTCCTTCAACCATGGTTTGCGAAAATGTAGCCTCCTGCTGCGGCATTGAGAGATCCACATGAGAGTATAGCTCCTTGGGAAAGGTCTGCTTGGAGACCTGGAGCTGGTAGGTATGCCAGCCTGGGTGCAAAGAGGAGAGGTTCTACTTTCCTCACAGACTTTTCCACAGAGAACCAACAGGGCAGAAAAATAATCCTGGTAGAGGCACCCAATGGGGTCATGGTTATTGGTTGTGGAGGTCTTTCTTGGCTGTTTTGAGGATTCAGGAAGAGAATGTCTGGAGCATGCATTTGGGGGTAGAATGGCCATTGTGTATAATGATGAAATCTGCACACACACACCCGGCCCCCCAGAAACCAGTGTAACGTCATGATGCATGCAGTCCATGGCAGGTCACTGAGCATATGCAGGTGGATGAGCGCAGCTTTTCAGTATTATTCCTATGGCTTTTTGCAGAATCTGGTCTAAACATTTGATTGTTGGTTAAGAACTTACAACTTTAGTTGTAAGTTCTATCATCAGGTAGAACTCGTAAGAAGAAAAATGATGATACTAATTCAGTAGTCCTCCTATCTGTCATCGTTTGAGGAGGTAGGGTCAGGCTCTGTCTCATGAGCTCATATCATCATTGCCCTTTCTCACTGTGATGGTTCTTTTAGTATCTCAAATTTATAGATAAGAATCCTGCTGCCCAAGGTCACCAAGTTAGGTGCAGTCCTAGCAGTCTACTTCCAAAGCTGTTCTCTTAACCACTGATCTGTGCTACTTACCAATCCTGTGTAGCGTCACAGAAGAAATTACACGAAGGCCATCTGTTTGGCTTCATCTAGTAGTTTTACCTGCAAATGCCAATGGCCTTGGCTCTCTGGTTGTTACTCTGAGGAAATGCACAGGAAATAGGCCTGGCCAGTGACCATGGAGGGGCTCAAAGGATGCCTTCCCTGGTGCTCCAGATTGCAAAGTGGGCTGTTTCTATCACAGCGTGATGTGATAGGCTTAGAACCTATGAAGGGCCTCGAATTCCCTGGAAGTCATAGAAATTCTCCTGTCCATGAATAACTGAGGGTGTGGAAGGCAAAGGAGTACCAACTCCACCCTGTTGTTAAGAGAGAACTTAGTGCCAGGGCGGAAGACAATGACCAAGCGTACAGGCCTAGATTTGAGCCCCAACATTCCTGCAAGTCACTTAAGCATTCTGCACCTCGGTTTTCTACGTGAACAATCAGGAAGGTATTTCTCTTACTGGGAAAATGAAATGATATAGATATGCCAGTACATTATGGATAGAAATATAAAAATATAAGTCCAATTCACTACCATCAGCCTTTGGCAGAGGGACACACAGTTTCTGGGATGAGCTCTGGGTGCCTTTGCCCTCATCACCATTAGATCAATGGTGGACTTTTTTTTGCGTGTCTTCCTTTCTGCAAGAGGTGGATTCTTCTTGCAAGACCTACCACACCATGCCCTTAATATCTGGGTCTAGATTAGAAATCAGGATTTTGTAGGTGACAGAGAAGGCCAAGGCAGGCTGAGGACATGACTCTGTGGGCGGAGTGAGGGAGAGTGGGTTTTCAACGGAGGATGAAAGAAGCAGGAGACACTGACTTGGCCCAGGTTAGCTCAGGTACACATGGAAGAGCTGCTTGTCAAGGTGCATGGTTGAACTTAGAAGTTGGCAAATGAGAACTAGTGGAGAAACCGAGAAACCAAAGAATCCATGTCAACTAACTTCCTCCCCCAGAAGACTTCTTATCTTTTATTCTAGCACAAGCAAACGCATTTGATTATACACCCTTGTTCATTATTTGGGAGAAAGTGTTCATAAGAAAATGGCAAGAAACAGGCAGCAGTTGGGAGGAGAAATGGGAGACCTAGATTTTTCCACAAACCCCTGGATCATACCCTGAACAGTCTCCTCCCCGAGGCTCGGTGTGGGCTGTGGGGTCCTCTTGTCATAAAGCTGCACCGCACAGATGTGCACGCAGGATTGCAAATGTTAATAGCTCAGCCGCTTCGCATTTCTTTTTTTTCTTACAGCATTACCCTGATTAAAAAAAAAAATCCCATTTAAGAAATGAATCTGATTTTGAGTTAAAAATACCCAATTCAAACATCAAAAACTGGCCCGAGTACAATTATTCCCCATTCATACTGGAAACAGGTTGACTCAACAGCCCTCCTGGTAGCCTGTAGTTTTACTGAGGTCGCTTCTACCCTCACCTCTTGTGAAATCTGGATCCATCCTCTGGCTGAGTCTGAAGAATGATATCTCCATTGGAAGCCCCAGAATAGGGGGCTGTTGTTTCACCAGAGACCTCCCAGCCCCCTTAATGGCCTGATGCTCTCGGCTATAATATTCTAAATACACATTACAGAGAGCACGAGCATATTCATAACTGCCCCATTGTGGCATTTAGATTTACCCTTGAAATTTATCTTTAATTTTTACAGTTGTCTCCTTAACCATGTATATTACTCCCTTCTTCAAACAATCTGTCTTCCTGTTGCAGTTTTTCTTGAAACCAAAGCATAATTAAATATTAAATTAATATTTCATTTTAAATTAAATATCAAAGGCTTCAGTCTAATCTTGCACTTGTGCACTGCTGGTTCTCACCTCATGTTCTTGTTCCTATATCCACAAAGGCAGGTGCCACCTCTTAATAATGTGTTCCTGTATTATCTTTGTCCTTTTTTTTTTTTAATTGATGACACTGAACTTTTGCTACATTGAAACAAATGGATGTAGGGAAAGACTTTAATGTAGCGAAGGTTAACAACGTAGTTCAACAGCCTATGGCTTCAACCCCACCCATCTCCACTTCTTGAAGAAGAAGTTCACTGTGCCAAATAGGTAATCATCTTAGAATCATATAATGCAAGAGTTCACAAGGGATCTTAGAGGCATTTTAGCCCAACGATTTGTCTCTGCAGAGAGATAAACCAAAGTCCACCAGCCCTTGAAGGTGATGAATGGTCGGTCAAGGGTAGGATGTAAAGCAGATCCCAGGCCGGACCAGTTTTATCTCCATTGACTATCAGTTGCTGCAAAAAAATTTAACTTGGGAGCATTAAAATGCTAAATTGAACATAGGCTCTGTATGTTGGACCCATGAGCAGTAGGGCAGAAAAGGTAGATGATTGGACAACAAAATTGGGAGGAAGTGGTAGGAGAGACAGAAGAAAGCAAATCAAAGCACAAAGAAGGCAGACCTCACAGGAATCAATATGGAGGCTCAAGGCTCTTTGAAGACATGGATCCTGGGGGGAGATCAGAATGGAGAAGTCCCAGAGGTAACATGAAGGTAAGAGCTGGAGTCTGTATATCTGAATTCTTCCCCATGCTAGGTTGCTCTACACTTTCCTGTTCTGCCAATAGAGTGACAGTCTTTGACCAGAGCCACATGGAGAGGTATTCCTGATGCATGGTTTCTCCTTTGCTTGCATAGCAAAGTCCATCCTTTGATCTGGTGTTTGTCTGGCACTCACGTTACATAGATTTTAGGTTTCTTAGGCAGGATTCTTTTCCATTGTTTTCTTTATCATTGGAGAAGGATGAGATTTCAAGTTAGGACTGGAGAGATCCTCTAGTTCTGTGGGCCAGACCCCTCAGGGGACCACGGGCTCTATGCATACCTGATAAAAGTGAAGCTTGTTTGCTACAGATGAATGCACATATGTGCAAACATACAGCTAGACTCAGACTTCTAGAATTTTCTTAGCCTCTTGATGGCCATCCATACACTCAATGATGGTCCTAGGCACCAATTGGAGATTTACCGTTGAGGAAAGTTGAAACCCAGACCAACATCCCAGAGCAATAGCCCAACTGATCACTCAGATCTTTCCTCACCCTATCATCTTATTTGTCTCTTCTCAAATTTCTGCAAAGGAATTTGATCAGCCGTTGATGCTGCAATCTTTGTGATGAGTACTCCCGTTGGTCAGGGCGTAAATGACCTTCTGCCTGCAATGCCAATGCTGTCTTTGTTCAGGGTTGACCAAAACTCTAATAAAGAGTCCCCTTTCCATGTTAGCTTGTGTCCCCTACATTTTTGGGAAACAGAAGTAGAGTCATAAGCTAGGGTAAGCATTATCTGGTCTCTGTGCCTCCTCTTCAGGAAAGAAAAAAATCATATAGAATTTATACATCTCACCAACCTCTTGGGAAAATTAATATTGAACACCAGCCAGCTTTTTTTTTTAATGAGTGGTTCCCGTAGATATTTTTAGTTAAATACTATTTACTTATAAAATAAAACCTTTACACATTGCTTAAAGTTTATATCTATTTGCTGGGTCCAAGATATGTAAGTAACCTCATATATTATACCCGCAATCAAAATGAGAAATGACACGTAAGATCCAGGCTCTCAGGAGAAATATTATGAAATCTCAAGGTATTGATGAAAGTTTTTCCAAGGCTGATCCAAATGGGATTTAGATTCTGTGGCAGTTGAAATGTGTATTATTAAACTCCTTAAGCAAACCCGAATGACTCCCAGTGGAGGATTAAGACATTCTATGTATAGCAAAGACGAAATTCTCATGTCTGAGTTTTCTCTATTGAATTCCCCCTTGATTAGCTTCTGTAATTTTTAACTTCATGCCATGCCATAATTATTTAATAAAAGGTAAATATAAATTATATTTCAGTGGGGATATGACCTTTTACCTTAATGTTATGTTACTAAAGAAAGACGTAGATAAATAGAGCCTATAGATCGAAGCATATTTTTAATTTACTCTGTTTTTGCCTTGCTAGCACTTTTCTGTGTCTCTGTCAGCGGAGGGCTTGGCAGCACTTCACAGCACCCCCCACACTCCATGTGGTAGGAGAGGTTGTAAATTCACACTGATGATGGCGGTTAATGATCTGGTTGGCCCTTAGAGGCAGTGTTGGTGCTGGTCTTGGGCACCTCATTAGCAAATTGAGGTTTGCTTGGCTCACACCAGGACTGAAATGTCAGAGAACACCCAGGGAGGTGGGGGGGAGGGGGATGGAGTGAAGCTGGGATTCAACATGAGGCTGAATCTAGCAGATGCAAAAGCAACTGGCCAGTTGGGAAGTCAGTTTGGAACCAAAGTCGAAGTGGTCCAGTCTCATCTCGATGTTCTGAAGGCTGAAAGCCGGAGGAATAGACCGACTTTCCTTCTTATGATTTGGTGTTGACTAAACAGTTTCGACTTTATGATTTGTACTTCAAAAGTGCACTTGATTAAATGAAATTGTGTGTGCACATGCATGTGATTTTCTTCCTGTCCATGTAGATGACTGTGTGTTTTTACCATTGTCTTTTCATCTGGGATATACAGCCCATCCCACCCCACCATTTTTGCTATGAAGTCTGGCAGGGGCCTGCCAAAAAACACTCAACATCAGAAATAGATGAGTATGCCTAATCTACTTACTCAGTTTAAAACATGAGTTGCTAACCCAGTGTGGTCAAGATAGTCTGCTATTTCTGATTTGGGTGGGGAGTGAGGAGGGGAGGGCGGGCAAGATAAACCAGACATTACCCTTGCGTCCCGGTGGTTTCCTACCTAATGGGAAGAACAGTGGGTACAAATGTGGGATCAATTCTGTGCAAGAGAAAGCACCATCTACATCCCACCTCCGTGTGCTGATTAAGGCCTGGCTTTAGCGAATTCATCTGCAAGCGGCAGGAAGGACAAGGGAGAATGAGATTAGTGGTGGTCATGGGGGACCCCTGGAGCTCTAGCAAGAGGGAGTGAGAGCTTGCCTGGGTGAATGGGAAGAAAGGACAAGGACAGTAGTGGAGACAACGGGGGCCTTGGAGGGGCTAGATTTTCTACTCCAGGGGATAGTCCCTTACTTTATAGCCAACACATTGTGAGCACACCCATATCTTATCATTTCCATTTTCTCCGTGTAAGAAAATTGGTACCCTAGGTAACAAAATGGTGCGTATTTGAAAAAAGATGAGGCAATGATTGATTTAGAGCATTTTGTCACTGGGTCTGTTCGCCCTGCAGCACCGGACAGCTGTTTGTGTTTGCTGATTGATACCAAATGGGGCCCTTCTCCCACACTCAGTGATTGAGAAGTCAAGCAACCTGGCAGGGCTGCACTTTCCAGATCTGCAGACCTCTGCTAGAAGCTCCAAGAGGAAGCGTGGGGAGGGGCAGAAGGATGGCTGCAGGGGGTGGGTGGAAGGAGAAGGCAGCACGGCCACTTTTCAACACTCTTCTCTGCTCCTCACCAGCTCCGGCCCAGTAGCTCAGTGCAGAGCGGTAGCCTTTGGCCCAGGCAGCTGTTGGCATATCTGGATAGGACTTGGAATGACATCTCTAATTCAGCAGAAAAGGTTAAAGCACAGGCCTAGGAGTTAGAGAAGCGAGGGTACAAATTCCACCTTTACTGCCTGACACAGTATTGAAAATGGAGATAAAACCCAAATCGTGGGATTGTAACGAGGGTTAAATGAGCTAACCTGTATAAAAGGCTTAGCATGGTGCCTGTAATATAGCAAGCCTTTGGTAAATTCTAACAGTGGCAATAACGATTTTCATTATTGAATATTATATATAGCCACTAAAAATACTGTTATTAAAGAAAAAGCCTCAGAAACTGCTGACATTATAATGCTAAGTGGGGAAAAAAAAGTTTACAGAATGATTCCAATTATACACACGGCTATTCTTACATGTGTTTCTGGGTAAAATGGTAATTTGAGTCCACGTGTTTAATCTGCCCTTAGCTCCAGAATATATCAGAGGATATTTTAAAGAAAACAAAAAAGAAAAAGGAAGGAAAATCTAGTATTCATGTTTGAAGCTAGGCTGGTGTCATCAGTATTCCAGAAATTCTGTGCTGGTGTGCTGTTGTGCACAGACAGGGTTGTGTTGGACGATGTGTGAAAGCTGGACTCATCATTCCCCTCGAGGCCTCTTCTGTCCCCACCTCACAGGGTAAGAACAAGCAACGCAGGCAGAAACTCAATCTTGAATGGAGAAGAGTATACCTAACAATGCTGTACCCAGTGAAGTTGTCATTTACATGTGAGGAAGACAGAAAGATATTCTCTTATTTCAAGATCATGGACAGGATTCAACTCTTATTCTTACTAATGTAACCTGACTGCTGGAGGATTGAACCAGTGATGAACATAAGAATAGACAATTTATGGTATCACAGGACTCCTGGTCATCAGAGAAAGCTGTTAAATTAGAGTATCTCAATTATTGTTAACGTAACGGCAAAGCTTAATGTAAATGTGAAAATTAGTCTAAAAGGTACAAATCATAGAAAATCTAAAGATAATAATATTAGCTGAAGATGACAAACAACCAACCAAAATGTAAAAATGGAAACTGTGAGGTATGGAAATGAAAGGTGGGCAAAATTCCTTATATGTGGAGGGGCTTACCAGACTCAAATAATTAGAAAGAAATATTTTTAGAGAAATCTAAAAGTGCTGCCTTAAATTAAAATAGGATGTATATCTTTCTCATTACTGGAGAAAAATATATTTATTAAAAAACTATCAGAAATACAAGGAGAATGTGGAAGGATAAATTTAGAGTAGCAATTATACATATAATACGTTAAATCATAGGGTCAAAAAGATACATTAAATAATGCATTTAAAGCATTACTCATGGAACACAGACAAAACTCCAATGTATTAATTCACAAAAAACTTAAATTCCAAAAGACAGATATTCTGCAGGACACCTTTTTGAATCCAATGCAATGAACTAGAATAAATAATTAACTAATACCCAGGCATCTCAAAATTTTAGGATATTCTCTTCGGAACAAAGGGAAGACAAAATTAGAAATATGGCTATTCAGAAAGTTGCAACAAAGCAGGGCTTGGAGGGGGAGAACCACAAATATATTAGAAATTTTAGATATACTGTGTAGCATCTATGCTAGAACATTTAAAATATCAATGAAATGCATGAGTTTTCTAGAAAAATACAAATGATATTGAGAAATAAGGAACGAACCTAAGGTTTCTGATTGGCAATCTGATGGATGATGGCTATTCACTCAAAGCTGGGTGAGCTTGGGGTATCTGGGGTGGGTGGAGTCTATGGGCCATCCCTGTGGAAATTCCCAGCCAATACCTGGACAGATAAGGTAGAATCGCTGGCAAGCTATCTGGACTGGAGATAAAGATTTGTGATAGTCAGCATGACATGGAAATCGTAGTGGCACTGATGAGGTTGATGAGGGAGAATATAGAGCCAAACAGAAGACTGGCTTGGCAACGGGCATGAGGAGCAGCAGTGTCTACAAGATGGAGGAAGAGCGGTCCTCAAAGTGGGCTAAGACGACGTGGCTGGGGAGGTAGGAGTGAAACAGGGCAGTGCACATTTAGGAAAGGTGATGGGTGGAAGAATTTCCAGCAGGAGAGTATTTCCAGTGTCATAACTTGCATTTATGATAAGAATGGAAAAATTCTGGGGCGCCTGGGTGACTCCATCGGAAAAGTGACTGACTCTTGGTTTTGGCTCAGGTCATGAACTCAGGGTCATGGGATTGAGCCCCAAGTCAGGCTCCACTCTCAGTGGAAAGTCTGCTTGGGATTCTCTCTCTCCCTCTCCCTCTGCTCTTCCCCACTTCCCCCTCTCTCAAATAAATAAATCTTAAAAAAAAAAAAAGGGAAAGTTCCTCTTGGTTCGGCTAAAATGTTACTGGTGATTTTGACAAGAGAAATTTCACAGACTTCTTTCAAGCTTTTAGTCAAGAGATAATATCCATGCTGTGTAAGTGTCATAGAGCATAGGATAAAATATAGAAAGCTTCTCAATTTATTTTTCAAAGCTGGTATAAAATAATTATCAACCAGAAGCTGGCCAATACCATGCACACAATCCCAATTATTAATATGGGCACATAAACTCCCAGCAAGAGCAATAGTAACCGATACTTGTTGAGTGCTCAGTAGGTGCTAGGCACTATTCTCAGTAACTTAATTGATTTGATCCTCACAGCAGGAATTTAAGAAAATATTAACAAGTTGTATTCAGAAATATACTGAAGCTCTTCAGTGAAGACATAAATGTTATTAAAGAGCCTGTTTTAGGGACTGCAAAAAAAAAAAAAACAAAAAAACAAAACAAAACAAAAAACAGAAATATACTAAGCAAATGATATACCACATCTGTGACTAAAAGTTTAATTGTGAATATTGGGAAATCTATTATAAAATATAAGTTGGTTAAATGAGAAAATTTATGACTGGAATTTTCTAAAATTCTAACAAGTCCTGGTAAAAACCCTTATTGAAGCATGAGAACTAATTTGATGGTGAAATGTTAGCGTTATTCCCATTCAGAGAAAAACAAGCAAGAATATTCACCATCATCCTCATTTTTAGACAGTTTGGGACATTTTAGCCAACACAAGAATGAGATTAAAGAACTAAATGGAATTAATATACAGACAAAATATGTAGATGCTGTGAATGTATGATCCTAAGAATGAGCAGTAATAATTAATGACATCTGTCAGGGGTTTCGTTACAAAATAACAGATAGCTACCATTGGTTAAGAACTTTGCTGCACCAAGAACTGTGTTGAGGACATTATATCAATGGTTTCATTTAATTTTGACAGCAAACCCATGAGATGGATTTTAAACATAAGCTTACAGAAATTAATAGTGGAGCTGGAATTCA
>NC_138370.1:39497313-39534435 GCF_054177405.1 Leptonychotes weddellii | reverse complement strand
ATAAAGGTATACTTGCGAAAGAGAAGGGGGAAGAAGGAAAAGCATGTAAGGGTAGTTTATTGTCTTCATAAAAAACTGGGATATGGGTGATTGTGTAATATTTCTGATTCTTTGAGAGTGAGCAGAGAATTGTAAGTTGTGTGCACTTAGGGCAGAAATAATAAAATAAGTGTAATCATCCTGACATTTTGAAATAGCATTCTAGTGCAAAGACATTAAACTACTATGAATTCCAAACTTATAAATGTGAATTAACCAATGTCACCTTTATCCTTAACTAATTGTATCCATTATGTATCAATTCTCAGATAATACCAGCAGCACCTTTCTATTGCGGGTGGAAGACTTAATTAGAGGCTTTGTTTATGGCCATGAAACACACTCAAAAAGAGGACTTTTATTTTTCAGCATTAAATGAACCCACCATAGACTATGGCTTTCAGAGACTGCAGAAGGTCATCCCAAGGCATCCTGGAGACCCAGAGAGATTAGCTAAGGTAAAAAAAAAAACACTTTGGAAATTGACAGGTGAAAACCTTATTATGGGATTTCAGCAAACTTAGATAAATCCTGCAAATTAAGTCCCTTTAAAATTACATTAGGCCCTGAAATTTGGCTAAGCTTTAGATACACATAAAATATCTCCTAACTCTGAGATATATTGTGATTAATATCCGAGGGAATAGGAAATCTGAAAAGTTGGTCCTATAAAACAGATACACTAGAAGTATCCAGCTTATGAAACATTGCCAAATTTATGAAAATAAATAATTGCATAATGGCTTAAAAATGTAAGTTCCCATGCCTTTGTATTTGAATATAATTTTATTCGTCTGTAATTGCTGGGACATGTTAATCCACAGTCAAGTATTCATCAAGGGACTACCCGGTATATAGGTATTTAGTGAAGTGAAAAATGCCTCAATAGAAAATTTCTATGAAATGTTTTGCTTTTAAGTGAATTTGCTTATGACAATTATATCATGAATCTGGCCCGTTATTCTAGCTTTCTTCACTGAAAAATACATTAATTTATTAGGTATTCAATTAGTGAGACATTATTAAATTTTAACATCTACATTTGCATTTTGAGCACACACATTATCATATGCCGGTTCTCTTTTCTGTTCTGTGAGTAAAATTCAAGTATCACATTTGCTTCTGCATCACACCTTTATTTTCCTCTTGGAAAAATCCCCAGCCCCACCATTAAATTAGATGATATCTGGAAAGTAGGTTAATAGCAATTTAAAAGGCTGTTAAAAACAGGAGGTGGAAAAGACAAAATGAGACGAAAGGGATTACTGATGACTAATTCTCTCTGGTTAAAGTGAACAGGGGGAAATATTATTGAAAGAATTCATCTTTATTAGAATAAAATTTTGCAGAAGGCACTGCCAAGATAATTTCAGTATTACGAACAACTCCTTGGCAAGCAGCTAAACTCAGGTCAGTCAATCATTCTAAGAATTTTTGGCTAATTAGAGTCCCAGATTGTTTAATGGAATGGTCTGAAAGTTTTTAATAGCACTTCCATGACATTAGTAATTGTAACCAACTCCACCTATTTTGGTGGCGCAATCATGGAAGGAACCATTTTATCTTGATGAATTCCATGTCGATACATATTAGAGAGGGATTTATTCTGCCTGTCAAACCAAATATAGGACCTCATAGCCAGTTATTTATACTTTAGGGAGGATGTCTGCTCTTTTTATTTTATACATAATTTTCCTTTGAGTTGGCCATTTGGGGGTCTTACCTTTGCCTATACCTCATCCTTTCTGCTCTTTTTCTAGGAGATGCTATTGAAAAGAGCTGCAGATCTAGTGGAGGCCCTCTATGGCACACCACACAATAACCAGGTTAGGTGCTCCCATCTTACACTCTGTTGAGTTTGACTCTTGGTGCTGGATAAAATGCTCACCTCAACCTGCCATTTTGTAGGACATCATTCTGAAGCGAGCCGCAGACATTGCGGAAGCCCTGTACAGCGTCCCTAGGAATCCCAGCCAGATCCCAGCTCTCTCCAGCTCCCCAGCTCACAGTGGCATGATGGGCATCAACTCGTATGGCAGCCAGCTTGGGGTCAGCATCTCGGAGTCAACACAGGGAAATAACCAAGGTACTACTCTTTCTCAGAGTCAAAATTCCAAACGTCTTATCCATTTACAAGGGTGGTTTTGCTTGAGCGGAGGGAGGTAAAGCTTGATTCGTATACCATCAAAAAAGAGTGTCCCCAGATAAGCTGTGCAATCATATATTGGATTATCCCAACATGATCGGTGGTGTTTTGTGAGATTTGGGGCTTTTTAGGTCCCAGGTAGAATCCCTTTGATTGCAAATATTTAAGGTTATGATGAACTGTGACTTACTTAGAAAGGTTTTGACTTCCTGACTTACAGGTATAATTTGACTAAAATGTGCACTTTTGCTATTATGATTATCAGCCGAGGCAGAGTGGTTTGGTTTCCTTTAGTGACTTCTGTTTGTGTATTGTCTCATATGCAAACGCAGAGCAACACACTTTCAGTTAACTGTGCTTTTCACACGTGAAGTATATCGCGTAAAGATTTTTGTCTCTGAGGTTGATTTTATTAAGGTGCTAAGCTGATCACGAATCGTTTTTTTTTAAAGGAATAAATTTCCTAAGGATGCCCCTAACCTTAGTTTTATTTCCAATTTCATTCATCCATTGGAAGGGAATTCTTCATTCTCATGCCCAGGGTGAGTTTTTCTTACAGAAGGGTGGGTGCGGACATATGATTGCTTTTTTTTTTTTTTTCTTCAAATTGAGGTCATTTCTTAAATAGCTTTAGAGACTGTTATCCAAAGCGGGTTATTTCAGGATGGGTTAAGTGACGTCTCTGTGCTGGGGTTTCAGAAGTATGGGAAGGACTTGTCCCTTCTCCATCCCTCCCACAGACCAGATCTCTCTGCGCTCAATTGCTGATGCTTCCACATCTTTGGCCAAAGAATAGCACATTTAGATGAACTTAACAACAATTTTTAAATAAAGATGTTCCCCACCCCCACTCAGGGCATGGTAAAAACCTTGAACTAACATTTCCAAAGGTATGATCTGCAGGGTATGAGTGGCCCTTGGGATGTTATTAGGATGCCTTTTGCCCACCATTCCCAGCAAAGAGACTGTGGTGTGCTAAATTTGGGAAACACTAGGTTAGCAAAGTTAAACTGGTTTGTTTATTCTCTAGGTCCCATGTAAGTGAATCTTCAAGGAATGGCTACAGTCCACAACATCTGCCAGGCTTTACTTGACCACAGAACACTTGCCTCAGTGATAGCCATTAAGATCTCATAGGGCTCTCATGTGTTAGGAAGATTAGTCATCACTCCTTGGTGTGAGCTGGAGATGTTGACTGCAAAAGGGAACAAAGAGGAAAGAGGGACTGTCAGGGACATGGCCTTGTGTAGGATGGGGAAGGGAGAGGAGGATATAAAGGCTGAAGACAAACTTAAGACTTTCCACCTGCCCAGGAGTGGCTTGGTGGTGTTCTATAGTCTGGGGACCATGTGGGCCCATGCCACCGTATTTGGCCTGTGACTGGATGTGTGTGCCAGTTCATTTATATGCGCTTTTTCCTTGTTGTCCAGGCTACATCCGCAACACAAGCAGCATCTCTCCGCGAGGCTACTCTTCCAGCTCCACCCCTCAGCAGTCTAACTACAGCACCTCCAGTAACAGCATGAATGGCTACAGCAACGTCCCCATGGCCAACCTGGGCGTCCCAGGGTCACCAGGATTTCTAAACGGCTCCCCCACAGGCTCCCCTTATGGAAGTAAGTGCCCTTTCCGTCTGTCTGGCTCTCTCTGTGTCTCTGTCCCTGGGTTTTACTCTTCAGCCTTTTGAGGGAGAGTTACACCCCTACATCTTACTGATTCGTGGAGGAGTAGCCCAATTTCCCGAGGAAATGTCCATCCTGCCTTTTGTTCTTTTCCCTTAGCTAGACTTTGGTGCACTTAGTTGCTCAAAGCGTTCTGAAGGAAAGAAAAGGAGTGAAACTATTTGCTTTGTACAAAGAAAGGGTAGATGTATGTGGCAGGTGTGGATGGGGCTGAGGAACGAAGATTCCATCTCAGTTAACATTATGCATGCTCTTCATTAGGCACTTTCAGATATAATATTTTCTTTAATCCTCATAAGAACTTTCTCCTTGTTGTGGATGAGGCGGTTGAGGTGCACAGAGTTAACTCATCCAAGATCACACCGCTAGGATAGAGCAGGGCCATCATTTGAACACAGTTTGTGGCTTGGTTATTTTGTGTCACACCACGCTCCTGTGTCCCTTTGTTACATGACCCTCCCTTCCTTGTGTACCTTCTGAGAGATGGAATTTAGCTGCTCATGAGAGAGTGATCTGAGATGGACTTCTTAATCCTAATCTGGGCTAGCTAGATATCCTACGGGTTTGTGAAAACTCATTTGGGTTGCTCTGAGGGCTAAGAAGCCTGAGAGAATATGTGTCTTCAAAACTACCTAGGGAACACTTCAGGCCCGGGGAGAAGCCACCATGGAGAGTCTGTGTGAGTGGGTGGAATGTTCTTGAAATGCTGGCTCCCATTGCCAAGGCTCTAGAGCCGACCCTCTGTTCACCCAGGGTGGTTCCCTCATGCCAAGAACAAGAGCAAGTCAAGGACAGCACACAGCCGTTTCCACCACAGCTCAGGGAGTGATACGCCAAGGATCTGGAAGCTGCCTTTCTCAGCCTTGTTGGTTCTCTAGGGACACACACCCATGAGTTAATTCTGGGTTGTCTATTCACTTCATTACCCTCAAGAGTCTACTCAGTGTGATAAGGACATAGTAACCAAGTAGCAGAGGTATTAGAGGCTGGTTCTTCTGCTAAAACTAAAATCTTGTTGCTGCAAAGACATGAGTTCTGTGTTGTGTCATGTCAGATGGCCCAGATCAATTAGATCCAGAGTGGTCTAGATGAATAAACTGGTGCTTGCTCGATTTATTTCTTTACTTGTTTTTACCTTATCTTGTTCTGAAAATGTTTTGGGAGATATTAATAGGGAGATAAGTGTTATGAAAGTATAAAATAACAGCTATGAGAAACTGAGATAAAAGAAAAAAATATGGATAGGAAAATTAGATGAATCCAAGGACTAGTCTGGAGGCCTTCAGTCTATTCAAGGGAGCCATCCACTTGTTTCAGAGGCTTACAAGATGGGAAAGCAAAGAGAGAAATACTACTTGTTGTAAGATTTTATGTCTATACAGTTTTGGGGGGATAGCTCAGGAGAAACATGATTTTTCTGTTGCTGAGACCTTGGAGAGACTTCTCCCATGCATCACTGTGGAGAGGGTGCCCCGTGTGTAGAAGGGACCACATCTTCACGTCTTCAACAAGTAACACGAGGGCAGGTGAGCTACTGTGTAAAGGATGTCACATAATGATAGTGACAACAAGAAGAGTAACTCACAACCGCATTCCACTTTGCAGCCTAAAAAGCATGTTCAAATATAGAGTCACAACAACCTTATGCCATGGCTATAATCATAATTATTACTATCATTTTCCCTTATAAGATATGAAGAGTTAGTATGATTTACTCAAGGATTCATAAATAGTAAAATTACGACTCGAAATATGTCATCAGATTCAGAATACCATGTTCTAAAATTATTCAATAATTTAAGAAATATTTCATGTTTTTATAATATATAATTAGGCTGAACACTATAGAATTACTTTTTTTTGTTTCTCCAAATGGTAATTTCACATGTTCAACATACTTTTATGAATAAAAATCTGTGTATGAGATTGAGCCATACAAATTGTCATTTTTGTAGATCAAAAATGGTCAATATAATAATACAGTGTATAGTGTGGTGAGGAGGGAGAGAGAGCAAAAGAAAGACAGGGAGGGGTGAGAGAGAGAGAGAGAGACAGAGATAGAGAGACAGAGAGAGATAGAGAGACAGACACAGAGAGAGGATGAACAGATATATGAATATGTCCACTGGGTAACTGCTTGATGTTTCTTACGAGATAATTCCTTTGGTAGGGAGGGGACCTTCCCACTCCAGCAAGTGACAGCTTCCTTCCACTAGTCTTTCTCGATCATCCAGTCCCACTGCCACAAGGAAAATGATAGCACCCAAATCTTCAAATCACCCATTAAAACAAGACAACATATGCAGAATAGAAAGAGGCGCCCTGCCCAACAGGAGGGGGAAACACAGCAGAGAACCCACTCCTTGCTTCTACTGGGTCCGTGTGATCTCTTCCACCTTTATTTTCTGAAGGAGGGTCTGAAGAAGTCATAAACTGGGAATGGATTCCAAACAGTGCCTTCATTATGATAAAATCCCCTACTGCAAAAATACTGACTACCCCACAGAGTTCATTATAATAGCATCTGACCTGTATTTCTAGCCAGCTAAGTCTTAACTTCTCTGGGAAATAACAAAAAACAGCCCAGGGGAAACCATTTTGTCAGTTCTGTTGCTTGTGTCTAAAAACACCAGTCTACGATCTTGCCTTGTCTTTTTCAAGCTAGTCTGATGCGGCCAGGCCGTGCCACGGAGCAATCACTTGCCAGAGTCATTCAGAAGAAATAAAAGCCAAGCCTCTCAGTCAAGTTGATTTGCATCACAGTCATTCTGATGCAGAGTATCAGAAACCTGCATCTTTACTGCTTTTGCTCTCACACTACTTCAAAAAAGGCCAAACAGATGTTTTTTCAATTTCACATACAAACTTCACTTCCTGGAGGTAGCAGTGTGTGCCAAGTTCCAGCTCAGTGCAAATTTTTATGGCTGAATTCTAAACCCCTGACAATAGGGGGTTACAGTGAAATGCTGACAGACCCCTTAGCGCCAACAAACGCAATGGCTCAGTGCAAAGGAGGATATGGTGCCCGGTGAGTTCCAACTGGGACTGTGCAAGCCAGTCAATCCTTATAAGAAGAAAAGTGGTTTTTCCTTAACTCCCCATGTTCACAGAGATTTGGGGGCCAGACGTATTTGCCTTTTCTTTGGCCTCTATCCGTAGAAAGAGAGAGATGTCCAGAGAAATTCTCAGTTGCAAGGATATGTGATCAGCTTTCCTAAAATGGTGTGCTCTGGTGTCCCCAAAGATGGTCTACTCGACAAGCTTGCAACACTCATGGGACCACTTCTTCCAAAGCAGAATCGCCACCAAGCAATTCCAAATTTGGGACAGAATCTGTACAGAAATCCAACCTGTGTTCAGGGATTCCTACTTCATTTACATCGTCTTAGACTATGCCCTGGGGTGCAATATTTTTATATTTTCAAAAATAAGTATCAAGACATTTACTCTATTGTAGAGTATTAAATGATGATTATAGAAAATTTAGAACATATGGAAATAGTTTCAAAAAGAAAGCATACTCCCACCATAAAAAACAACCTTGTTAACATTTTGACATATTGCTATTGTCTTTTTCTCCAGCAAAGAAAAAAATCCTATTACAATAGTAACATTCTCATTATGCACAATTTAAAAAGCATGTAAATGTAAAAAAGAAAAGAAAAATGACACACTCTATTTCTGTGCGGGCATGACTACTGTTAACTTTTAAAGTATGGCCTTCCCGCTATAGATGGATACGTTTTGGAAATTGCTGTGTCTACTCTGATGCACACCTAATGGGATTCTGCCATGAGATCAATGAAAGAGGGAGTGGAAGAAAAGTGGCAAAATTATCAAAGTCACAGATATGAAGCTAGGCTCCACAAAATCTGTCAATGAGGCAGACCTGTATCCTAAGAATGGAGAACAGATATGAGGAGTGATGTTTGCTTTGTGAAATTCACTGCAATCAATAAGCTTTTCCCAGGAATTTGAGAATTTATTAGTCTCTTTGCTTTTTTTGTAGCAGAAAGGTCAAAAGGCAACCTTGTTTGCAGGTAGTAAAGCCTTAAATAGAAGAGGAACATTAACACGCAGGAAAGCTGTTATGCCTATTGTTAAGGGTTATATTATTTTTTTACCCCCCCAAAATGGAGAGTTTCTATTTGTTTATTTTAACAGCTTTGGTTTCTGCTACATCAAAGTAACACATGTTCATTGCAGAAAACTTTGAAAATATGGACAAGTGAAAGGAGTAAATTTAAGAACATTCATAATCCATTGGCCAGAGAGAACACTGTTAAAAGTTTGGATGTATATCACATCCTTCTAAACTTTTGCTTTGTATGGTTTCTTAAAAAATAAAATTGGGCTTGACGTACATGTTATGACATAATTTGCATTATTCATCTGAGGAGGCATATCTTTCTGAGTTGTCGAATATTCTTCTCCAACATTAGCTTTAATATTTGCATAGCATTCTATTTCATAGACAGAATATACTTTACCCTGTTGCTTGGTCACTTCCGTTTTTTTCCAGTTTCGCACAATTGTAAAAATGCCCTTGAATCTATTTTTTTTTTTTTTGCAAATTTATGATTATCTCCTTGGGATTAATTTCTCAAAATTAAATTACTAGGTTAAAAAAATGCGTATTTTAAAACACTTTGATTTTAAATACACATTGCCAAAATCCCCCCAAAGAGATGAATGCTCCCCTTAGGAAAGGAAGAGTGTCTGTTTCCCTGCCCTGTTCATTTCTTCCTAATCTTTGTCAATTTGGTAAAGTGGAAAGTATCCTCTCATTGCTGTTTTAATTTGCATTTGATTACTAAGCAGTTTGAACGTTTTTAGGTCTTTCGGTCATTTTCATTCCTGTTTCCTTTTGTGACTTTGTTTTTCCTATCCTTAGCCCACTTTTCTTATTGGGATGTTTTTCTTTTCTCTAATTAATTTATAAAAAACTTATTAGCTATCGAGGATATGAACATATCTAAATAATTATCAGGAAGATTTTTCCTAATTTGTCATTTGCCTTTTCTATGCATGTTACAGAAGTTTTTTTGTCATGTGGCCAATCTTATCTTGTGATGTTCTGATGTTGAAAGGATTATGTAAATTATATAACCTTCCTAATTTTTCTACTAGAGCCTTTATAATTTTGTTTTAGCAAATAACTCATTAATCCACTTACACTTACTGTAGTGTTTAACACGAGGAGGCGCTTTAAATTTCCGTCTCCGGGGGACTTGTGTATTGTTCCCATGCATTTATGTCCCCATTAATTTGAAATGTCGCCTTTATTAAGTTTCAGTTCTCATATATATCCAGGTCTGTTTCTGGCCTCTTTTTTCTCCAAGGATTTGTCTGCCTATTTCTATGCTAGTATAACACTGGCTTCACAGATGTAGATTTTTCATTCAGTTTTAATATCTGTTAAGATAAATGCCTCCTTAGTACTTTTGAAGTATTAACAAAACTTTCTGGCTCTTACACTGTTGTCGCTTTATAAATAGATAAACATAGAAATTGTGTTTGTTGACATATACAAATTAAAATTCCTTCTGGGATTTTGAATATAGTCGCATTACATTTTAAATTAATTTGGACCTTAGTTTAGCATTTTACAAAAATTTTGCAAAAACCATTTTAAATGGGCATGTTGTAGCTCTGTGCTTATTCAACTCTGCAACAGTTGTTTTATGTCACTTAGTAAAGTTTGAGGTGACTCTTCTACTAGAAGAGGCAGCCACATTTGACCTGATGAAGCCACTTTAGGTTGAGGTCTGTTATTTAGACAAGAAATATTTGTAAAAGTGAGTGCTGCACTGAATATAAAGGGAATCAAGTGTGTATATGTAGGCCTAATCACCTTACAAAAACCCTCCCCTATCATGGTGTAGGAGGGGAGGTGGTGCTATTGCAGACACAGAAACCAAGGCGCCATCTTGGTGCCTGGGCATGGTTCACATAGCAGGCAGAGATTGGACTGTTGTCGGAATCAGGGCCTCCTGAGTCTCAGCTTTCCTTTGGTCTCTAATTTTGTGCCTTTCACAAAGGGGAAAGGTCCCCGACCCCATTTCGTTGATGCTAAAGCCAATGTTAAAGGAGGAGACTTTGCCTGAGTGTATGAATATAATCCACTCCCAATGTTTAACCCTGCATCCTATTCTATAATAGTGAGTTAGCCCAATTTTTTCCTCATTTTCATCTTCAAGTTTTATGTGAGATTCTTCCAAGACTTTATCTTCCTTTCCAATTCTTTTGATTCATGTTACTTGAGGAAAGACAGAGATGTGCTCAGATGCTTCCTTCTGCATAGCTCTTTAAATCAGGACTTACCTAAGGATAAGCAGTTTTTAGATAAAGCTCTTTATCTGAACTCTTTGGTTTTTCTATACAAAACATCATATTGGAGTTATGCTATATGATTGCTTTATAGATACAATTGTGTGACCATAGGGCAAAGTATATCTTTATAGTGAGAGGGGAGAAATGGGGATGGAGTCTTACACAGGTCATCAAAACAGTTGACCTTCAATTCACCTTGTACTTGGTCTTTGAACCGTAAGCCACACTCATGTCCTCACTTTCAAAATTTACTTTGTGGAGTAGCTGGGTCACTGAAGATATGAAGCAGAAGTTTGCACTCCCAGCCTTGACCATTAGGTTCCAGTACTTCTTGTACCAAGTTATGTGACAGTTCAGAATTCTGGAGAATGTGCTAAAATAAGTCTCTGGAACTTGACCTTATTCCACAAGATGCTGTATCTGACAATTTTACCCTTGTGAACTCTAGTTTACCCCTTACTTGAGCTAGTTGAACATAGAAGATAAAATTATCTTCTTGTATGATGTAACTTGGTAGAGTATCTGACATTAAGAGGTAGGGCATTTCATTGTGGAAATTGCCTTTATTTTTCTTGGAAATTACAACACTTAGCTTTTGGCTTCCTTTAAGTAATTTTGTTGTTAATATTGGTGTTTTTTCTGCACATTACATCAGAGGGGTCTGACTTGCAGCTTCATTTCCCAGGAGCTCTGAAAGTAGAGAGAGAGGGAGGTAATCTAGATGTTAATAAACATTTACATTTAATGAGGCAGTGGCCCATAGAGATGGCACTCTCAGAGATCAAACCTCTGGAGCCCTGAGAATTGCCAGGGAAGCATAGCGCTCCCAGACAGGACTTCTTTTTAGGGTAAAAAAGCAGTTTCCATTCTTGAGTAGATTTGATGATTTTTCAGATGTTGGTCTAAGTGTTCTTTGTCAAGCTTCTACTCATGAACAAAGACCTATCATAGTATTACCTCCTGCTGCTGCCTTCCTGACTCCCTGGCAGAAGAGCACTCTGCCTGCTGAGTCTCCCTAGCACTGTGTACATTCCTCCAGTAGGGCTGTTACCCTAATCATTGTTTTGTTCGTATGTTTCCCCCACAGGGCAGGGTAGGGATGCTGTCACATTCAATTTGTTTTAATTCCTAGAATCTAGGACAGTGTCTGGAGTGAATGAGTAATTTCTCGATGAATGTGTATAGGTTGTGTGTCCTGAAGAAAGAACTTAACTCCTCAGTTTGTCCCTTCCTAAGAGGATTGTGCCTTTGCTTTCCAGTCATGTCATCAAGTCCCACTGTTGGATCTTCTAGCACGTCCTCCATCCTCCCATTTTCCTCTTCAGTTTTTCCTGCTGTCAAACAGAAGAGTGCCTTTGCCCCTGTCATCAGGCCACAAGGCTCCCCTTCACCTGCCTGCTCCAGTGGCAATGGAAATGGATTCAGAGGTAAGCAAAGGTCCCGCTTTGGTACCACCATGATAAATGGGTCACAGGGCCAGCAAAGTAAGAGCAAACAGCACAGCATCACTCCCTATCTCTAGCCATTTACTTACAAGGAGATGCTTTGGCGTTCCCATCATGGGACACAGATGGCTTGTAGAACTGAGCTAGTACATCACCTGAGAACAAGATGGGGGAAAACAGAGAAATCGGACAGCTCTTCAAGATCATAGAATTAACTATGGTAGAGCATTATATACCCTCCAGGAGTGTCTGGACTTCCCAGACCTTTGCTTTCCACAGGGCCATGTCAAGATTTCCCAGAAGGTGCCGAGTCACATCAGATACCACATGGTGATTGCTGCTTATCTGACGGGCTTGCCCATCTGCAGTACATACCTATTCCCATGGCATACATGGACAGAATCCATCAGGAGCAACCAGCACATTGTGAGAATTCTGGTTACATGCCAGTCAGATTGATAGCAGGTGTCGGATCAGGGGTGGAGCAGGGAAGAAAGAAGAAAAAGACATACACTGTCTAAGTACAAAAATTAATATCACCCATCAAACCCATTTTTGAGCAATGCCTGAAAATATAGTATGACACAATATAACACAAATGTGATAAGTACATGAGAATCTAATCATTTCACTGTGAATGGGAGGCAGCTGATGGCAAAAGAGCAAATTGGAACCTGCTGAACACTATGGATCCCGACGACCCACATTATTGTTAGGCTCTTGTTTGAGTCTTGACATGAAAACATTCATGACAAGCAAGTGTTGGATAAAACCAAGCAGGGCAGAGGTTGGTTAACCCCTCATGGATCAAAGCCTCTGAGGTCAGCAGAGCCTCCGATGAGCTGTGCCATCCCTGGGATGGCATCTGCCTAGTAGCTTTACGATTGTGCATAGACTCTTGATCCTCTGGGTCACCTGTGAGGGTTCATCTGCCAGTTGTGGCTGAGCAGAGCTCTGGGAGGTATGGTAGGTTCCTGTCCCATTCTACCATAAGAGACAGGGGTGTCTCCTCAAAGTCAGGTGACTTGAGAGAGAAACTGTGAAATGGGAACTGAAAAGCCAGCACTCAGAAGAGTCCCTGAAAGTTCTTTTACTTCCATCTAGACAAAGCAGCTGGGTAACATGCTACCCAATGTGTGAGTAGTTGGAAACATCTGTCTATTTGAGGGGGAAGAATTTCACTTTCATCTAGATGTCTGATCCTTAGAGAAACAGGCTCAGCCTGTAGCTCAGTGTCGCCACCTGCCCCAGATCTCCTCAAGGACCATTGGTTTCCATCGCATCCCTGAGAGATATGCTCATAACTTTTTTTATGAGTGGCTTCATCTCCAGACTGGAAAATGTATGCAAATGTTAAGTATTTGCTGTATCTTTCCCTTCTGCATGCCCGCTTCAGTGACGATGTCTCCCCTTTCTAAGTTCTGTGGTTTTAGTCACGTCCCTTAACAAAGTGGGGGCCCCACAGGTCTCGTTGGGGAAATGCAGAGTGGGGGGCACCACAAAAGGCTAAGAGGGAATGCAGGTGTAGGCGGAAGTTGGGAGGGATTCCTTGTTCCAGGCAACCCTAGCCAACATTTTCAGCTTCACTTTGAGGAGAAAAAGTATAACTTGACTTCCACTTACCACCCCTCCCTCACCTCCTCTCTCACTCAGTTGGGGAAGTTGAGCTGGTTGTTTCAGATCTTCTGGGTCTATACTGTCCAGAGAGACTCACGTGTGGGGCCTCCTGGCTTTTGCCCCGGGAGATGCCAGGACAAATTTTTCACTGGCTCCCATGGCCTGGAATCCCTACCCTGCCTGTTGCTGCATGCCCAAGTCTTGCTGTGGTATTACCCGCTCAGGGTTGAGTTGGCCCAAAGAGCTGGAAGGGTCTTTGTGGTCACAGTGAGGTTTCTCTGCGGGGGCAGCAGTAGCCAAAATAGCCATAAGACCCTCTCTAGGGTCCTTGGCCATGTGAGCTCCTGGTCAGCATAGGTCAGAATAAAGAGGCTGAGGAAGTATCTGTGGGAGTGACGATGTCATCAGTTACACGTAGGCTCTGGGATCTAGTCTCATTTCTATAGAATCACTGAGAAGTCCTGAGCCTCTTTTGGATCCTACAATTCCCTCTAAATTTCTCTGGTGATTTGAACCTTAAGAAGAAGAAGGAAGACAGGGAAAGGAGGGGGAGGATGGGGGCAGCACCTAAATTAGGAGTGCAGGCTGCCACGTTTCCTCATTTTGCATCAGGTGGCTAGAAGCTCCAGGTCCAATGCTACAAGGTGTCCCACTGATGCATAGAGGGACAAAAACGAGCTGACATCAAATGCTCTCTCCAGCCATAGTCACTGAGTGAAGGAATCCTGGGATTGCAGGGGTGATCAGCACAAAGCTTCACCTCTTTAGAGACAGACAGTGGGAGAGTAAAAGTGTGGTCTGAAGTGCTGGGGTGATCACAGGCTGATGGAGAGGTTCTTCTCTCGATTTCTAAGGTGAGATGGTCTCAATCATCTACAGAGGCCACGTGCCACCAACCCGCTCTGAGACTTGCTGGTTTTGAGTGCCACGTGCAAGATGCCGAACCAAGCGCTTTACATGAATGATCTTGCTCAAGCCTCACATGTGACCGAAAGGGGAAAGTCATGCCGTTATCATCATTTTTAGTGAGGTCGTTTTCCCAAGGCCACACAGTAAGATGACCTCAGACATTTTGACTCCAGAGCCTGTGCTGTGACAGCCCACTACCTCTCCAAGGACAAGAGCAGTGCAGTTCCTCTCCTCACCCCTCACCCATACCTGCTTTTCACCTGGACCAAAGGGGGGTTATTGCCTTCCCGTGAAATGCCAAAGGTAGAAAGGAATTGGACAAAGTGCGGTTCAGCATGCTTCCCTTCCCCACCAGTGAACATGTTTACTTTTTCTCCAGTTAACTTCTGCTTTCTGTCTGTTGGCTCTGGTTTCTACAAGCAAAAAGTCAGGGTCACCACGTAGCAGAGATCCAGCCCACCTAGTGCCTGATGTGAGAGTAGAAAGAAGGAAAATATGTGAAATCTGCTGGTCTTCCGGCACGCACTGGATCTTCTTCTTTGAGCGGCTCTGCCCTTTTAATAAGCTCCTTAGGTAACTCTCTGAGGACCCAGAAAAAAGAAGGGGCTGATGAGTTTTAAGTGTAATAGACAAGTTAAAGTTGAAAATGTGAACCAGAATCCTACCACCAGAGAGCTGTATGTGCAGTGTTCACTGTCCCACCTTCTACCTCATTTATCAGGCATTTTGCAGTGATGAGTATAGATTGTGGAGATAATATTATGCACTATGTGCCTGATTCATTTTCCAGCTCCCTCCAGGAAAAGAAATATATAAAACAAACAAACAAAAAAACCCTCCTACACTCTGGGATAATTACCAGGGTTGCTATGTCTCCAAATCATCGGGGAGTGTCCAGAATTGAACTGCCTTTATTGAAAAGTTACATCGATTCAATATAGAGTAATACAGGCAAAAATAATTAAGGCTTTGCTAGCTGTGTAAGACCTTAATCCAGATCTCACAAACATTCAATAAAGGCTGTATGGGCAGGGAACTAGAGGGCTGACAATTTTGCCTGAGAAGACTTAGCTGGCATGGAGAGAAGGGGCGGAGGGAGGGGAGAGGGGAAGAAGAGGAGCAGGGGGAGGAGTAAGAAGTGGGGTTGGGGCAAGCAGGAAGAATTTTGGCCATTTGCTTATCAGCTTAGTAAGCACCACTCAGCGAAATGCTTCTATGATAATTGATAAGCTCTAGATGAGCCAGAGACAATAAAACTCAAGGGATCAAATACTAGACATGGTTTGAAGTTTTGACGAAAGGAAACTACTCGGCCGATTTCCAAGAATGTGGAAATTCTATGGGTTCCTCACCTGAAAGCCAAGGTCAGAGGGGTGCATTTTGCTGTGTGATTTTTTTCCCCTTTGTGCTGATGCTGCTCTGGGGAGGCCTTGGACCCAATGCCCCCCACAGGTATTGTCTGTGTCCTCTTCACTAGATGGAGGAGACATTGGGCACTACCAGGGGATGGAAGGGGTGAAGAGTGGAGATTGGGTGACTCCCAAATTAGGAACTAAATTAAGTCTTCTATTCCAGTGGATCATCATTCATTAGTGAACAAGCATTACATATCAGCAGTGAAAGCCAAAGGAAGATGAGCTAGTTAGGGGAAGAAAAAAAAAAAAAAGCTCATCACATTTCAGCTAGAATGGATAGAAACCTAGGGTGCATAGAAAGCCTTGTTTGTTATAAATGATGCATGGAAAGTTACTCAATGGCTCACAACCTGGAGTTTTCTTTCCTGTTTCAACTAAGTGATTTGAAACCGTATAATCTAGAAATTATGATAGTCTAATGATGAAAAATAAATATATTGCAAATACATTAAAACTTAGCTCACGTGTTTATGTCTATCATGTCAAGTATACAACCCATTAATATAAAACAAGACAAAACATAGCTCTTGGCCTCCCCACAAAACTTCAACAAGCCTTGTTTATATTGCAGTGATTCTGTAAGGCTTCCGTGTCGCTGACAGGCTGTGTGCTAGATCAAACCTGGAGAAAATGGGTTCCCACATCAGCTGATGCACCATTTCCCTGGGTTGTACCAGACTCTGTCAGTCCCCAGCGCTGCCCCTCTCTCTGGGTTGGAGACATAAGTGTAAACATCTCTGAGTCTCATTCCTATACCACTCTTTCCTTGCAGCCATGACCGGACTTGTCGTGCCCCCAATGTAAAGAAGAGGAAGAACTGCTTTCTTATAGCACAAAACTACTTATCCTGATGGACCAATAATGAAGAAAGCACTAGGAGCTCTTTGGGGAGAATTGTGCCCCAGAATGAACATGACGGACAGATTTGGGTATGCAAGGAGCTGCATTTTACCTGGTCTCATGTTTCTCATCTAGCTCTCATGGTGGCTACACAAACTGACCCTCTTGGGGACAAGGACAAAAGATGTCATTGACGTAGTCAGTGCTAAGAGCAGAAATGCAATTCTTTGTTATGAACATTATGAGAACCACCTTCCTATGTTTGTAAAATATTTAAGAAAAAATTGGCAAACAATTCATGCTTAATATTTTGGATACTATTTGTTTTTCTTTGTAGGAAAAAAAAAAGTTGAAAGTTTCTATTTTCTATGAAGCCTTTCAGATACCAATTTAGTTTATGCAGAAAAAAAAAATTGAACAAAACAGGGTACCAGCATGGAAGACTTTCTTAAACGAAACCTGAATTGAATGAAGAAATATTGTTGTATGTGTGTTTGCTTATAGTTTAATCTCTTTAAAAAACAACAACAACAAAAAAAAACAAAAAAAGGGAAAAATTTTAAAATGTTTTACAATTATTTAAATAAATAAACGTGTAACTTATTGTAAGTAGAGGTAGAAATTAAGACCTTTTCGGAAGAGAGAGGAATTTCTCTTCCTGATGTAAAATGAAAATGATGCAAACCAGTAGTAACAAGTTTAAAAGGTGTGTGATTATTACTGCAGTTACTTACTAGACTTCTATCCCCCATCCTGCATCCCCCTCTTTTTTCCATCATTTTATTGACCCAAGAACATGTACCTTATATAGATTCCTATAGAACAGCCCGATGCAGAAACAGTGATTCAGTCCATGCACGTACACAAATACTCAAACTCATCAATTCATTCCCAGCTCCGTCCACTTTCTAAATAGTCTACATGTCCCTTTTGGTATTCACTCTTTGTGACTTTTAAAAAAAATTTATATTAGCCTTCAGCCTTCTCCTCCAAGCAGTGCAGAGAATTCCCATGTTGTAGTGTGTCCCAGGCTTTGCATCCTGGGTGGAGACACGTGTCTCACCTAAAAGAAGAGCCAAAGCCGGTGACTTTCCCAACCGAGGGGCCCCTTTGGAATTCTCCCTTGACAGAGCCACACGTGCCCTCCTCTTTTGTGACCTGGTTGAGCACAGAGGTGTGAGCCCCACAGAACTTCAGAGACAGGATTTAAGGAAGATGATCCTGTTTCTTGGACTCTTAAGCATGAATCTTAGAATGTCCACATCCTTTCTTCTCTTTGCAGATTTCCCCTCTCCTGGCATTCAACTCTCTTGAAAAAAATATGTATCTTCCTTAACACAGTTTCCAGGCAAGAATGGGATGGTGTGTGGAAGAGGAATGTTAAAAGCCCTAAAACCCTCTCCTAATATTCAGAAAGATGGAAACCCAGATTCTTAGCAGGGTTAGCGATTAGGCGCATCTGTGTTCCAAGCAGCACAGTGATCCAGGGTTGCAGTGGGCTCTCTATACTTCTGGAACCAGCTCTTAGGCAGAGAAATGTTGCAGGAGCTGCTAAGAGTGGCTGAGTCTTGAAAGTCTGTGTGATCCTGAAGATGTATCCAGACTTATTTGGATTTCCAATAAGGATGCCATTTTTTTCATAGTTGGATGTACAATAAGGGTTCTCCTTGTTGACTCATTGGTACCATAGTACAGTCCATATACAGATTTCGGTTTGGGGTTCTAACAGTAGAAGTTGTTGCAGGTCTCATGGAAAAACATCTTTAGTGCATCTGAGCCAATTTTAGATGACTTCACAAATCCCACCTTCCTTCTGTTTGTCCCATTGATACCTGCCCACAGCTATCCAGCCCCCAACAGTCTCATTTGCCTTCAACTATTCTGGAATTACTCAATATGACCCAAATATTTTTTCTATGTACACAAGAATCCAAGGTTTGGGAAACCTGGCATGCTTATAATTACTGCTGTCAGTCCTTTGTGGTCAGGTCTTATAGCACCAAAACACAGGAAACACACGAGAGAAAGTTCCCCCGTGAAAAATCCGATCAAAGGGGAAGCATGTGCAGAATACGAACATCACCATCCCAAAGTGGAGGCGGAACAAAACTAAGCATGTTTAGACCTGGATTCAAGCCAATCCAACATAAGGAAATGTTTTTTTAAGTAGCATTGCTTTTAGAATCTGTGAATTTTGCTCTTGCATGAAGATGAGTGCAGTACTGTCTTCAAACTGAGTGTAGAATTTGTTGGTAGCTTTACACCGAAAAATGTGTGTAACTAAATACCAGACATCCTTGACCATTCAGCTAGAACCTTGGCAGCAACAGATCTATTTAATTGTACAAATGTGTGTAAGGATTATTTTTAGTGTACTAATAAATTAAAAACAAAGCTACTCTGTCCTCTTCAGTCTTGCTGTTGAATCATTCCGGTCCCAGGTTATTTTTGTGCCACTTGAAATACGAGTATTTCTATAGGTAACTACAAATTCTATCCTATCTTTGTAAGAGGAGCTGTGTAAGATTTTCCATTTAAAAGGACAATTTACTTCATTATTTATCTCATTTTTTGTTATAACATCATATTTTTTTTTCCAGTTTTTCTTTGCACATTTCAATATGCATGGTTTAAAAACCATTATCTTCTCTACCTTTTGTACAGTAAGGTCTCATTTTCAAACTGTATAGTTTCATTTTATCATTTTGCTTTGTCAGTTATATACAGTATAAAGTTGCTATGCACAGAGCTTTTTGTAAAGACAGCTTTTTTGTTTACTGTTTTTAATGGTCTTACTTATTAAAGAATATCTTGTTTGTAAAATGAATATGTCTACTTCAGTTTTAAACTTTAAATTATCCTAACGAAAAATAAAATTTTTGTACTGTAAAAATGATTGGAACTTTGCCTTTTTTTTTCCTGAAGTGAAAAAATTTAGTTTGGGATTTGTTCTTAAGTTTGGGGATTTTCTCATAACTGCTAGTCCCTGAGCTCTGGTTGAGGAAATCTTACTACAGCTTTTGCTTACATGGAAAGTGTTCTGAGGTGCTCACTTGGAGGAAAGAATATGTTTGACTTTAGGTCTTTTTTCTGTATGTATTTACCTATATATCCATCTGGTCAAATTCCTTCATAAAAACTCAAAAAGATCCTACTTCCTAGGTTGGTCTTTGGCTGTATGGAATTCTTGAGGTAGGTGGGTAGTCTACTTAGGTTTGAAACTGCATGTTGAAAAAATGTTTGAATTGATCCATCAGACGATGAAGAATTGGAGGCTGGACTCAAGGGCTCAAGGCCAATCTTAGATCACAGGAAGAGAGCAAGATGCAAATCCCTAGAAGGGAAAGATCCATAGGCAATGGCTCATACAGAAAGATAGAAGGGCTGCAGTAGCTCGGAGAATTCAACTATCACAGAGGATTGGAGTGGTCAGAGAAGGTTCCATGGGGGAGGCAGGGCTGGACAGGCCTTCTAAGAATGGTAGGAATTTTGTGGCAGACGTTGGTAGCGAGCACTGCAGATGGGAAGGCCATCACGAACAAAGTCCTGTAAAAAGAAATTCACGAAGCACATTTAGGTGAATGTGATGCTAAATGTCATTTTCCAGCAGACTGTTCACAAGCACACACATGATTGGATTATCTCATTTCTCTCTACAAGGGTATAGTTATCTTGAAAACACATAAATTGTGTCCCTTGCATGAGTGGATGAGATGCTCTTTCTGAGCACTACTCTGAGAAAGCCCCCACTGCTGTTTTGCTTTTCTCTGTGAGGAATAGCCCTCTGCCTACACAGTGCTCGCCCTTCTCATGGGAAGGGGCTTGCTCTTTGCAGCCTGATGTCTTCTCATCCTTCAGGCCTGGGTTCAAGTATCTTCTACTCATGGAGGCCTTGGCTGACCTCTGACCATGCAAGTGTCCCACTTACTCTCTTTACCTTAACTCTGCTTGTGTCCTCATCACAATTTGTATTCACTTGTTGTGTATTTTAGACTGAAGGCTCATAAGCACAAGGGCCTCATCACTCTCAGGACTTCCTGTGGAGCACCAAGTTCAGTGCTGGAGGTGCCTAACAGATACCTGTTAAATTGGTGAATGAGCACATTGGATTCTGAGCCCCAGAGACGGCTCTGCCTTGTCGTGTGGGAGAGGTAGCCAATCTGTCACAAATGAGAGGAAATAGCACCACTTGGAGAGTCCACTCCTTAGGGGCTATCTCGTCAGTCAACTAATCAAAAAAAGTGATGAAGTGCGTCTATAATGTAAAGTGGCTGGTTGCTTAATAAACATAGAAATCTCAAAACGGGAGGAAGTGAGGAAGCAGAAGCCTCCGGCTGGTAGCCTATTGGGTCAGTTGTTTTGCCCCTTGGCCCTGGAACTTATCCCATGTGGATTTTCATGATGTTCAGATGTAATTCCAGAACCAGAACCAGGGCCTGTTAGGGAAATGTGCATTTCATTCCCGTTCCAGATATGACGCTTGACTTGTCGACCACACACTTGAATTGCAAGGAGCTTATAGTGCCTTCACCAAACTGCAAGTTCACGGTGGCTGTAGGGCAGTGAATGTGAGAGAGTGAATATGAGACTTTACAGATGAGGTAGAAGCAAGGTCCTAAAGGATCTTGCTCACCATGCCAGAGTTTAGACTGCATCCCCAGGACTATGCAGCAGGTAATGGGAAACTTCCAGGAACCTGAGTCAAGGAGTGACACGATACACTTTATGCTGTAGAAAAATCACAGTAGCTACAATGTGGATTATGGATTGAAGCAAGTGGATATTGGAGGCAAGGAGACCAAGCAGACAAGGGACAAAAGACAGCTGATAAGCACCAGTGTGCAGTACCAGTGTCTACGACAGACACCCATTTTGACTGGTCAGCACTTGTGCATGCCAGCCAAGAAGTGTTTTTAAGTGACTCCTGCAATTAGGACAGTGTTATAATAAACCCGATAAGAGTGACTCATACCTGACCTAAGGATTGCCAGTAGAGATGGAAAGTAGTGGAAAGATTTGAGAGAAAGACTTGCAGTTTGACACGCCTTTACTGACTGATTAGATGTGGGAATGAGGGAGAAGACGGGGCTAGTATAAGTCCCAGTCTGTTAGACAATTGGATTCTGTGTTAATATTTACTGAAGTTGGGAATAAAGAGGAATGTATTGTGGGGAATGGAGAGATATCATGATTATAAATTGGGGCACAAACTGCTCTGGTTCCTTTTTTTTTTTTGGTTAGCCAAAGATTGTTTTCCCACAGTTTATTTAAGGACTCTGGAGAATTACACTCTTTGGTACATGCATATTTAAAAAAAAAAACTGACGGCTCTATTTCTACTTGAATGGCTGTTCGGTTGGGTATAAAATTTCTGGAGTTACACTTTCTTTCTCTGAGAACTTCATACGAGAGGTGTTTTGTAAAACAAGCTCCCAGGACTGAATGTTGCCATGATGATGTCTGAAGTCATCCCTCTGCTTCTCATACCTCTCTTTTATTCCCCTTATATAAGCAAGGAAGTCCTGTCATTTGTTGTGGAAGTCATGACACTTCTGAGCGTGCAAGGGGGCCTAGTAGATAATGATGCCTGGAAAACTTGCAAACTGGCAGTTGGTCACCCTTGATATTTTTATCTGCCTGCCTAAAAGTATCTTTCTTTGTAGATGAAGTCCAGTCATTTGTTGATAATTCTGTGTATTTTTTTTCCCTTGGGATGCAGCATTCCCTCTCAATGTGTAGCTTCAAGGCTTCTTTTATTTTTGGAAACTTTTCCTTAATTGTAACATAAAATACATTTTCTCTTCTTTCATTCTGGTCCTTCCTGCTAGAGACTCCAGTTATTCATATGCTGGATCTTCAGTGTCCAACGTTCATAGCTATCATTGTCTCTTTAGCCACCCTTGACTCTTAGCGTACCTGTAGATTACTATTCACATGCTTGTCCTCTGTACTCCCTCAAATGTGGCCTTAATTTTTCAGATGCTTTTATTTTTTCCTTCACCTTTTCATAAGCTGTACCAGCTTATATCCCATTGCTTTCTACTGTGCTGCTTATTTTCTTTGAGCCAGTGCATCTCTACTTTGAGCTATTGTTTTAGAGAGAAATTATTTTTTTATTATTATTATGGCAATGAGCTTGATCAGAATTACCATAAGGTTCATGAAAACTTTTTTTTCTGGTGAGTGTTCATCACCTATCATTTGTTCTCTTTTTTCTTTTCTCCCTCTCATGGCATATGCATATAAATCATGTTTTGATACCTTCTTGATAATACTCATCTTTGAAGTGAGTTCTTTCTGGATCAGCTATTTGCCAGGAGTTTGAGAGGGAAGGGTCTAGGACCATGTACCAGGCTAGCAGGAATTCTTATTTCAGAGGTGTGTGTGTGTGTGTGTGTGTGTGTGTGTGTGTGTACAAGAGCAGAGAAAGAGAGAGACACTTGTTTTAGCTTTTGCTTCTTCTTGGGCAAAATGAAACAGCATGTGTGCTATTGCTCATAGTGCATGCTACTCTTCCTCACCAACTGACTACTTCTTACACATATGGCTTGTGGGACTTCCCACATCAGCCTTGCCCAGTGTGCTTTATGTCTCTGCTGAATGGGGTTCAGAGCTATCTCTACTATCAGACTACATGTTAATTCCAGTTGTTTCCACAACAGACCATTGGTTTTGACCTTGGATAGTCACACCTCATCCCCCCAGCTCTGTCTGATGGTAGCAGCTGAAACATCTTTCCTCAGTCTCTACACTTTCCTGTTTGACTCCCACTGCCATTGCCACGCCTTCCCTGTAAATTGTGATTTGGAGTTACCAATTTCCCTAGATTTATCCAAGATGAAACCCATGCCTCTCTCATTTCTTTATTTTTCTATTCAGTGATTATGAGAACATGTTAATCTGATGTCTTCATATTCTCTAAACCATAGTACTTCAAGAAGAAGGGATTGCTGCCTAGTGCTTTGAACCCCTTCATTCTACCTTTGACCTTGTAAGTTACCCTTGTAAACCAGCTCCTAAGGCCCAGACCAATGGCTACATTCTTCATTTTCTGCACTGGATTATGTCAAATACAAATAATAAGATACAAGTAATTCCCAAAACTACTACTGGAATTTGTTACAATGAATAATCTACAAAAAGGGACCCATGACCTGACTGTTGGAAATACATTGAAGTGGCACATAAACTATTGTACCATCAGTGCTTTTGGTTACATCTGAAAGCTGATCCCACCTTGAATGGTAAAACTCTATTTTCCATAACATATGCACATAACATATGCATAGAAGACAGTGTGATAAAATGGAAATGGCTAGAATTCTGAGATCTGGATTCACATTCTACTGTCCAAACAAGAACAACTAACACATATATATGTATACACATGTATTCACATGTATATCATATGTATATCATATATACATATATATCATGGTCTTTGGTTTGCATTTGAGAAGATGAAGACTCAATGCAGTGATTTATTCAAGATTACATAACTAAAAATGTACATAGCTGAGGATTATATATACAAATATATATACACATATATGTATATATGTATCATCATTATGATTAAATAAAAACACCTATGTACATTAAAGAACAAAAGCTCCATGAGTGTTGAATTTTTGTTTTTGGTCTTCACCGCTCTCTTCCCAACACCTAGAATAGTACTTGGCACAGTGGAGGCGCTTAACAAAAAAATAACAATTGAGTGAATATGTAAAATGCCCACATTCCATAGAGGCTCCTTAACTTCAACAACAGCAGCTCCAGCAAGGGCTTCTGAGTCTCCCAGACTCGGGTTTGCGGCCCAGCTCTCCCACTGGCCAGTGTGAGGACTGAGTGAACACTGAAACCCAGTAGACTCTGGTTTATCATCTTTGAAAGAGCAGAACCACAGCACGTGGTCCTGCCTTGGGGTCAGTTCACATCTCCTTCTTAGGGTCCCAACTGCCTCTCAGACCGGTGCTCGGAAGGGAAGGAGTCAGAGCACAAAGCTCAGTCTGGTCTGTTTTGTGGATGAAAGAGTGAATGGCACTGGGACTGTTATTTGGCCGTGATGCCCTTTGAACCAATGGTAAATTTCAAGGTGGACGAACTGGCCCCATGCCAGGAAGGAGTTCTCTAGCACTCTGTGTACCTGGGAGTGGCATGCTCAAGAGAAGCCACAGTCTCAGTTCTTTGTAAGTGATAATAGGAGTGAAAGATGTGGCCTTAACACCAGTCTATGTTTTCTTCCATTCAAAGCAAAGCAGAGTTGGTTTTATGGGTTGTTGTTGTTTTTTTTTTTTTTGTCATATACCAGAACATCTGGTGTGTCATGAACATAACTTTTGAGGACAGAGCAAGCACTGTTTTCAATTCCAGATTTTTGCAAGTTCCAAGAGTTTGAACCCATGAAAAATTGCTCATAAGACAGAAATGAGACCAAAATGACTTCTAATATCAAATCCAAATATTTGCCATTTCTAAACTGAGCAAGAGCAGAATAGCTGTGTAGAGCTCTAAGTGCCTCAAAGATTGTGACTAAATAATTTTGAAATATTATGGTCATTGAATATTAATAACACTTGCTGTTAACAATAACAATGATAATGACCAATACAGCAAAAATACTAAACCTCTAGCCTGTGTACGATGGAGTAACAGAGTGTGAGCCCTGGAAATTAGTAGACCTGAGTTCAAATCCCACCTCCAGCCTCCACTCATAACTGTATAAATATCGGAAAAGTATCTTTAGGAGGTGTAATTTCCCCAGCTGTAAAACTGGTGACAAAAAGACCTTTATGCCAAGATTCTCTTCCTGCCAAGACTGTTGAGAGGTTTAAATAAAATAAAGAATGTGAAAGTGGCAGACACGTAAGTGTTCAGCTCTATACGTTTTTGTTTCTTTCTCCTTAGCCTTAGATAAAAAAAATGAACGTGTTTATCTGGAAAACCACCCATCACTCTTTTCTTACAACTCCCTGCCAGCACTGAAAGGAGGCTTATTAATTAGTCAGTGTTTGTGAAACTCTTGGAAGATGAAAGTGCTGGGTGTGGAACAACACCATTTACATCACAATACATGAGTTGGCGGCTCCTTCAAGTGGATCTGCTTACAATGTAAGGGAGTCCTAATAGATGTGCTCCAGTCTTTCGAAAATCAATGTGGGAGTCTCTGGAAAAGCCATGTGTCTGCATGCTGGGCTACAGCCCATTCTGTGCAGTAGGCAGGCAATTCTGGAGATGCGATATTATAGATAATCCTCTAATGGCCAGGGCAATGAGAAACCAATAAAAGGAGGTCAAAAGTTGATCTGATTGAAATCTGCAAATCACCCTAAGTTCCTTTTAGTGACAACTTTTACCAACAAGAAGTGTAGCTGACCCATTTTGGTTTCACATTTTCTCCTCCCCTTGCAGATCTTGGAATACAGAAAAAGATCATCAATTCTAAACAGATAAAAGCAATATGCCTCAAGCCAGGGTGCCTAAATCCCTAGGGGGAGGAGCATGCTGTCCTGTGGGAGGATTTGGTGCTTGTGGGTCTCTCACTCTGGTCTCTAATATTTCCTTCTCCTCTGCTTTGGTCACATGGAGAGATTGCAATGTCTGTCCCCTGTTGTTTCAGCAAAACAACATCATCCGCCAATGTAAATTAATGTTGTGAATGCTCAATTGATTGATTTTGTGATTTTGATTTTTACTTTATGAATTATTTTTATTTATGAAAGCATAAGTATTCAATCTTAAAGTTTAGTTCTATGCAAATTTTACAGTTTTAGTATAAATAATTTAAGAAATACTCTGGCCTTTTAAGGATTTTTTTTCCTAAACACATTACTCAAATTTGAAAGGCCTTGGACTATGGCAATGAGAAAAGGGAGGAAAAGGTTTGGTAATCTACAGATTGCGTCATCATTCCTTGAATAATCAAGACTTGGCTGAATGTTAATTCCTGTGTTCTGTAATGCAGCATCAATAAAAGAAATCTCCATGTATTATTCCAGTATTTCATTTTTGCCTCTGAATTATGTTCATATCCACAAATCTCAGCCAAGGACCTATTGAATAATTGTCCCCATATGTAACATTTTCCTGGTCATGTTTTCCTTGCCTTGGTTCTATGAAATATAGAAATGTGTTTCTAATTATTAGCAGAACCACCTGGTAACTGCACTGTATCATCTCAATAATATGACTCATTTGTCCAGTTTGGTAGAGCTCAGAGTCATCTTTGACACCATCCAAGAAAAATTAATTACCAAAATAACCTCAACTAGCACAGGCTCACCTATAACCAAGGTGAACATATTTACTAAGCCAGAGTCAGAACTTGGAATTTGACAAGTAGAGCTGTATCTGAAACTGGGTTTGTCCTGGAAAATCCAGGAGTTCCATGGTATAAGCCACAAAAATTACCTACTAAGTGATGCGCTGGTGCCTTCACTTTCTTATTTTTGAGAACTTATTAAAGCAACTGGTTCTTATCTTCACCATCCTTACATATGTGTGGGCTGAGGCCCAAGAATCTATCACTTCCCTGACTTCACTGAGTGGGCAAGAGGTGAGAACAGAAATCAAACCAGCTCTTCTGGGAAACTTACCCTGACTTTGCAAGGAAACCAAAAAGAAATCTCTTCCAGTATAATAAGCCTTCTAAAAATCGGCCCTTTCTTTAGGCTTAGCAGGGTTGGCATATTGATGGTAGAGAATGTGTTGTGCTCCTGCATCAGGTTAAACCCTTCTTCCATGTTGAACCATATTGTACTGGCCAAAGGCTTATAAGTTTGTAAGCATATGCTAATTTGCATAGCATATAGTTTTCACCCCAGCTACTACTCTCTTCCCTTAATTGTTTGTGCTTTTGGTTAAGTAGGAATGAAGAGAGAAAATGAAGAGAGAACAAAGTACGTATTTGGTTTTTATTTTTATTGAGTTATAGTTGACATACATTTTATTAGTTTCAGGTGTACAACATAACAATTCCATATTTGTATATATTAGACAATGATCACCATAGTAAGCTTAGTTAACATCTGTCATCATACATAATGACAAAATTTTTTTCTTGTGATGAGAACTTTTCAGATCTACTCAGCAACTTTCAGATATGCAACACGATATGTATTTGATCTTAAAACAAGAACAGAAGAAGAATTTTCTAGCATGGCAGGTTATGCTGGCATGGAACAGAGTACCGTGCTGAAGAAAAATTCAGTTAAGTAAATTCTCAGAGGCCTCAGGCACAAGTAGGAGAAGTGATACCGAGTTTCTGTCCGTGTAGGACACATTTTGATGCAGGGAGTGAAGAGGGGGCTGTTCCTTTGTGGGAGCACAGGAGACATGATTGATGGCATCCATTCCTCGGAAATGACAGCAGAACATGGAGCCTCACCTTGACATTCATCAGAGTGGCAGAGGAGAAGGAGCCCGTGGCAAAGGCAGCAGGTGCAGGAAGTGGGGAAGGAGCAAAGGAGACACAAAGCCTTAGGCAAAATGCTCCAGGTCCTTCATATAGGTGCTGGGCTCTTTCTGCCTAACAGAGCACTGCGTTGGCAAGAGAGAGACAAGAGGGAATAAATCTGGGAAGGGTGCTTTCCCAACATGCTCTAACCTAGTTTTCTAAAAGCCAAGAACTTCAACAGTTGTAACAAAGAAATCCACATAATTATGCCAGGGCCCTTTGGTGGTGTCCTTTCTCAAGCCTGGGGATTCTCACATCCCAGCCTAGCTTCCTGCATTCTGGACCTTCACAAGGCTTGTCTTCATCCCAGTAAGGTTTGATCATGTGCACATGATGTGCTATCAAGCTCTTGAAGGCACATAAAATATGTGACTTCTAAAATGGGCAGCTGGGCTGCAGCAGAAAGACTTACGATCAGAAGGGCTCTTGGGGCACCTGGGTGGCTCAGTTGGTTGAGCGACTGCCTTCGGCTCGGGTCATGATCCTGGAGTCCTGGGATCGAGTCCCACATCAGGCTCCCTGCTCAGCAGGGAGTTTGCTTCTCTCTCTGACCCTCCTCCCTCTCATGCTCTCTGTCTCTCATTCTCTCTCTCAAATAAATAAATAAAATCTTTTAAAAAAAAAAAAAAGAAGGGCTCTTTTCAAATCTCAGTTTGTCTATTGATTGAATGTGTCAGTTCTTGGCCTCTCCGGGACTCCACTGTATTCTGCAAAATGGGCCGACTCCTCCTTCCTTTGTGAGGTTGTGGCAAGAATCAAATGGCATGACTCCTGCGGACGCACCTAGCACAGAGCAGAACTCAATACCTACCAGGAGACTTCAGCGCTCTTAAATGTGAATCAAGACATCGGCCCTTGGGGCTCCTGGGTGGCTCAGTCTGTTAAGCATTCAACTCTTGATTTTGGCTCAGGTCATGATCTCAAGATGGTGAGATCAAGCCCCGGGACGGGTGCTGTGCTGAGTATGGAGCCTGCTTAAGATTCTCCCTCTCTCCCTCTGTCCCTACCCCCTGCTCGCACTCTCTTTCTCTTTCTCTCTAAAAAATCCCCCCAAACAAAAAACTGAGAAACAAAAGAAATCAGCCCATGTTAGAGGCTGACATTTTCAATTCTGGTGTATTGATAAGTAATAGATCATTCATTAAGCTATTACAGAAAAGCCTTGCTAAAAATGGTTAGATTAGAAGATCTAAAGAATTAGACTAGAGATAGTTTTGGTCCCTTTCCCTCTCGTAATCTTGATGGCAAAAAAGGAGACATAGATAAACTCAAGAGAAAATGTGTTTAAGACCTTGGGGTGATGAAACTTCTAAAATTAGGTTGTAGGTGATAGTGACACAACTCTAGTAAATGAAGAGACAAAAATTATTGAGTTGTACACCTGATGGTTAGTTTTGTGTCACTTTGGCTGGGCTACAGTACCTATTTATTTCATGAAGCACTTCTCTAGGTGTGGTGGTGAAGATATTTTATGGATATAGTTAATATCTACCGTCAGTTGACTTTAAGTAAAAGGGATTTCCTTTTGATAGTGTGGATGAGCCTTGTGAAATCAGTGGAAAGGCCTTAATAAGAGCAAAAACTGAAATTTCTAGGAAAAGAAATTCTGCCTCAAGATTGTAAAATCAACTTCTGCTTCTTTCTAGCCTGCTGGCCTGCCCTAGAAATTCAGACTTGCCAGCCCCCATGATTGTACGAGTCAGTTCCTTAAAATCACTCTCTCTCTCCATATATATAAATTAGTTCTGTTTCTCTGGAGAACCCTGATGAATGTTACACTTAATACAAGTAAATTGTATTGTATGTGAATTACATCTCAATAAACTGCTTATTTTTAAATTATGCATCATAGGATTCCATTTTTTATAAAATTCTAGAAACAGTAAACCAATCTATAGTGACAGGAAGCAGATCAGTGGTGGCTGGGGGTGGAGGGGAAGATTATAAAGGGGCATGGGGAAGCTTGTGAGGGTGATAGAGATAGTCACTAGCTTGAATGTGGTGACATTTACATGGGGGTTTGTGTAGGTCAAAATTTACCAAAGAGCACACTTTATATATGTACAGTTTATTGTATGTCAATCATACCTTCATAAAATGGTTTAAAGGAGAGAAAGAAAGATAAAGAGACAAAAAGAAACACAGATAAATCCAAGGGAAAAAGTATCTAAGCCTGACAACAGCCAGGGCTATGATGCCTATTTTGTTCTCCCTTTCTCCTGCTGTCTTTAGGCTGTACACAGAATACAGGGGATGAAAAGGAGCACTTCTCTCCTGCGCTCAAGGATGCTGGAGGCATGCCAGTCCCCTTCTCATTCAGGTGAAGATGTCAGCAAAGGTCTGCTCCCTGCACACACCGCGAGCCCATCCATGATTGGAAATGAGTAGAAAAAGTGTCCAAGTGCAGGCTGCTATAATCAGATAAACTGTCCATAAAGATGAAGGCTTTTGTTCACCAGGGAATCCATTTTTAGCTCAGAACCCAGTTCAGTCCAAAAGGAATAGAAGACAGCACCTGTTACCTCACTGGGACGGAGGCACAGCCAAGCCGAGAACAGAAAGCTTCCAGAATCAGTGGGGATGTAAGACTAGGGGGTTAAGGAAACAGAAGGAGCCGTTTCCCTCTCACTGAGAGGAGGAAGCAACAAGCGTTTTGTGGGGCACATGGGGATTGGCCACACTTCTGCTCAGACAGAGCCTTGAGCAAGTACCTTGGCAGAGGCCAAGGAAAAGCACTCGGGTATGCCCCGGATCGATAAGGGGGAGGAACTGTGGCACGCTCTAACTCAGGAAAAGGAATCTGGCCACGCTCCGCACAGAGGTCCCCTTCTCTGCATTTGCTAAGCATTTTGGAGATGAGGCAGTAAAACTGAATCAGACTTCATATCAGAAGCCACCGTAAGCTGTTTATAGCCCATGACTCTGGATCTACGCCACTGTGGCTTCCACTAGTCCCAGCAACCCTTTCTTGTCTGGAGTTTAAAACTACTCAGGATGCTTTTTGTCGATCCTACAGAACCCTTTCAGGCAGGACTCTGGTGCCCAGAGGAAGCGGACAGGGCGGCCCAGCAAGTTCAGGCAGCCAGCCCCGCACGCAGCCGGTCCATTGCAGCCCCGGCGGAGGGGGGGTTGGGGGGCTGTTGAGCCATGTTCCTGGAATTCTCAAACCTGGGGACTACTTGAGCCTTCAGTCTACCTGCGGGAGGTGTTGACCATGTAAAAGGGACAGCCCCGGAAGCAGGAGTGGAGAACCCCAGGCCCATGGGACAGAGAGGCCACAGAAACACCACCTTTACAACCAGGCGGCCAAGGTTCGTGTTCAAGTTACCTTGTTCGTGAGCATTTTGACCATGGAAAAATTACTTGGTTTTTCTGAGCGCATTTTATCCTCTGTAACAGGGGACCCAGGGAAACAGCTCACGTGATTGTTGGAAGGATTAAATGAGATAATATGTTCGTATATGTGGAAGTACTTTATAAGCTGGGAGGTGAGTGTGAAAGAGCTGGGGACCCCCAGGGGAGGAGATACCCCGTGTTGCCTGGGGGCTTCATTACCCGAGGGAGGGGCTGGTTTATGGACACACAGCGCCACGACGCCCTGTGAGCAGGAGACGTGTGAACTGTGGCCGTGGGGGTTGGCAGCGCAGATCCAGCCCTAGGAAAGCTATCCCAGAGGAGGTACGGGGTGCATCGCTTTTGAGAACCATGAGGCTTTTTTTTTTTTTTAAAGATTTTATTTATTTATTTCACAGAGAGAGATCACAAGTAGGCAGAAAGGCAGGCAGAGGGAGAGGGAGAAGCAGGCTCCCCGCGGAGCAGGGAGCCCGAGGCGGAGCTCGATCCCAGGACCCTGGGATCATGACCTGAGCCACCCAGGCGCCCTGAGCCTGTTTTATTTTAATCCATGAGAAGGCAGTAGTAATTTTTAGCATTTTTACTTTTCACCATAAGGAAGAAAATCAGTACAGGGAGCTTTCACTAGCTCGTCTCGAATACTCCAGGCAAGCCTGTAATGACTGTGGCTACCCACGGTTCAGAGGTGGCCTAACTGCGGCAGAGAAAGGTTAAGGGCCTCGCCTGACATTGAGCAGCGGGGCAATGGCAGAGCCAGAACCCAACCCTGCCTCAAATCCGCCTGATTTCCCATTTGAATTTTAAAATAATATAAGCAAGATGTTATAGTTTTTTGGATTTAGAAATCTTTTAAAGTAAGATTATTGTTTTCCTGTATGAAGTTCAAGCTGGACCTCCGACAAGAAGAAGGAATCAGGAGAACTTGGAAAGGCTTGGGAAGGACGCGGCCAAAATGAACAAGAGCTCGGGGGAGAGGCAAGAAAACTCTGCCTGACAGGGAAAAATTAAAGAATTTTTTCACTAGATGGTAAGTTCCAACGAGGCCAGGAACGGTGTCCTGTAACTTTGCTTAGTGACCGACCTCCACCTCTCCCACTGAGGCTCCCAGCTGGGAACCCAATGTATCCTGGTTGATCTCCTGATCATTCTGGTCTGCAAAAGGAAAGGCCCAGGGGGTGGAATTCATTGCAACCTCCAAGAGTTGTGCATAAAAGAATCAGAGGCGAGTGGTGATGGAGGAGGGTTTATGCTTCATAGTGTCAGAACAAGAAGGAAAGTTCTAGAAAGTGTTTGAAAAATAGTTTTGTGTTTTTCCCCTGCAGTGGGTGGGAGACCCCCAAACACACTACCAAGGAGGCGAAGCCTCTTTCGTTGCAGACCTTGAAAAGAATGTTCAAGGGCCAGAGTTTTGAATGAGCGGATTGCAGAACCGTCGTCGTTCTAGAGGTAACCTCTCCATGTAACAGAGTCTGAAAAGCCTCACTCTGAGTGCCCCTCACTCTGCCCGTATCAAAAGGCTAATTCCAACATGACTTTGCAGGCTAAAATGACTTCTCCACCCATGGCAAGTCTGACCAACACCCAGAGGATTCCAGCGACATGGCTAAGCCACCAGGAAGACCAGGAAGAGATTTTTCAATATCATTCGAGGCTTTGTGGGAGAGTGAATGTCGAGCCCGTAATAGATGCTTTCTGATCCTCCTCACACTGCATCTGGCTCTCCTAAGTATTGGTCTTATTACGTTTTTAAAAATAGCTCTGAAGTAATTTGTGTGCTGAACTGGCTACAGGATAAAAAAAAACCTACCTGAATAAATTCTACTTGTTCCTATCAGCCAGAGACCAGGATCGGCAGCCAGTTTCCTCGGAGCTAATTTTCAGCATTAGGGTTTATCAGAACCTAAATTCCGTTCTAATAAACGATGAAACAACAGCCACTCTTTCAGCCACTTATTTGGGCAACCTGGGAATTGGCAGACGAGTTAGAAATTTCCATTGGTGACAACACACAGCTGTTGAGGTGCAAAGATCTGAGACTCTAATCAGACCTGGTTATATAAGTACCACTGTCTCATTATCTCTGCTTGGGGGATAGGGTGCACAGGGCAGCTGGGGCCGGCCGCCCTGTCCACAGAATAGCTAATGGGAAGTTGACACACAAAGATACCCAGTTAGGAGAGAAGAAGCGGGTAAGCTATGACCCCTTCCAACCTTGAAGAAGAGTGTGGAGTGGGGGCGGCCCCTTCCCAGCTCTTTTTGCAGAGACGGTGTCAATAGCAAATGTATTTATTCTGTATTTATGAGAAATGGCACCCGGGGCCCCCCATTGGCACACACTGCAGCATTCTCTCCTGGACTTCCTTTCCCCCAACAGGCTGAGGAAAGCGGTAATGTCAAGAAAGCCAGACATGCTCAGAGTGGAAAACTGTCCCCAGTGCCCAGCACGGAGTAGGGAGTCAGTAAGTGGTGGCCATTCACGCTACTAATACGTGACAGTCAGCAGTGCCCTTTTACTGGTTTTCAAAGCGGGTGATGCTTATCTTAGAACTAAAAAGGTTAACAATGGTCATTGGCCAAAGTACGTCACCACCAGCAATTGACAAAATATGTTCACATCCATTATCTGCCCAACTTTTCAATACAGCTTTGTGTGGTAGCGGTGTTTTATTATTCACCCTTTAAAGGTGAGGTTTCTTGGGGGCTCTATAGACTAAACAAATACCTCTGTTCTTGCCCAAGTTCAGAACCTACAGGAGCCAGGCAAGTGAAGAGGGAACCGTCAGCTTTATTACTGATAAAAGTTACCGGGGAGAGCGGCTGACATACACAAGGAGTGCGGTAACATTCCCGCCCCACTCCCCACAGGCACACACAACACCCATCAGCATAGACCCGGGGCAGCCCATTCAAGTCCAGGTTTGGGTCTTCACAGCAGATTCACTTACCACGAATCCAGGAGGAGCACAACGCGCATGCTTAAAGGCTTTTGATAGATGAGCTCCACGCAACTGGGAAGCATCTACTGAGGGCTGTCATTTCATGAATAGGTAACTCCCTCCTCCTTAGGGGGATGAGTGGGTGAGGGGGGCAGGAGAGCCAGCAATATTACTCTTGGAAACACGAGGAGAGGACTGGAAGTGATTTCTCCTGGTACATCCCAGCTCTTTTGTTCAAACTACTGAGTTTAACCCCCGAGCGCATGGTCATCACAGGTGTGCCTATTTGTCCTAGGGGTGCTTTTTCTCATAGCGGTGCTGCTCCCACTTTATGAGACCAGCCCTCCAGTACTAGCCACATCGCCTTTGGAAAATCTTTCTGGGATCGCAGGTGGGCAGTTGGGAATTTGCCCTCAGAAGACTCTGAATGAATCCAAAGACTACACTAACTTAACTAAGTGCAAATGCACTCCTGATTCTGTTTTCCTCCCCACAAAACTGTTCAGCCATGTTCTCTGATATAATGCTTTTCAGAAGTTCTGCAATGTGGTTAAATAACAATATATTCAATTATATCATACCAGCAACATAGAGGGAACCAAATCTGAATATGAACTCCTGCCCATTAGGAAATTCCAAGGGAGATATTGAAGGCCAAAAATTAAATAACACTCTTCTAAAGAAAGTCCAAAGAAGTTTCAGTCCAACAGAAGTAAAGTCCAAAGTTAAATTTCCTTAACTTGTGGAGTTAAAAGTCCAAAGAAATTAAAGTTGAATTCGAATTTTTAGTTTTTCCTGAGACTTGATAGGCAAAGAAATTCACGTCCAAAATTTCATTTCTCCATTTCCAGTCCTGCTCAGTCTCAACCAGAGGTTCTTGGCCTTTAGCAGCTGCAGACTGGGCTGTCTTCCATGGAATGGGTGTGGCTCTTTCATGGTCTCTCAGAAGCCCCATTTTTAAAGAGTTCAAAGAGTTAATGGAACACATAAGATTATTATCGCATTGGGCCCATACTCCACAAAATTTAGAACCACAAGAAATCTCCAGCCACCAAAGAAGTTAACTTATCACAGTTATTTTTTTCAGAACGCAATATTCAGTGTTGCCAGAGGCCAGCAGTATTTGGGGGAAGGAGAAAATCTGTGGATTAATCCACAATATAGGTCCTGAAATCTAAAATCTTGGTCGGTGCTTACGTATTTAACAAACCAGAGCCAAACTGGGGTGAATTCTGGAAAGTGTGAATAAGCCAGGTGAATCCAACTGGGATTTTAATCCCTCCATGGTTTTCTCCCTCCACACAGCTCTAAATGGGATCTGAAGCAACACATATGGATGACGTCCGGGACATCTGATCTAGCCCTGCTTTACCTGTGCCTGGCATGACACACCTCTATAGATTAGTGCTGACTACACAATTCAGACTCTTGGCCTGCACACTTGGCTGTGATCCACGGTCAAAGCTGCAAGCACAGTGGTGCCTACCGATGCCTGACAGGTGACAATACCTCCCCATGCCTGGGCAGTTGCAGGTGACGTGTAGCAGCCACATAGGCACGTGGGCTTCACCGAGACCCCAGCAGCCTGCTTCCTCCGGCAGCCAGAGTTTGCTAAAGTCCACATTTATTGAAAACTATGAATGTAGTAGCCATTTTCTCAGGGACAAAGCTGCCATGGGTAGAATGGCCACGTAATTTAGTGTTCAAGCCAAGAGAGTTTTGAGAGTGAGAAGGGAAGAAATGAATAAATACCATGAGACAAGAGCATTAATGGGGCTGGGCAAATTGTGATGTATGGTAACTTGAACCATAAGCTCCAGTGTCAAGCAAAGGGAAGGTCCTAAATCTCCAGGGAAGCCCCTCCAGGTGGGAACATGAAGAGCAGGGCATCGGAGTTTCCCCAAAGGAAATCGAGGCTCAGAGAGTTAAGCGATTTCCCTGAAGTTAACAGGCTTATCAGTGATGCAACCAGAAATGAATCCAAGTCTTCTGGTGGTAGAGCCACAGTTCTTTCAATACATCCTGGTGACCCATTGCCCTTGGATTCTGCTCCCCAACTCCCCACCAGCCACACAGCTCTGGTATGGTTTCTTACAATCCCCTTGTTTGCCTCTTCTTTTGAAATAACATACATTTTTTCTACTGCATGAGTAATAAATGGTCACTGTAGAAAATTTGTATATTGTCAAACAGCGTAAAGAAGAAAATCAATTGTTATTTTACCATCAAGGAATACATCCTGTTACCCTTTTCTCCAGATTTGTGTTGTGTGTGTGCATGTGTGTTTGTGTGCATGAGTGTGTGCAGTAATATTTTTGAGCTGTTCCTAGTTCCTCTTGTCTTTCTTCTCAGTACATATCCCTTTTCCTTCCCTCTCTACTTGAAGCAGATAGAAGGCTTGCTGCTCATTGCCCCAGGGGAGAAATGAACCAGGCAAAAAGCAGAAAATAGGGAGAATTTGGTTTCCAAAAGCCCGAGCCCATCAAGGATATTATTCTCGTAACCTCTGAGGCAAATCACAGTGTTTTTCTCCTTTCCAATATTTATACTTCATATTTCTTTCTGTTGATGTACTGTTGACTAAGAGTTCCAGGAAAATATTAAAAAGTTGTGATGATAGCGAGCTCCCATGCCTAGCTCTGACTTTAATATCCAGGTTGCCCAATTAAATGTGATATTGGCCAATTTGACATAAATATTCTTTCTCTGGTTAAGGAAGTCTCCTCGTCCTGCTTGCTAAGAAGTTTCATTCTAACATTTTTTGGTAAAAGTCAAGAATGACATTGAAAATTATCAAATGGATTTTGGCCTCTAGTGAGATAATCATGCGACTCATTTTTTTATTTATGAAGATAATGAATTATATCAATAGATGTTCTATCATCCAACCATTTTTGAATTCCTGATTCTGCTGTGTTCTTTGTTTAAATAAGCTGCGGTGTTTGATTTGT
>NC_138370.1:39478553-39496813 GCF_054177405.1 Leptonychotes weddellii | reverse complement strand
TCAAGAATGACATTGAAAATTATCAAATGGATTTTGGCCTCTAGTGAGATAATCATGCGACTCATTTTTTTATTTATGAAGATAATGAATTATATCAATAGATGTTCTATCATCCAACCATTTTTGAATTCCTGATTCTGCTGTGTTCTTTGTTTAAATAAGCTGCGGTGTTTGATTTGTCGTCAAGTCAAAGTAAGATTGGCTTATATTTTTCAGTTTTACAAGTACCAAGTTTGTGTTCTTGAAGGATATGTAGAATCATAAAATAAATTAGAAAACTTTCATTATTTTTAGCTTATGTGACGGGAATTATTTTTCTTGACAAACATTTAAAATTTGTTCATAAAAACTTTTAGGTTTGGAGCTTCTGTTAGAGACAATATTCTGACAGCTGCTTCTGTTTTACTCATAAGTATTGGTTAATTAAGGATTTTTATTTCATCTTTTGTCAGTTTTATTACTTTAAATTTTTCTACATAAATGACCTTTGCACTGAGAATTTCAAATTGATTAGCACAGAATTACACAGTTCCTACGGATTTCTTTTGTTGTCTAATTTAGTATATTTTTTTGTTAGACTTTTAGTGATTTGGTTCTTGATTATTTTTTGCAAAGAATCAATTCTTAGAGGTGCCCAGGTGGCTCAGTCAGTTGAGCATCTGACTCTTGATATTGGCTTAGATTGTGATCTCAGAGTTGTGAAATCAAGCCCCATGTCAGCTCTGCACTGGGTGTGGAGCCTGCTTGGGAGTCTCTCTCCTTCTGTCCCCTGTGCCTCCTTCCCATCCCCTTACCCCATCCTGCTCATGTGCTCTCTCTCTCTAAAAAAAAAAAAAAAAAAAAAAATTCTTATATTTATTACTAATTCTCTATTAAAATTTCAGTTAACTTTTATTGTTTTTTTCTTATTTCTTTCCTTTTGGGGGATGGTGTAGTGGAGATATTTCCTGTTTTAACTTAAGTGAAATTTATTTAGCTCTTCACTTACTAGAAACGAAATGATTTAATGTTATTTAATTTCTCTCTTAAGGACAGACTTGGTTCCAATCCACTGGTTTTAAATTGTATTTTTCTCATCTATGGAGTCATAATACCTATTGTTTTTGTTTACTGAACCTGCTTGTCCCAGGTTTAGCTACAGCCTTAGTGAGGCCCCATGAGCTCCCAGTGTGAGAATCCTGGAACAGCCCTCCTTGGCTTTCCTGAGATGTCTTGGCATCTTCTTGCCTTTCAGTTCCTTGTGTTACACCAGGATCCTCTCAATACATCCCTCTGTCTCATATAATGTTATTAGTTTTTGTCGCTTCACCATGGAACTGATAGAATATTCTTAATTTTGGTTTTGCATCTTGACCCAAGTATTATGTAGTGTGCATTCTAATTCCTAAGCAATGGGGACTTTTATTTTATAATTTTGCTATTATTTTCTATTTTTGTTGCATTATTTCAGAATGTGGACTGTACAATTTCTGATTTAAGGTGTCTTCTGATATATTTTCTCTGTGGCCTAACACATGACCATTAAAAATAGTTCAGGATATTGGAGAAAAAGGTGAAGATTTAGGGTAGAAAGATATTTATTAATCAATACTATTACATTATTGAGATTCTCCAGCCTTATGCATTCCTTGCTAATCATTTATATCAAGGACTGAAAAGGTTGTGCCCCCAAATTGTACTCAACTTCCTTTTTTTATGTAGGTTAAAGAGGCATATTTTTTCCCCAGCGCTGTTGAAATATAATTGACACACAGCACTGTATAAGTTTAAGGTGTACTGGTTGGGGGCTTGATTTACATATATTGTAAAAAAATCATCACAATAAGTTTAGTTAACAGTCATTATCTCATATAGATACAAAAAAAGAAAAAATATTTTTTCCTTGTGATGAGAACTCTTAGGATTTATTCTCTTAACAATTGTCCTATATATCACACGGCAGTGTTCACTATAGTCAGCTTGTTGTATATCACATCCCCAGTCTTATAACTGAAAGTTTGTGCCTTTTGACCACTCCCATCTAATTACCCCACCCTCCCACCCCACTACCCACTACTGATAACTGCAAATCTGATTTCTTTTTATGTGAGTTTTTTTTTTTATTTCAGATATAAGTGAGGTCACATGGTATTTATCTTCTCCCATTCAGTAGGTTGTCTTTTCATTTTGTTGATGGTTTCCTTCAGGGTGCAAAAGTCCCTGTAGTTTATTTTTGCTTTTGTTTCCCTTGCCTGAGAAGACATATCTAGAAAAGTGTTGCTGTGGCTGATGACAAAGAGATTATTGCCTATGTTCTCTTTTAGAAGTTTTAGGGTTTGTCATCTCTTGTCTTTTTAATGATGGCCATTCTACCAGGCTTGAGATGATATCTCATTGTGGTTTTGATTTGTATTTCAACTAATGATGAGTGATGTTGAGCATCTTTTCATGTAGCTGCTGGCCATTCATATATTTTCAGAAAAATATCTATTCATGATATGTCTGTTGTATGAGTTCTCTATAAATTTGAGATATTAACCCCTTATCAGATACATGATTCACAAATATTTTTCCCATTCTACAGGATGTCTTTTCATTGTATTGATCATGTCTTTGCTGTATAGAAGCTTTTTAGTTGATGTAGTCCCACTTGTATATTTTTTATCTTGTTGCCTGTACTTTAGGTGTTATATCCAAAAATCATTGCCAAGACTCATGTCAAAAAATATTTACTTTTTTGTTTTCTTCTAGGAGTTTTATGGTTTCTAGTCTGCTCTGCTTTCTTCCTCCATAAATTCGTTTGCCTCTTCTAGAATTTCATATAAATGGAATTATATAGTATGCAGTCTTTTGTATCTGTTTTTCTTCATCAAGCATAATGCTTTTTTTAAAGATTTATTTTATTTTATTTATTTATTTGAGAGAGAGAGAGATCATGAGCAGGGGGGAGGGGTAGAGGGAGAAGCAGACTCCCCGCTGAGTAGGGAGCCCGATATGGGACTCGATCCCAGGACCCCAGCCGAAGGCAGACGCTTAACCGACTGAGCCACCCAGGCATCCCAAGCATAATGCTTTTGAGATTCATCCCTGTTGTTGCATGTGTCAGTTGTTCATTCTTTTTTATTGAGGAGCAGTATCCCATTGTGTGATTATATTATAATCTATTTACTCATCCACTTGTTGATAAACATTTGTACTTCTTTTTTTTAGCTATTATGAATAAAGCACAATGACCATTCACATATATGACTTTCTGACATTTTCACTTCTTTTGGGTAAACATCTAGGAGTGGAATTGCTGGATCATATAATAAGCATATATTTAATTTTATTTTAAAAAGAGATGAAATTGTTTTCCAAAGTTGCTGTATCATTTTCATTCATACCAGCGATGTATGTGATTTCCAGTTGCTCCACATCCTCACCAACAGTTGGTATTTTCAGATTTTCTTGTTCTATCCATTGTAATGGGTGTATAGCCTATCTCATTGTGGTTTAAATTTGGATTTTCCTGATGACTAATGATGTGAAGCATCTTTTCAAAATGCATTTTATTGGTCATTTGTTTATCATCTTTTGCAAAATGTGTGTTCAAGTCATTTGCCCGTTGTTTCACTGGGTGGTTTGCCTTATTATTTTTTTTGTTAATTCTTTATTTACTCCAGATACAATTCCATTGTCAGATATATCCATTAGAAATACTTTCTCCCAGTCTATGGCTTGCCTTTTTATTTTCTTAATGAAGTGACTTTTATTTTGAGATCATTGTAGACACATACTGTTGTGAAAAATAGTAGAGAGAGATCTCCTGTACCTTTTACTCAGTTTCCCCCAGTGGTAACACCTTGCAAAACTATAGTACTACATTACAACCAGGAAATTGACATAGGTGCAGTCCACGCATCAGATTAAGATTTTCCCAGTTTTATGTATACTTCTTTCTGTGGGTGTATACTTAGTTCTAGACATTTTTATCACTTGTGTAGGTTCATGGATTCTAGTCAAGATGCAGAACACAAGGCTCCCTTGTGTTGCCCTTTTATAACCATACCCACAGATCTTCTTTCCTCTACCCATACACTGTCCCCATACCCTGGCAATCATTAATCTGTTCTCCATCTCAGTGTTGTTCAAGAATGTCATGGAAATGGAATCATAGAGGATGCAATCTTTTTGGAGCCCCCCCCCTCCACACACACAGCAGAATTCCTTTGAGATTCATTCAAGTGGTAGCATGCATCAGTAGTTTGTTGCTTTTTAATTCTGAGTAGTATTCCACATACCACTTTGTTTAACTATTCAATCATTGAAAGACATCTGGGTTGTTTCCACTTTGGGGCTATTATGAATAAAGTTGCTATGAACATTCACGTACAGGTTTTTGTGTGAACATAAATTTTCATTTCTCTGGGATAAATGCCCAGGAGCGCAATTGCTGGGTCATATGATAATTGCATGCCTAGTACCATAAGAAACTGCCAAACCATTTTCCAAAGTGACTGTACCATTTTATAATCTCATTAGCCAAGTGTGAGCGATCCAGTTTCTCTGCCTCCTTGCCAGCATTTGGTCTTGTCACTGTTTTTTATTTTAGCCATTCTGATAGGTATGTAGTGATTTTCACTGTAGTTCTCATTTGCATTTCCCTAATTGGCTAATGAGGTTGAATATCTTGTCATGTGCCTTTTTGCCTTCTAAATGCCACCTTCAGTGAAATGCTCTTTGTGATTTGATCATTTTCTAATAGAATTTTTTGGGTTTTTTTACCTTGGACTTTTGAGAATTCTTCATATACCCTAAATAATAGCTCTTGGTTAGATAAGAAGTTTGCAAATATTTTCTCCCAGTCTGTAGCTGTCTTTTCCTCCTCTTAAGAGGGTCTTCTGCAGAGCAAAAATTTTCATTTTAATGGGATTCAGTTTATCAGTTTTCCTTTCTATGGATTATACTGCTGGTTTCAAGTCTAAGAACTCTTCACCTAATCCTAGATCCTGAAGATTTTCTCCTAAGTTTTCTCCTAAAAGTCATATAATGATCCATTTGGAGTTAAGTTTTGTAAAAGTCTGAGGCTTAGCTCTAAGATGAGGGAGTTGTTTGGGTTTGGTTTTTGTTTGGTTTAGTTTGGATTGGGTTTTTTACATACAGATATAAAGTTGAAATGTCTTTTGGAGAGGTGAAATTTTTAATTTTTGTCAAACTTAATTTATCAGTCTTTTTCAATTTTATAGATAGTGCTTTATGCATCTGGTCTAAGTAATCTTTGCCTACTCCAATGTTGAATGGTTGACTATTGCAAAGATTTTCTTTTTTGTTTTCTCCTAGAACTTTGAATTTTAGATATATATTTAAGTTATGATCTATTTTTTTTAAGATTTTATTTTTTTATTTGACAGAGAGAGACACAGTGAGAGAGGGAACAAAAGCAGGGGTAGTAGGAGAGGGAGAAGCAGACTTCCTGCTGAGCAGGAGCCCAATGCGGGGCTCGATCCCAGGACCCTGGGATCATGACCTGAGCCGAGGCAGATGCTTAACGACTGAGCCACCCAGGTACCCCAGTTACGATCTATTTTAGGTTATTTGTGTGTTTGGTCTGAAATAGGGGTGAAAAGTTCTTTTTTCCCCCCAATCTCATAAGGATATCCATTGTTCCAGAACCATTTACTGAAAAGATCATTCTTTGCACATTGAGTTTTATTTTGGCATTTTTGTCAAAATCAGTTGAGCTTATATTTGATGTGGGTCTATTTCTTTTATTCTGCTTCATTGATCTATATATATACCTTTATGCCACTGGTGTTAAGCTGAGCTTTTATAGTCGGTCTTGAAATCAGTCTTTCAACTTTATTCTTTTTCAAAAACTTTTTTGGCTATTTTAGATCTTTGCCTTTCCATATAAACTTTAGAATCAGTTTGTCAATTCCTACCAAAAAGCCTGCTGAGATTTTGATTGTGTTGAATCTATGGATTAATTTAGGGAAAATGAATGCCTCAATACCGAGTCTTCTGACAAATAAATATAGTGTATTCCTCAATGTGTTTAGGTGTTTTTTAAAACTTTCTGAGCAATGTTTTGCAGTTTTCAGAGACTGCAATTATATGATCATTTGATATTGTCCCACAAGTCACTTAACTCTATTCATTTTTTTTCAATGTTTTCCTCTCTATGCTTGTTTGAACAGTTTCTATTGCCATGTCTTCAAATTTGCTGATCTCTTCTTGTTCTGCATGTAATAGTCTACTGAGCACATTTAATTTTTAAAGTTCAGATAATGCATTTTTAAGTTCTAAAATTTCCAATTGATTCTTTTTTATACCTTTCTTTCCCTATTATGTTCATAATTTCCTCTAAACCCTTGAACATATTTATAATAGCTGTATGAAAGTCCTTTTCTGCGAATCCCATTATCTCTATAATTTCTGGTCTGTTTCTACCAAATGATTCTTTTCTTGGTTATGGATCATATATTCCTGCTCCTTTATATGTCTAGTAATTTTCTTATTGGATCCTGGATATTGTGAATGGAACATTGTTGAGTGTCTGGATTTTGTTGTCTGTCTTTAAAGAGAGTTGCTTTTTATTTTGAAAAGGATCAATTCGATCCTTTGTGGATTTGGTTAAACTTTGTAAGGGAAAATCTAGAGTAGCCTTTCTCTCGGGTTAAATTAGCCCTCCCATTAAAACATAACCCTTTTGGGGTATCTACTAAATGCCTAGGTATTCAACAACAACGTCTCTCCTCTTTGGCTGGTTGAAAGTTGAACATCTCTCAGGTCCTGTGAGCTTTGCCAATTGTTCAGCTTTACCAGTAGATTTTGTATGGCCTCATGGAATTGCACCTTATATATGGATAGCTCAGTATTTAGCATCAGACTCTAGGAGACTCCTCTGCAGATTTCTGGATCTCTCTCTCTCTCTCTGCATTGCTTCTTTTTCTCAAATAGTCTGCCCCACAACTTCCAGCCACCTTAGACCATGTAAACTTAGATCTCTGTCTCCTCAACCCAGCGAGATGGCCCTGCTCTGCTTGAGCTCCTCCTCACTGTGCTGAGGTCCAGAAAGTGCCTTCGGGCAGAAAGCCCACAGTAATTGTAGGGCCATGATTTCTCCCACTGTTTCTTTTCCTTCACTGCCACAGTCCTTCTCTGCTCCTTTCCAATGTCTGAAAAGGAGTCATTTCATATCTTTTGTCTAGTTTCCTCATTGTTTAAGAAAGAAGGACTAGCCTGGTACCAGTTCTCCATGGTGGCTGAAACTTTTTACAACTTTTAATTTCAGTCTGCAACTGTATATATATATAAATATATGTATATGCATATGTGTGTGTGTATATATATATCTTTTTTCTTGTTATTTCATGTCACTTTTTTAAATTTCTGTTTAACATTTTAGTTTCTTTTTCTTCTAAATTATTTTAAATTATATGCTGTTTCTCTGCATCTTGGGCTCTACACTCTTTATCTTTACATTTGTGGAACATTTGTATAGATTTGTGTTGTGATTTTCTATTCGCTCACCCGTGAGCAGATAGGGAGCCTTGCCATCCTGGTGCACTGGTTACAAGTGTGCATGGAGCCTCTTTCCTAATCTTCACTGTCCATTTGGATGCTATTTTTGCCCTTTTCCAGGTATTCATCTGGAATGCTGGTTGATGTATTTTGCCATCTTTGATTTAGTGTCAGTCTGTTGGTCTGACAGAGGATATCTTTTTTTTTTTTTTAAGATTTTGCTTATTTATTTGACAGAGAGAGAGAAAGAGAGAGAGAGAGCACAAGCGGGGGAGTGGCAGGCAGAGGGAAAAGCAGGCTCCCTGATGTGGGGCTTGATCCCAGGACCCTGGGATCATGACCTGAGCCGAAGGCAGTGCTTAACCGACTGAGCCACCCAGGCACCCGTGACAGAGGTTATGGTTACCATGCATGAGAAGTACTGTTTTTCCTGCGTGATCTGAGTATTTGTGGTTTTCACCTTGTAAGAAAAAAAGTGTATAAAACGTGACCAGCTTCACTCTACATTTCTTCTACAGGTTAAAGTTCAGGCTGACTTTATTTTATTGACTGATCTTTAATTTTAAGTTAATTTTTTTTCTTTAAGAAGTAATATTTTAACATGTTTCAAAATTCAAGATAGTCAAAAGATATGCTGAAAAGTTTCCCTCTGACAACTGTCCTGTAGCTACCCAATTTCCTTCTTTGTAGGTAATCAATTTTACCAATTTCTTGTGTATTTTCCCAGAGGTAGTCTCTCTATATACATGTACATATTATCCTCTGCCCCTCTTTTCCACACACAGTAACACAGACTATACACTTATAAAAAAATATAATTACACTTCTTGAAGATTTCCACTGCACATAAATAGAAGCTTGGTTGTTAATGGCTGCATTGTATTCCTTTTTTTTTTTTTTTTTAACACAGGGCAGAGCCCAAGCCCTAGAGGGTTTTCTCTGGAGGGCGGTGCCCCCCCACCCCGCCCCCCAGGAGCAGGAAGGATGAGGACTAGGAGAAAAGCCCAGGGCCCAGCTGTGATGGAGGTGGCAGCAGCTGCAGGCTCACACCATTCTCTGACTGTGTCCCCAGGCCCAGGGGGCGGTGCTTTTCCCTCTTTCGTACCTTCCATTTTTTAATGTATATATTTTATTTGGCCATTTCCCTATTTATTGACATTTAGGTTGTTTTCTATTTTATGCCATTATTAATAATTATGTAATTAATACTTAATAAAAGTGTCATTTTTGTACATATGTGAGAATATTTATAGTTAATTTGCAGGATAAATTCCCAGAAGTGGGTGAATGAACATGTGCGTTTGTAATTTTCAAATATTGCCAGATTACCTTCTAGAGAGAGAAGACAAAATTGCTCTAGTTTGCCAAGGACTGTGTCCCAGTGTAGTTATTAATAATAATACCTCTTGTTCTTAAGTGTCTGATTTGGATGACAAACTACATGGTCACCTCTATCTGTAGAGCTTGCTCCAGTTTACATGCTCAGCGCGAGCCTGGCTTTTAGTACCTGTTTATATGCTGACATCTCTCACATTTATGTTTCCTCTTTTGAGGTTCAGACATCTGCCTATTTGGATATCTCACAGAAAGCTCAACCCAACACGTCCAAAATAAACTTTTGGGTCCCCCCCAAAACTGATCCTCCAATCCAGGTTTTTACATCAGCAAATGGCAATACCATGCATCCCTTTGTTCAAGCAAAAATGCTGGGATTCACGCAAGATTCTTCCATTTTTTCCACTGGCTGAGTGGCCACAAGCAAGCCACTATCCTCCCTAAGCTCAGCTTCCTCGTTAGCAAAACTAGGATCACACTGCCTGCCTCATGGCACTGCGGCGGTGATGATATGAGGCAGCATATGTGAAAACATACTTCTTGTTTTCTGGCATATACTAGAGGATCAAAAATTGTCCTTCCCTCTCCTTCCATCCTTCCAAATCCTGCCCTACATGTGCCCACAACCCTCCTTGTATTCCTATCCATGTAGTATAAATGTGACTCTTGGCTCAGAATGAGTTGTTTCAAATGTCCTTCTATAGGCCCTTGTAGAATATGGAGTTTCTTTCTGTAAGTCTATACCAGAAGAGTCCCAAGGCCAGCCTCAATACTGAAGAATGATCTGCATGCTTGTTAGACGTGAAATGATCTTAATACTATCAAGTTTCAGAATGGTAACATATATATCTTTGTGAATTGTTTCCTTTTAAACGTTTTTCTGGCCAGGCAGCTGTGGTGATTCACTTTTCAAAATGACTTACACTCTTCTCTAAACTTTAATTTTAGAAGGCTTGGGGCTTACTGGATTATAGAATTTTCTTTTCTTTTTGTCTTTTTTTTGTTTTTTTGGGTTTTTTTTTTGGTTCTTTTAAAGAACACCCACCTTCTGAATGCAGTTGCAGTGATGTGCTGGGAAGAACACTGGCCCTGGAACCATAGCACCAGGGTTGAAATCCTGCTTTGGCTGCTTCTCATCTGAGTGACCTTCAGCAAGGAGTGTGAGCTTTGTGAACTCAGAGTCCTCATTCTCTCTTGGATGCTTTTGTATACTTTCTTGTATCTCATCCTTATGCTGTTATTTAAAAGATGAGTTTCAATGAGAAAAAGGTGTGTAAACATGCTAAGCATCTAGCAGGTGTTTGTTCCAACATTCATCAAACCTGATTTATACAAGCAGAAAAATTGTGACTGTGTGACCTGGTGGCCACACTGAGTACAGAAGCTTAAACTATGAGACCCCGTGAAAGAGTATCTGGGACAAAAAGCGCTCAGTTCTTTGAACTCTTCCATGGAACTGGAAAGGCCATTCCTTCACAGCACAGTTGAGAAAGGGAAGGCCTACTGGGCTCAGTGGCTGCCCCGGTTCACAGAGCTCATTGGTGGAGGAGTCAGGGCCAGATTTAACTGAAGCTCAAATGCAAACGGTCTTACAATGTTCTGGACTCTTCTCACTCATAGACATTCTCTTGACTTGAAGACCAAAAGTGACCTCTCCACTGAATTCCTTATGGAGCAATACCAGCCAAGCCCCTGTGCTAGGATTTTAGGAGAAGGCTGTTGAAGGGAGAATGTGTTTTGAAAGGGGAGGAAGAAGAGGAAGTAGTGAAGAGGATGCAGCCATTTGTGAAACATCTCTCAGGTGCCAGCTACCTCAGAATAGATCAGGAAGTCATGTCTCAGAGAAGGAACCCACGAACCTCCTTCTCTTCCCTAAAGAATAAGCCTGTGGGCCACACTCAGGCAGCCCACAGTCCCTCCTCCTCTCTCAGTCTCCGTTCATGACTGACTCCCACAGCCATGGACACGGAGCATGTGTGGACAATGGGAAGCCAAACCACTAGCACTGCTGCTGCAGGATGTCCGTTGGCAAGCGTTGAATGACCAGAAAGAAAACTGAGGAGGGAGCACTGATGAGGGACAAAGATACCGTGGCCAGTCCTCATTCGTCTCTTCCCTTCCACGGAAATCTGACGAATTGCAGGGTGGCTGTCCTCATGATGCCATTCTGGCCTGAATCCACTCGTTTGTGAAAAGGACGAGAATTGATTGTCCTCTCATTTTCCCCAAATGGGGACACCCAAGGTGAAAGAGGTGCTTTGACTTCTCAAAGTACAGCCCACTCTACATGGGTGACATTAATACATGTGGAATGTGGCCCTCTCAAAAAACTGAAACGCATGGTCTGACAAAGGTCTTTATTTTGACTTATGAATTTAGTTTTGAGAAAAATCTTACAGAGGCTTAATAGTTGAGTGACATTGAGCTGAGAATTTAGCAAATCACTTTTGTCATAAAGAATAAAATGACGTGGGGGCGCCTGGGTGGCTCAGTTGGTTAAGCGACTGCCTTCGGCTCAGGTCATGATCCTGGAGTCCCGGGATCGAGTCCCGCATCGGGCTCCCTGCTTGGCGGGGAGTCTGCTTCTCCCTCTCCCGCTCCCCCCTCTTGTGCTCTTTCTCTCTCTCACTCTCTCTCTCAAATAAATAAATAAAATCTTTAAAAAAAAAAAAAAAGAATAAAATGACGTGGAATCTGGGCCATCCTGGAAAACGCAGGCCATATGGTCACCATAGGTACAGGTGACAGACGACACAAGAAAGCACTTTATGGGTTTGCCAATTTACCACCTAATTTTAATCAAATACATGGGTATGTTAAAGAGGAAACCCTTTCCTTTGGGATGGTAATAATAGCAACAAGCAATACCTTGCTTGGATAGCCCTCGAAAAATTGCAAAGTGCTTTTGCATAAATTATCTCATTTGATCCAATCCATATGTGTAAGAACAGTCACACATACCAAGGCAGAAATGTCAAGATGGATAAAGTTCAAATTCTCTCATACACTGCTCACCAGCCCAGGCAGGCCCGGGTTTTCTCACAGGCGTGTTCTCAGTAAACAGAGGAAGGTGACCCAGGGCTGTGGGGAGGTGAGGGGTCAGGAGGACAATCCCCCTCACACCGTCTGGGGAACTTCTCCAGTTTCAGGTCATCAGGCTGGTTTCCCAGAAGCCAGCATCTGCAGTTCTCTCTCGGCTTTACTCATTCCCTCAACTCTAGAAAGCAGTAGTCAGGCCAATGACCAGGCGCCATGAACCGACGCTAGTTCTCATAGGTTGGAGCTCACCAGGGGCGCATCTCAGAGGCCAGGCTGGATCAGGTAGGGAGGAGAAATAACCCACAGATTAGAACCAGCATGAGCCATTGAGGGAGAGAGCCAGGGGCTACACTAGAGCAACACGGTCGGCTTCAGATTTGAGGAGAGGGGGAGCAGGGCTGTTTAACCCAGAAACTAGGCAAGAGGGCTGAAAGGTGAGGGGAAATGACTGGGGAGCAAGGGAAGTTTTGGGAAAAGAGGGAGCCATTCCAACTGTGTCCTGGCCGAGTAGGGCAGGAAGGGCTGGCTTGCTTAAAAGCCCAGGGCTTAGAGGGAGACAACATAGTCCAAACCTGGTTAGGTGTGTGGGTGGGTGGTGCAATTTTGTTGTCTATTTTCCAGGCTAATAGACTCAGGTGTTATCAGGTATCTTGTCTCCTCCTCTCCATGGCTTCAAATATAGTGTCTATGTCCATATCTACAAGTATATTTCTTTTTATTTTATTATGTTATGTTATATTTCTAACTCAGACTTCTCTTCTGAATGCCAGACCTATATATCAACATTTGACATGACTGCTTGGAGTCTCCAAAGCAGTTCAAGCTTAACACGCCAAAAAGGCATTCTTAACTCAGTCACTCTCACCTAGTCCTCTGTTATTTTTTTCTAAATCTCAATAACTATAAAATTGATGTCATTCTTGCCTCCCCTTCCCTGCCTCCAGAATATTATTCGTCACCAAGCTGTGTCAGCTTTATCCCAAAACATATCCAGAGTGTCTTCTCCATTTGCTCAGCTAGCCACCGAGAGATGCCTCCCGTCTGTTGACTCCTGAACTCTTGAGTGATCTTCCTGCTTCTACTCTGACTCCTTTCTGTCTGTGTCTCACAGATTAGCTCGAGTGTGTTGTTGTTTGTTTTTTCAGTGTTGACTGAGTCATACCTCTTTCCTTTTTAAAACCTTCAGTGGCTTCCTATTGCACTTAGGATAAAATCCTTCACATTGCTTACAAAGCACTGGAAATCTATTATTTTCCCACCTCTCCAGTTCTGTCTTATTTCATCTTCTTCTTCACTGCACAACAGGCATACTTTATGATTCTCAAACACTGTAATTTTTTCTACTTCAGGGCCTCTGCACATATGATTTCCTCTGCCTTAAAAACCATTTTCCTGAGCCCAGATGTCCATTAACAGATGAATGGATAAAAGCAGATGTAGTGTGTGTGTGTGTGTATACATATACACACACACAATGGAATATTACTCAGCCATCAAAAAAAGTGAAATCCTGCTATTTGCAATGATGTGGATGGAACTAGAGGATATTATGTTAAGCAAAATAAGTCAATCAGAGAAAGGCAATTATCATATGATTTCACTCATATGTGGAATTTAAGAAACAAAACAGAGGAGCATAGGGTAAGGGAGGGAAAAATAAAACAAGACAAAATCAGAGAGGGAGACAAGCCATAAGAGACTCTTAATCATAGGAAACAAACTGAGGGTTGCTGGACGGGAGAGGGGGTGGGGGGATGGGGTAACTGGGTGACTGACATTAAGGAGGGCACGTGATATAATGAGCACTGGGTGTTCTGTGCAACTGATGAATCACTGAACTCTACCTGTGAAACTAATAATACACTATATGTTAATTAATTGAATTTAAATTAAAAAAAAAACATTTTCCCCACTCTTTGCTTACTTAACCCCAACTTATGCTTCATGTATCAGCAAAAATGCTTCTCCTTAGAGAGACACTGAACCTCACAATCTAAATCATACCCCTGTGTCAATTAGTTCTTTGGTGCAAGCACAGAAACCAACTGGTTAATCCAGGAAGAAAGGGAACTAATTGGAACAATTGAGAGCATGCAGAGATTGAAAGGAAAACCGATAAATAGGCTCAGGAAGGGCAGGGACCAGTGATACATGGATCCAAGTGACAAGAGCTGATGGTTGGTCTATTTATCGTGCTTTCACAGCAGAGAATGAGATCTTACCTTTCCTTGTCTTTTGTGTCTTTTCAGTTGAGGTTAAGGTCCAGGGAGAGAATCTGATGGGCACAGCTCATACCGTGTGCACAAGCCTCATAGGAATAGGGTGGAGCCATTCAAGTTCTCCTGCTTGAAAGAAGAGAGAACTTGAATGATAGTAGCTCTGTGAAAACTGCACACAATGGAGAGTAATTCCCTTCTTAGGCAATGAGTGCATTCTTATCAGAAGGAGGAATGGATGCTGGATGCCAAGTGGGTGAAGGTTCTCATTGCATGCTTTCATTGTACTGCATGCTTGTCCTCCATAGCAAGTCACCATCTGTAATTATGTAGTGCAGCAAACACTGGGTGAGTGTTTCTCACTCTTCTTCCTTTCCCTTTACATTTTCTTGCCATTTTTGCAGGGAGGAAGTAGCCATGTGACCAGTTTCTGCCAGTAAAATATAGGGAAAATGGTATATGGTCCTCTAAGCCTGGTCTCTAAAGTCTCCCAAGATCCTCCACACTCTTTTCTGTCCACACAGTTGGGAACTAAGAAGTCCAGAATGATGGGGCCACAACATGGGAGAGCTGGATCCTTGAGCCACCACTTGGAAAGAGCTGACCAAGATCTGAGCAAGAAATAAAATTTTATTATATGAAGTCACTGAGATTTTGGGGGTTGTTTGTTACAGCAACTACCAAGCATTACTCTGACCATTACCAATTTATTTTAGTGTTTGTTGCTTATCATCTGTCTTCTCCAAGAGATTATAAACTTTACAGAGTCATGGATTCGGTCTGTCACTTAGCACCTAACATAGTGAAATTCAATAAGTATTTTTTAAAAAAGCAAATGAATTTTTCTTGCCCAACCTTTCTTTCTCCAATTTTTCTTTCAATAAAGGAAGGAATGAGAGCTAAAGAGACTTTCCTGACACTCTCTCTGCCCACCTGATGGGCTTCCCACTAGGCAGTGGGTTCATAGACAGGAAGTCTTAGGCCATTTCTTCAAGTCAGTGTCACAGATGCATCAAACTGCTTCCGCACATCATGGGCACGTGAGGAATGTGATTGAAATCTAACAGCAGGTTACCTGTGACATTGCAATTGCTTCAGTCATTTCTTTGTCTTTAAAATGCCATATAATTGCTAATGTAATTAGTAATGTATACAGAGGGGGCTTGTGCAATTACTGAGTCCTAAGATCAAGTAATTAATGTTCTGTCAACAAAACAGCAACTGTTTCATTAACAACTGCTTGGATCTGGAAACAAGCATAATCAGATGCAGACAGATCAACTAAACATTATCAACTCAGCTGATTTTTTTAGACACGAAAATGTCAACCCCACAACAGTAAACACAATGGAATTTTAAGACTATCTTTTTCCAGTTCAAAGAAATCCATAGTTGGATAGATAAATAGATAGATAAATAGAGAAAGGGGGTAGGGGAGAAAGATGATAGATAGATAGATAGATAGATAGATAGATAGATAGATAGATGATAGATAGATAGATGATAGATAGACAGATGATAGATAGATGATAGATAATAGGTGATAGATAGATAGATAGATAGATAGATAGATAGATAGATGATAGCTGATAGATAGAGACAAAACCAAATAGCCTTGGTTTTTTTCAACCTGAAAAGTACTAAGAATCTCACATCTAAATACCATATGAAACTGAACTCTGAAAATCAGCTATGCCTCTGTGCTTTTCCAATGTGCCCTTATAAAAAGCATCTAATCTGGATGCAATTTTCTCATCTGAAAAATGAAGCGACAATCTGAGCTTGTACATTGCAATGGGAAAGGTGAGGGAAAGGGACGGACATCTAAGGAAAGGTCTGTTTGAGTGTATTAGCTTGTGCTGTGATACGCTGTATAATAAATAATCCCCCCAAATTTCCGTGGATTCCAACAACAAACCTGTATCCTTGCCTGCGGGTCTGTAGGTCAGCATTTTAGCAGCATTGCATCAAGTTGGGTTCAGGGCTGTCTCATGTCTTTCTATTTTAGGACCCAGGATGAAGGAGCAGTAGGAGGCTGGAGCATGTCCTTCCTGTGGGAAAGGGAGAGAACACAGAACCCACACTATAACAGCATACCTCTGCTCGGATATTCACATTTCACTGGCCAAACAGGTCACATGGCTAAGCCCTCTACTGGTGTGGAAAAGTCTACTCCTTTCATGGGAAGAGGAAGGAGAGGGAATATATGCTCAACAAGAATGCCCCACACCTGGGTGGCTCAGTAGTTAAGTGTCTGCCTTCCGCTCAGGTCATGATCCCAGGGTCCTGGGACGGAGCCCCGCATCGGGCTCCCTGCTTGGCGGGAAGCCTGCTTCTCCTTCTCCCCTCCCCCTTCTTGTATTCCCTCTCTCGCTGTGTTTCTCTCTGTCAAATAAATAAATAAAAATCTTAAAAAAAAAAAAAGTAGTTCAGGGCATAGAAAAGACAGATTGTTTAAGAAAAAAAAAAGAATGCCCCAATGAGAAATTATTTTCAATTTCGCAGTTTCTATCATTAGTCATGAGCTCCCTAGTTTCAGAGAAAAGTGACCAAATGAGGCAAATACTTTTTAAAATTCCATGTTTGCCTGGAAAAGATGGTGTCCTATTTGGAACAATAGAGCACTCAGATGAGAGTCAGGAGACACTTGTCCTATTTCAGTGTTACTATTAGCTAATTTTATGACCCTAGGCAAGTCACTTCACAACTATGGGCCTGTTTCCTCACTGTTAAAGTAAGAAGTTTTGACAAGGTGATGTTCCCCGTGGCTTTTAGCCTGAAAATTCTAATCTGCTGTGGATTACCTTTTTGAGTAGATGTTTAGCACTCTTTGGGGTACGGAGCAATAGTCAGCTAATACTTGCTTATTAGAGAAAGACTCAATGCAAAGGAGGCAGATGTAAAAGGAAAGCTGCTCAGTTGGGGAAACGTGCGTTACTAGCTGTCCCCAGCCCAGCCCCCAGGATCACTTGGGTCGTATAAATGAAGCCTGGGCCTCACATGGTAGAGTTGCCCATACAAGAATTAGATCCATAGTGGATCAATTCAGAGCACCTGTCTTTGAGACTTCTAATTTGGGACACATATTTGAAACTCTTGTCTCTTTCCATGGATATTATAACATGTAGATCAGAAGTCATTGGGACATCCCAAGTAAACTCAGTTTCAGATACTCTGGAGGACAGCTGTCTCTCCCTTTAAGGTGCCCCCTGAGGCCCCTGAAAGTAAATTTCACAAACTTTACTTTACCTAGATTTTTGACCAGACCACCCCTCATATACCCTCAAGATTAAGTGAGAAATCCATCCAAATGTTTACATGTGATGCCATTAGACACTAACAGCCTTGATTTTTTTTTTCCAGATTGACTGTACTTCCAGAGCATGTCTTGCTTGGGATTAAGGGTAGATGGGGGCAACGGAGGGCATGCCACTGGATGGGAAGCATCAAACTCATAGCTGGAGAACAAATGTTGCTTGCACATTTGATTAATAAAGCCATCTCTCTCCTCCTCAGAAACAGGAAAAGAAATTACACTCCAGAGTTAATGCCTGAAAGCACTCTGACATTCTTCACGACTTCAGTAGATAGCTGTAGCCCCATTACAGCAAGCTGTGAGACCTCAGGACTCACGCATCCCTGTGTTTCAAACTTTTCTGTCAAAGAACTCTGACACCACTGGAAGGGCTGGGATGTGGTCTGAAAACCTGCTACCATGCACACTTTCTTTGCAGATGTGCTTTTTTTTTTTTTTTTTTTTTAAGGAGGCTCCATGCCCAACGTGGGGCTGGAACTTAAAACATGGTGGAGTCGCATGCTCCACCAATTGAGTCAGTCACGGGCCCCTTTGCAGATGTGCTTTTCATCTTTACATATTTAAGTAAAATCTGTATTCACATTTTTAATATATAAAATACTGCCCCCCCCCCAAAAAAACCCACTTTGAATAATACTGAGGCAATGTAAGTGGTCTGCTTATCATGTCTCCTAGCCACACACACAGTTTGGAACATTTGCAACCTTTGTGACTTCTGATGTGACAAGTCAGATTTTTTTTCCCCCCAGAATTTCAGAATTAATGTCTTGATCTGTATCCTAAGGATCATAGTACTTTATCTACAAAAGGATTTTGAGAGGAATGAAATGAGACAGCTGGTAGAAGCAACCAGCAAAGCATCTGGCACA
>NC_138370.1:39445508-39478453 GCF_054177405.1 Leptonychotes weddellii | reverse complement strand
TCTGATACCAACTGGGTATCCTACAATTCAGTTCAATTCTTTTTTTTTTTTTTCCATACATGGCAGCTCGCGTTGTTTTTATTAAATGGATTGTAACTGTCTTTTTGGAAAAAAAAGTATCTAACTACAACCCAAAACACTAAAAATGGAGTTGATGTACTGCCCCAAATCACACAGGTATGTCATTCATCTTCTTCTTATCTTTTACGTAGGTAAGAATACATTAACACATACCAAAGTAATTGATTATTAGGGTTTTGGTTCTTCAAGGATGTTGGTATCGGGATTGTTTTTATTGGTGGGCTCTCTCTGTATTGCTGAGGTGTCAATTCTTAACACTACCTCAAATTAGCACCATACTCCAAAGGCTTAAGGGTTCAGTCCCACAAGACTGTACTGAGTTCAGAACCAGTCTCAAGTGGGGTGCCCAGATCATTCATACTTCTGATTTGGAAAAAATTGGGGGTTCCCATGATCCCCCCTCAGGTTTGACAATTTGTTAGAATGCCTCGTAGAACTCAGGAAAACACTTCACTTACTATTAGCAGTTTGTTATAAAGAATGCAACTAGGGAGAGCCAAATGGAAGCGACGCACAGGGGAATGTACTAGGGACAAGGCACACAATCCTCTCGGCACCTCAGTGTCTTCACCTAACCCAGAAGCTCTCTGAATCCCATAGTTTAGGGGTTTTTATGGAGCTTTCGCTATGTAGGCAGGATTGATGAAATTGTTGGACATTGGTTATTAACTCAATCTCCAACCCCTCTTTCCTCCCTGGAGGTTGGATGTGGGGCTGAAAGTTTCAAGTTTCTAATCCCAGAAGGTCTTTCTGGTGACCAGCCCCTACTGAAGCTATGACCAGCTGCAGGAGCTATCTGGGCCTGCAAAGAGTTGCCTCATTAGAACAAAAGAGGCTCCTATCCCAATTATCACTCAGGAAATTCCAAAACTTTTAGGAGGTCTGTGCCAGGAACTGGGAACAAAAACCAAATGTCTTTCAATGATATCAAAATGGTCATCATTTTCTTCCAGTAAAATGGACACACAAGGTAAATGACTCCTGATTCCTTTCTTACATGCTTCTTGAGGGTTTAAGAAGCAAGCAGGAATGACATCAGCACCTCCCTGCTCCACACTTTAGACCTTCAATTAATATTTATTTCTTCACATGTTAAGCAGAGAACTTCTCGATTTTATTCAAAGTAAACATTTACTCGTACCTATTTTGTGCCAGCAATGTGCTAGGAAGATGTTAGAAATGTCATGAAGAAGAAACATAAGAAGAAAGTTATGAAGAAACATAACTTCTGTGCTCAGAGAGTTCCAAGTTTAATGGAGGAGACAATCAGGAAAACTTATCACTACAACAGAGGTACGTGTGGGAGAAGTCTTTTACTGAGCATTGGGTGAAGGAAGCTCCCAGAAAGTTCTTCCTGGAGAAAGGGGTGCTCACCCTGTGTGACTTATGAGGGAGTAGGAAAGAAAAGGGAGGGGACTTATTTCTGTGCTCACATAAATGATCAACAATGCCATGTAGAATCAAGCAATACCAATGCTGGAAGGAGCCTTGTGCATCTTTTCCAATCTAAGTGTTGTTCAAAGCCACATAGCAGCAAATGTGAGTTCAATTAAAAGTTTCGGATGGAAATTTGTACTCTTTGATCAATCTCATTCATTTCCTCACTCCCTCTCTCCCCTAACTCCCGCCCCTGGAAACCACCAATCTATTCACTGTTTTCTGTGAATTCTACTTTTTTAGATTCCAATATGAATGGGATCATACAGTATTTGTATTTCTTTGTCTGACTTATTTCACTTATCATAATGTCCCCAAGGTTCATCAATGTTGTCACAAATGGCAGGATTTCCTTCTTGTTAATGGCTGAATGATATTCCACTGTGAATATGTATCACATTTCCTTTGTCCATTCATCTGTTAACAGATACTTATTGTGGTAATCATCCTGCAATATATATGTACATCAAATCAGCACATTGTACACCTTAAACTTACACAATGTTATATGTTAATTATATCTCAATAAAGCTTGAAAATTTTTTAAAATTAAAAATAAAAATAAATTTAAAACTTTTTAAAAGGTTCAAATCCAAAAATATACCAGACTACTATTTAAAAAATGAGTTTTTTGCTCATACTTTTGCTCAAAACATGATTGTACTTCAAGAAAGAGACTTTAATTTGTCTGTCTGTTTGTCTGTTTTGGTCTTGGGATCATTTTGGTCGTCTCTAACTTTCCATTGAAAGGACAGCTACAATTTATTGACAGTTTATAACTTGCTTTCTATAAGTCCTTTCATATGCTTTCTCTTACACAAAGACGTGGAATGAAAAACTATTGGGGCAGGATCATGACTACTGAGCGTGTTGCTGCCGAGGCTCCACACACAGGATTGCTACCTCAATTTCTATTTGATGTTGAGCAGGACACAAAGCATAAAGAGTCAATTTGTTCAACTAACATCCAGTGAACAAGAATCTCCAAAGATCTAGGCACAATCCAGACCAACAAACAGCACACAGTTTAGCAAGGGATCAGATTGTAAACATGATAATGACATACTTATAGAATACAATGTCTTTACAAAACCTAGAGGAATGCAGTATGGGAGTTCAGAAGAGGATGAAACATTAGTATGTTCGTGACTACTCCTGACTAGATGATAGGCTTCAAGAGAACAGGGACCGATATCTATCTTGTGTGCCATTCTAGCCTCTGTCCCTAGCACATAGGAAAAACTTAATAAAGATTTGTTAAATAAATGTGTGAATGAATGAATATATTTTATAAATGAGGAAATAGAGACCCACAAAGGGAAATCATTTGATTTGACCAACCCCCCAGAGCTAGCCAGAGAAATCCACACCCAAGTCCCCACACTCCTCCTAATCCAATGCACATCACAGTAGATCAACTACCGAAGGTTCAGGAAAATTTTCCAAGCATCTCAGGCTCACTGCTTCATAACTAGGCTGGATAAACTTATAACAACAAACATCCTGGCATTGGACATGGCTGACTGTATAATTAGCTTATTTCCTACCCATATGGAGCAGCTCAGCTCCTCTGCCTCAGTGGGGAATTCCTCATATGTTGCTAGGGTTGCCTTCTGGGATTACATCTTCAGAGGTGCGCAGGAGGAGGAGTCGGCTGTACTGATAAATGAATCAGAGAGACAGGAGGAAAGCTGGCGGAGCCCCTGCAGGCAAGATGGATGGGGGCCGAATTGTGCTATGGCTACATCCTCCCTTGGCCTCTTCTCCCTCCGACCTGAAGTGGACCCAGTGGGGAAATAGTGCTTGCTTCTCCGGGACTTACTGCTTCGTCATAAACTTCCATCTCAGGGTTGTTGGGGGGTGTAGCGGGGGGGGGGGGTGGCACTGAAGGGGGTGGGGCAGGGCGAGGGAGGGGAGGGGGAACCAGCCGAAGGGATATGGGAAGAGGACAGAAAAGGAGACAAAGATGTCGGGAAAAGTTGAAGGGCCAGCAAAGCCTCTTTAACTCAGGTTTCATAAGTCGAGAAATATTTATCACCCTGGCGAGTCAAACCTCTGAAAATCAATAGGGCTTGAGAGTTGCCTATATTGATCTGAAAGCCTGAGATGTATTGAAATATTCATGGCTGGTTGTATGTGTTCAGAGAAGACGCTGGGGGAGGGTCCTCTTGCCAAGAGGGAGATGGGTAGGTAGATTTCTAAGTAAAAGCCATTCGCATTTTCATTAAAAATAGATTAATTCTATTAGTTGGACTAAAACCTCACACTTAAAAGGAAATGAGCTTGTTTGTCAGACAAATAAGCCACTGGCAAACCCAGAAAAAAAACATTTATTTATTGCTATTTAATAGCAGAAGAGCCAGGGAGAGTAGATAAAATTAGCACGGGATCCCCAGGGGGGATGCAAGGGGCTGCTTTGTTTGCAAAGGCAATTTGGACACTGCTGCTTTGATCTTCACTTTGAGCATTTGAACAGGCATGTTAGTATCACTCATTTCACAAGAGAATTGGGATTCAAGTTTCCCCAACAATCTAAAAAGCAGTACATTAGAAGGGGGTTGTCTGCCTGTAGTCTCAGAGTCTCAATACCCTTGGTACTAATTTGATGTGATGCATTTCACCAGATGTGTCTACCTGAACGATAACTGATGCCCAGGAGACTGTGGTCCTGCTTGAGAGTATTAGACTTGGTTTTTTCCTCCTTCGAAAATGATTGGATAAAGGCATCCATAATTTAAAATCTGCATATAGATATGACATATGTTACAAATATTTGAGAAAATTCATGCAAGGAATTGAACAACAACAACATATGGGAAATCAGTTCCAAATAACAAGGCAGAATTAAAAATAATCTGTTACCTGTAGCTACTCTCATGTTCCAGCGCAACCGACAGAAATGGTGCCAAAACCCGACTCTTGAAAAAAAAAGAAAAACAACCTCAAGCCCAAGAAGGCATCACACTGTGGCACAAGCATTGGGAGTCTGAAGGGAATGGTAGATTGGTTTCGATTCCAGCAGGGCTCATCATTCCCACATTCTTCAGGTGTGAGGATGGTCCTACGGAAAAAGCAGCAGGCATGGAAGTGGATGGATGGGTGTTATCAGTCTGCCACAACATGACTTCAAGGAAGCCAAACCATTCTGAGCACATAGTGCCCACGTTATGGGGGATAGCAAGTGCTATAGGGCTCTCTTGGCTTCAATGAAATTCAATTAAACCCAAACTTAAACAAACAAACAAAAAACCAAACCATGTATGGTGGAGCCAGTCCTGGCTTCCCCAGGCAGCTATTTCAGAGAGGTAGTGAGGCTGGCTCAACCCTCCAAACTTCCCACAGCTTCATGGCACTTTCCCTTCTGGGATTTCCGCCATATTGCTGTCACATGGCAACACAGTTGGAGAAGGCAACAAGAAAGGCTCCCTTACTTCTGGGAAGGCCTTCACTGATGGGCGAAATCAAAAGTCTGTCAGAAAACAAGGCTAGCTATAATACTGCTATTTCTTCCAGTGAACATGCCCATCCACCAGTGTTGTATCACCTTCCTGCAGAATTTACAAAGTGCTTTGTAATCTCTCCTCCTTGTTACTCCTCCAGCATATGTTAGCACTTTTATTGTTACTCCCTTAGATGAAGGAAGAGGAGTACAGACACTTTCCCAGGCTCTCACAGGAAGAGTCAGGATTAAGTTCAGATCCCTACATCCCTATTTCACTGCTAAAGGAATGCACTTTTCCCTCTCTGTGTGCCTGCCCCTCTCCCCAGTACACAGAAGAACCAATAACATCCTGTCACCTAGGACTCCCTCATCTCCTACTGAGATACCACTGTGGTTGTTAGAAGCAGACAACATGCTCCAGGAGCATGTTCTCAGAGATGAACTTCCAAGGTGCCAATCTAGGCAATCTATAACTTAGGAGCTGGTGGTATCACCTATAGATTACAGCTTCTCTTTTTACTCTCCCCTTGCCTTCCTCCCAACTGAACGCTTTCTCAGAAAAATGGGGTGGGGCAGAAAATGCTGAGTCCGATGATGGTGTTTTGCATCTTATCCATCACCCAACAAAAGTTCTGGAGATGGAGGAGATTGAACAAAACCATTGTTTTGTCTAAACCTTGACAACAGGCTCCCAACTGCAGTCCTGTCTTCCTCATTTTCAGGCTATTCTTCTTCCAATCCATCATCTGGGTTCCCGTTTCGGTGGTTATGTAGCCAGTCATTTGATGGACACATTCTCGTTCAACCTAAAATCCGATTTCTACTGACCTCTACTACTTCTAAGGGGGGTGTCAACCAAGAGTCCATAAATAATGGGTGGCAGAGTGCCTACAACTGTCCCTGAAGTTGAATGTAAAAGTATGTGTATGTGTGTATGTCACTGTACCTTTTTACCCAAAGAAAAAAGACCATAACTTCCATTATTGTCTGCATCCCAGAAACGACTAAGAATTATTAATATACAGCACAAAGTTCAAGCTCCTTATCATAGCATTTGGGTCCTTCATGACTCATCTCTCATTCTCAACGTTCTTCTTCTTCACTTCCAGGAAAAAACCATGAGTCCTTTAGGTTGGTGTACAAGCTGCTCCCTCTGCCTGGAATGCTCTTCCCATCCTCCTGTTCTCCCTCAAGAAAATGGTTCAGATGTCCCTCCTGTGTCTCCCCTGCAGTCCCAAAGCATTTCTTGCTTTCCACTTGGGTAGCACTTGTCACACCATGGTGTAATTGCTTGTTTATTTGACTATCTCCACACTGAACCATGAACTCCTAGAAGCTGGGGCTGTATTTTTGTTTCTGAATCCCAAGCACTTAACATATGTCCCCAAATAGTAGATATTTGGCATATGTTATAAAACTCACAGTAGCATGGTATGTGATGCCCAAAAACTTCAGTTGTGCAAAGTGTCATCTCTCATTTGTTCAAGGTTAACGAAATGACCAGGTAGACTTGGCACACGTGACCAGCTTGAAATTCTGGGGTATTCCAGGGGTCAGGCTATATAATCTGAATCCTTTCTGTGCCCTGCTGTGGTTTGGTGCCACCTGATGGTAGTTCTTCACTCTGGCTTAAATACTGATGGAGACAACTCTGGGTCTATAGACTGGCATTTTTAGGACAGTAGAAAGGAAATTCCAAGAATTTCCAGTTAATTAGGATCCGTTTCATTGAACAACATGAGTGGTTTGGGCTGGGAGAACACTGAGGATGTGATTACCCACACTCCACCCCCAACGTGAGGTTGTTTATTGTTTCCAGGGCTGCCTCATCCCCTGCTTCCATATCGTCCATCTATATCTTCCCCTAAGAAGATCAGAACTTCAGCTCCATTTGAGACATGAGCTGGACAAATGATATGAGCTAATCACCAATCCCATGATAGTTACATTTGTGTATGTATGGAGGTATTTTACTCTGTTTGCAGAGAGCATACAGGACTAGTGGAAGCAATTTAATTTTAAGTCTCATTTCCCTCATTTTCCTAAGCCATATCCCCCTGGAAGAGAACATACAAGGACAGAGGAACAATCTCATCAGTCTCTGATTCTGAGTATCCTCATGTACCTGTCCATGACGTCAGTGGGACCTCAACATGATGGGATATACATTCTCGGTAACACAAGCCCATAAAGCCAGACTTATACATCATGTCTCATTCTAAAAACCTTAAGGCTCTGTATTTTAAATATTCCTAAAGCAGGGATAATGTAGGTGTGGGGAAATTATCTACTTTGTACTATACCAAGAACTTCATGTATATTAGCTTAGTTAATCCACACAAAACCCTGTGAGTTAAATATTATTATTCCCATTTTCCATAGGATAAAATGGAGGCTGATAAACATTAAATAACTTGTCTTGTGCCAAGGGCCAATGGTCAGGATTTGCATAGAGACTGGTCTGATTCCAAAGCCATGTTTCTCCACTATGAAGGCAGAATGTCATAATGCTAGGCACCTGGGGCTCTGAAGTTAGGCTGAGTGACTCACTAGCTATGTGACCTTGTCCAAATTTCTTACCTGCTTGGTGACTCCATTTCCTGAGTAAAATGGGGAAAATGAGCTAATACATATAAAGTGTTTAGAACATATGTCAGGACTTAGTAAATATGAGCCGCTATGGTGATTATAATATATGTCTGATAATTTGGTGGCCATATTTTCTAAACAAAGCTTTGGACAAGTAGTCTGACATGTAAAAGTGAATTTAGGGGTTGGACTGTTTGACACACCAGAACACTGGACTCCATCATAGCTCTAGAAAGTGACCATCATACCTCTATTTTAGAGACCACTGATTAGCAATTTCTTTCCACTTGTGATACATTCTGTATATTCACTTTTTAAGCTACAGAAAAGCATTAGGATAATAACATGAAGAGGGTTTTTTTTCCCCTACAATAACCTCTAAATCCCTTTCCTCATCAGTATGCTGGTAGGTACATCTATTTAATATGTATTCTTTCTCCTTTTTCCTCCCAGTGCTTCTTCCCCACACTCAGAGTGATTATTCTGTGTTTTCATTAAGAATATTTTTCCATTTGCCAGTCCAAAAAACAGCTTCTCAATGTGATGGCATCATTTCCTGCAGAGAGAAGTCTTTCCATTTGCAACCAATCACAAGGCCAGATTCAAATAAGAGTTAACTTCCAACCCTTCTTCCTCAAACATAAATAGGAAGGTCAAAAGCTGACCCTAGAGACAGCCTCCTGCCCACTTCTGCATATAAATTCCAGGGATTTTAATAAAGTCTTGCTTGCAAACTTTTCCTCTGTTTCTGTTTTATTCCTCTCATGCTCTAATCTGGTAAAAATAAATCTGGTGGCTTAATGTCTCCTGAAAATCTTACAAGGGTAGCATCAGAGGCTATGCCTCATGATGTGATGGTCAGTTTCATTAGGATGTATTGTTTTAATATAGAGAGAACTAACTTATTAATAGATTTTTATTAAGAATATACAATGAGCCACAGACTAGAATAGTGGATGAGTAAGGCTATGTCCATACCTTTGAGAAGTTCAAATCGGAAGTTTGGGGAGTAAGTAGATATGTTCAATGTCCCATGGAGAGTGGTGCATGAGACATAGAAACTGCAAGCTGTAGGAAACAGAGAGAGGCATTCACCACACTAGAAAAAAAAAAGGAAGGCTTCTGTGATATTGTGATTTATAGTAAGAAATATATATTTGGTCTTTGTCCAGTTTCTGAGTCAGAGCTCCTAAAACCCTTGGAATTTCATAAGCGATAAGAGCAATGGGAGCATCTTCTGTTGTAGTGATTCCTTTTGTCCTTGGTTCCTGAAATAGTTCCAGAGCCATAAAGGTGAAAGGAGTGTCTTGTTATTTATAACAAACCTCTTTGAACCATACTTGAGTTTATGTTAATGAGGTGACTTTGGGAAAGCCACTAAGGATGGGGTTGGTTGCCAGTGGAATTATGATTAAAGAGTTGGAAATTTCAGCCCCATCCCTAACCTCCAAAGAGGGGAGATGGGTGGAGGTTGAGTTCAGTCTCCAATTGCTGAAGGTTTAATCAATCATGCTTGTGTAATGAAATCTTCATTAAAAAACAAAAAACAAAAAAACAAAAGGACGGGTTTAGAGAGCTTCCAGGTTGGTGAATCAGAACATATCAATGCACTGGGAGAGTGGCATTCCCCAAAGTCCACGGGGATAGAAACTCCTGTGTTGGGGACTCTTCCAGACCCCACCCTATGTATCTCTTTGTCTGGTTGATTCATATCCTTTAGTATCCTTTGTAATAAACCAGTAACCTAGTAAATAAACTGGTTTCCTGAGTTCTCTGAACCACTGTAGCAAATTAATTAAGCCTGAGAAGGGGATCATGGAAACCTCTGATTTATAGCCAGTCGGTCAGGTGATAACCTGGACTTGTAATTGGCATCTAAAGTGGGAGCAGTTTTTTGGGACTGAGCCCTTAACCTGTGGGATCTGACACTATCTTGAGGTAGGTAGTGTGAGAATTGGGTGAAATTTGTGGGACACCCAGTGTCCACTGAGAATTGGAGAATTGCTTGATGGTATTAGAAAAAACAGCTTCACAGAAGAGACAGCCTTCTATGAGCTGGCCTTGAAACATGAACAGAAGTTTGCTATGGTTGATATAGGAACACTGAGGGAATCTGGGGAATGAAAGAAGCAAATGTAGGAATAGAGAAAGAGTAATTACACTAGGCAGAATATAGAATAATCTATAAATAGGTGGACAAGAGGGTTGAGTTTTCTTTGGAAAGACTGTGGGGGCTCCAACAGTAAGACACAACCCATAACACTGAAGGATCATTTCTTTAAATGAGAGCGAAGGACCAGATTAGTGTTATTTGAGGGTAAGTTATATTCAGACTCCTTCTCATGGGGAAAAAATTTGCAAACACAGTGTTGACTTAACATATTTTTATTATGTTTTACACAAATATAAGATTAGGTATAACTTCTTATTAAGTATTAAGTAACTATAAAGTCATATTCACGAAGTAAATAGAAACACAGTTCAAAAGAAAATAAAAGTCATTAATTTAAGATAATAAGTAATGTTGTTTGGCAGAAACTAAATTGTTATCCCCAACATGAATAAGGTGCTGAAGGCTACAACCTAGTTACTTTGGGGTTTGATATGTTTATATTTCTGTGTGTTATGTGATGACCAAGTTCTCATATCACTTTCCTCTTTTAAAATTACTGGAAACTTTCATTCATACAGTATGCCATGATAGTATTTCATCCTAACTTTATGAAATGCATAATTCATCTATTAAACCTGACTCTGTTCTTTTTCATTAGCCATCTGTTATAGTATATCATTTCCATGATGTCAAATCAAAGTCTTAATTTATTAAAAAAAACTTTAGGGAAAAATCATAGTCTATGAAAGTGTCTTTTAATTGTAAATTATCTTTGGCAAATAAGTCTTGTATTTATTACTGGTAAAGAATACAGTGTGAGTATACAGAGAACGCAAGTTGGTAGCTGTCACTGTAGTATTAGGACCTGCCAACTTGCTCCCGCATGGACAAGGCCAAGTACAAGTTCCCTTTGGGTGGTTCCCCCCGCCAAAAAAACCCCATAAACACTGTCTTAAGATCACATAGCTCCAGATCTGTATTCAGATGCTCTGAATATTCTGAAAATATATTTATATCACCATTAAAGTGAGAGGACAAAATTCTAAATCTCGTAAAAAGCTTGTAGACTAAGAATATGTTTGTAGATCCCAGGAGCCTGCTGAACCCAGTTTGAGTAAGGCTGTGCCACATGATCTTTTTAAAAAAAAAAAAAATTTATTTATTTACTTGACAGAGAAAAACAGCGAGAGAGGGAACACAAGCAGGGGGAGAGGAAGAGGGAGAAGCAGACTTCCCGCTGAGCAGGGAGCCCGAAGCAGGGCTCCATCCCAGGACCCTGGGACCATGACCCGAGCTGAAGGCAGACACCCAATGACTGAGCCACCCAGGCGCCCTGTGCCAAAAAATCTTAAAGATCTTTTCCAGTTCTGAAGTTCCCCCATTATCCTTAAAGTCAGAAATGATAAACACCAAACACCAGGCAACTAAGGTGAGTCCTAACCAAAATGTCAAGTTATCCAAATTTGTCTTCTGTGCCCCCCCAACTCCCTCTTCATGCCTATATCTTCCTCATTCCCAGGAATCTCAGAACTCTGTCCTCACAAAAATTTGGTCTTGGAAAAGAGCAGGATCCTGGCCCTGGCATTTAATCAATGCCACTTCTTGCAAAGATGATACACATTAAGCCTGAGCCCTGTGTTTTAAGTGTTTCTTTTTCACCTTTTATTTTTAAGCCCCAATGCAGGCATTTCAGATATCCATAAACAAGTCCAGGGGAAAATTGTTTGGTGGGGGAAGACAGAAATGCTCGGAGGCATACCAAGGAGGTGGTAAGCCCTAGGGACATTTCAACCCTGAACATCTGGAGCCTGAATCACATGAGTGATGACAGCAAGAGGCGCACAATTATAAACTGGGCAGATTTGAAAATTGATCCTGAATCAAACAACCACTAATTTTCCTGGTCCCCTCTGGCAATCATCCTTTCAAACTATTCAGGGCTTTAAAATATGAAAATAATGAACTCCTGGCAACCCCCTTCCTTTCCTTTTCCCTTTCCTCCAGCTTCCCAAACCCCTCCTCATAGAAACCTTCTGGTTGGCTATCTATATTCAAATTACACTTTTCAAGCTGTCCCCTCAGTAAGTTCAAGAAGAGTTGATCCCCCGCTACACACACAACTGCTGCTAAACTATAATTGCCTCCTGTATCTTTTACCCTCTTTTGAATAAGTGGTGTTAGATTTGCCACTTTGACTAATCCTCAGGAATCTGACCTGTCATTACACAAACTTCTAAAAATATCAGCTTGCACTTCACAGTTTCCGTTTTGGTTTCATGTAATTCCTCTTCAGTGTATTTTATTTGAACCTACTAACCTGCTTTGAAGGGGAAAAAAATTGCTAGCTAGCACTGCCTATCATCTGCAGTGTTTGCTTGCTTCTCAAAAGACCTCAAATGAGAATGCTGGTCTCTGGGTAGTTGGATAAAAATGAGAAGAATGAAACAGAGGAAAGACTCATTGACACACACATTTCCCTTTGGTCTCTATGTTCGTGGCAGAGAACACATCCCTTCTCTATCTTCTCTCAACTAGGACACTGTGGAAAGACTACTGTAATAGAAGGAATCCAGCACCTATCTATTGAACACCTGCGAAGCACCAAGCGCTGCACTATGTGTGGGGAATGTGCAAAAGTGAGCTAATGCAGATGGTAAAGAGAGATTCTTGGTAGGGTAGGGTAGGTGGGAATAGCAGGGCTGCAAATGAGAGTCTGAAATCATGCTGGGCAAGTCGAATAGCTCTTTACATAAAAACAACAGCCTGCCAACTTTGGCTGTCTGTAGCAGGGGATAAGGCATGCCCCTTCAGGTTATGGAGTTGCTTCTGTGAAAGCAGGCTCAAAGCTGGTAGAGTAAGACCAACTGTGAGACAAAAGTTGGCCATGCCTTCTCCACATATATGCACTACCTATGGTTCTCTATAGCTCTTCCTGATCATAACTATGAAAGGGCAGGAAGTGAGAGTGCCCTGCTCTGTCCTTAAGGAACCCACTAAGTGACTCTTAGCCTGGACTCTGCTTCTTCTAGAGCATAGAGACAGACAGGCTTTGTCCCTGTCAGACAACCTCCCATGTGGATTACTACACAACACCTCTCATGGTCTCTTTAGCAGTGTGAAAAGAGCTGCCTGAGCTGGGCTCAGGAAGCCTGCTAGATCTGCTGGCTCCCATAACCAGGTTAAGCTCACTCTACAAGCTCTGAGCCACATAATGGGCAAGACCACCATGAATCCCTGATCCATTTCATGCCTGAAGACTCCATCACGTCTCACAGGGTATCATCACCTAGCATTCAGGGTCAGACTTGGGAACCCCGTCTTGATGGCCCAAGTTCTGACCTGAAGGCCTTGCTTTTCCAGGCCCATCCTTTCTCAGTGAAGTTACCCACGATAAGTTGTCCACATGGTTGGAAAGATCTAGTGCTTTTCTCTTTTACATTTAGTTCAATAAATGGTTTCCAAGTATCTCAACTTGGGCAAGCACTGGATAGGCTAAATATAAAAATATGATGAGTGATGGACATGACAGCCAATTTTATAGAAATAAAAAGGTTTATCAGAGAGTACCATAAAACTGTTGTATGACAACAAATGGGATCACCTTGATGAAATGGACAAATTCCTAGAAACATACAACCTATCAAGATTGAATCATGAAGAAACAAAATCTAAACAGACCAAAAATCAGTAAGAAAATTGAATCAGTAATCAAAAACCTCCTAACAAAGAAAAGCCCAGGAACATGTGGCTTCATTAGCGAGTTCTACTAAGCATTAAAAGAAGAATTAAAGTAATCCTCTTCAAACTCTTCCAAAAAGTTGTAGAGGAAGTAACAACATCAAAATTCATTCCATGAGGCCAGCATTACCCTGATACTGAAACTAAACACTATGAGAAAATTATAGACCAAAAGCCCTGATGAATAGTGATACATAAATCCTAAACAAAACACTAGAAAAGAGAATTCAATAGCACATTAAGAGGATCATAGTGATGACCTAGGGAAATTTTTTCCCTGGAATGCAAGGATGGTTCAAAAAATGAAAATCAAGCAATATAATATACCAACCAAATTAGCAGAATGAAGGAAAAAATGACATAATCATCTCAGTTGATGGGGAAAAAAAGCATTTGACAATATTCATTACCCTTTATGATAAAAACACTCAACAAACTGACAGTATAGGAAAACTACATCAACATAATAAAGATCATATATGAGAAGCCTGCAGCTAACATCATACTTAATGGTGAAAGTCTGAATGTTTTTCCTCTAAGATAAGGAACAAGACATGGATGCCCATTTTGGCCCACTTTTATTCTTACAGTACCTGAAATCCTAGCCAGAGCAATTAGACAAGAAAAAGAAATAAAAAGCATCCAAATTGAAGAGGAAGAAGTAAAATTATCTCTGTTGGCAGATGACATAACCTTATATGTAGAAACTTCTAAAGATTACACACACACACACTGTTGGAACTAATAAACAAATTCATCAAATTGCAGCATACAAAATCAACACACAAATATTAGTTGTGTTTCTAAACACTTACAATGAACAATCTAAAAAGGAAATTAATGAAACAATTCCACTTTCAATCAGAAGGAATAAAATACTTAGGAATACACTTAACCAAGGAGGAGAAAGAGTTATATACTGGAAACTATAAAACACTAATAAAAAAATTAAAGAAAACACAAATAAATGGACAGACATCATATGTTCATGGTTTGAAAGACTTAATATTGTTAAGATGTCAGTACTACCAAAAGCGATCTATAGATTAACACAATTCCCATCAAAATCCCAGTGACATTTTTTGCAGAAAGAGAAAATCCATCCTAAAATTCATATGTAATTTCAAAGAAGCCTGAATAGTCAAAACAATCTTGAAAAAGGAAGAACATGGGCGCCTGGGTGGCTCAGTTGGTTAAGCGACTGCCTTCGGCTCAGGTCGTGATCCTGGAGTCCCGGGATCGAGTCCCGCATCGGGCTCCCTGTTTGGCGGGGAGTCTGCTTCTCCCTCTGACCCTCCTCCCTCTCATGCTCTCTGTTTCTCATTCTCTCTCTCTCTCAAATAAATAAATAAAATCTTTAAAAAAAAAAAAAAGAAAAAGGAAGAACAAAGTTGGAGGTCTTACACTTCCTGATTTCAAAGCTTATTACAAATATATAGTAATCAAAACAGTGTGGTACTAGCATAAAGACATTTAGAACAATGGAATAGAATAAAGGATCCAGAAATAAAACCTTGCATGTATGGTAAAATGATCTTATGGATGCCAGGAACACTCACTGGGAGAAGGCCAGTCTCTTCAACAAATGATGTTGGAAAAAACAGGATGTCCACATGTAAACAAATGAAGTTAGACCCTTATGTTACACCATATACAAAAATTAACTCAAAATGGATTAAAGACCTAAATGTAAGACCCAAAGCTATGAAACTTCTAGAAGCAAACATAAGGGAAAATCTTCATAACACTGGATTTGGCAATGATTTCTTGGATTTAACATTAAAAGCACAGACAGTAAAAACAAACATAGACAAATGGGACTATATAAAACTTAAAAACTTTTGTGTATCAAAGGACACAATAAATACAGTGTAAAGGCAACCTACAGAATGGGAGAAAATACTTGTAAATTACATATTTGATAAAGGATTAATATCCAGAATATACAAAAAATTCCTATAACTCAGCAACAAAACATCAATTAATTTTATTTAAAAATGGACAAAGGACTTGAATAAACATTTCTCCAAAGATATACAGCCACCAAGTACATAAAAAGACGCTCAACATCACTAATCATTAGTGAAATGCAAAGCAAAGGCACAATGAGATACCACCTTTCACCCATTAGGATGGCTACTATTTTAAAAAGCAAATAACAAGTGTTGGAAAGGATATGGAGAAATTGCAATCCTTGCACACACTGGTGGGAATGTAGAGTAGTGCAATTGCTATGGAAGATATTATAACAGCTCCTTAAAAAGTTAAACATAGAATTATCATATGACTCAGCACTTCCATTTCTGGGTATATACCCAAAAGAATTGAAAGCATGGTTTTGAAGAAATATTTGTACACTATGTTCATAGCAGCATTATTCATAATGGCTAAAAAGTGGAAGCAACTCATTCATTGATGGGTGAGTAGCTAAACAAAATGTGGTATATACAAGTAACAATATTATTCAGCCTTAAAAAAAGAAGGAATTCTGACACATGCATCAACATGAATGAACCTTAAGGATATTATGCTAAATGAATTAAGCCAATCACAAAAAGCAAATACTGCATGATTCCACTTATGTGAGGTATCTAGAATGGTCAAATTCATAGAAACAGAGAGCGGAAGGGTGGTCACCAAGGGCTGGGGGAGGGGAAATGGGAGTTGTTTAATGGTACATTGTTTCAGATTGGAAGGTGAAAAGTTCTGGCTACGGATGGTGGTGATGCCTGCCCAACAATGTTAATATATTTAATGCCACTAAACCGTGTATATATTTTTTAAAAAGGATTTTATTTATTTATTTATTTGACAGAGAGAGAGATAGCAAGAGATGGAACACAAGCAGGGGGAGTGGGAGAGGGAGAAGCAGGCTTCCCGCTGAGCAGAGAGCCTGACATGAGGCTTGATCCCAGGACCTTGGGATCATGACCTGAGCTGAAGGCAGACGCTTAATGACTGAGCCACCCAGGCGCCCCTAAGCCATGTACTTTAAAATGGTTAAGATAAATTCAGGTAAATTTTATGTTATGTTTATTTTTCCACAATAACAGAATTTTGAGACATACAAAAAAGTATGATGAGTAAGACATATGTTATGTCCTTACAAAGTTCACTACAGAGGGTATAGATGAATAAATAGAAAATTCCAATATGATAGAGTAAGAAGTTGTTAAGAGGGGATTTTTTCCAATGTCCTAGAATCATAGGCTAGGCCCCACAGCAAAACATGAAAGGAACCAGGACTCACAGACCCTAAAGAGATCCATGAGGACATGTCAGTGACTGGCACCAGACACAGCCCAATGGAGCTTACCAAGAGGTGTCAGAACAACTCGACTGGACCACCTCTCACCTCACTCCTGTTGGGGAGAAGGAAGGAGCATTGATCAGATTTGTAAGGACAGGGGGGTTTGTGGAGAGAAGCTCTTCTTTCCTCTCTGGGGCAGAAAGGGGAGCTTGCCCTCCTGCAGGTAACCAAGGGATCCGAAAGGGCATCAGGTGTGGGCACTGGCAGTGCTTACAAGCAAAGGAATCCTCACTCTTGCATCCCAGCTGGGTACTTGCTGAGCTGAGAGACCCATGGGTACCCTCTGAAGCTGTCTGAGGAGCAGAGCATGGAAAAGGTTGTATCTATATTCTCCAAAGTTTAGAGCATATGACCATGTGCAGAGCGCTGCCTGCTTCTCATCCTGAGATTCTGAAGGTAAGAGGCTCCCTGAGCCATCATCAGGGCTTGAAGGCAATGTAATGACAGGTGTACAGAACGAACATGAAGCAAAGTCCTCCTCCTCCCAGTTTTCATAGGGTCTTGGAGGGTGAAGAAGAGGGCCCAGTGATACCTGTGGCTCCAGGTGAAGAACCATAGAGCTTAGCTGAGGCAGAAGCAGATGGGCAGCCCAGACTCTACTAGGCCAAACAATGTCATGTCCAACCCAGAGGAAAGCTAGCAGGGCTGACAGCCAACATGGGTGCCCAACCAAGCAACTCCTTGGCAATGGAGGAGGCTGGGATGAACATCCCCCAGAAAAAAAAAAAAAATGTTGCCATCCACCTACATAAAGACCACAATTTCAGCAGAGAGACAGAAGTAGATCAAAGCAGAGTGATACATGGCCAGAGCCAGGCTAGACATCACTACTGAAGCCCCTTTCAGAACATTCTGCTCCCTTTATCCTCCTCCCCTACCCTCACTTCAGAGGAAATGCACCTTGGTGAGTGCAGAGGGTGAGAAAAGAACAGCCACTTAGTCCCGCAAGCCTCACCTCAGCTGGGGAACTGGAAGGGCTTTAGATCACATATGAGGCTAAATTTTTAAATGGGACCAAATTGAGTTTTAATAAGTAAATACGATTGGATTATTACGGGATTTAGACAAAGTGCCATTAAAAGACCCATTTCCCAGTGAGAAGGGGCGTAAATGTTCAATACAGAGTATTTGAGGGCAGCCAGTGGGAAAAAATAAAATCATATGAAGTCTCTCCTCAGGGGGAGAATTTCCTTAGTCAACCAGTTATATTAAGATAACACCATAGGACTCAGAGAAGGGTTACTTAAAGATTTTTGGGGAGGCAGGGGAGGCACTGTAGAGAAGACCGTGCTCAGCTTTAGGAGAACCTGGAATGTTTGACTTAGGGTTGTCTGGATGGGTCAGTAAAGGCCCCTCTTCTTTTCCAACACCCAGTGCCTTGGATGTGGGGCCCCCTTGACATGAGGGTCACACCCCTCATTTCTTTCTCTCTGCATGGGTCTTTACCACCCTAGTGCTGCCTATCCCAACCACACCACTCATGGCTCTTTAATCTTAAGTACTCAAATGGTCTCTATTGACTCCCTACCATGCCCAGGAAACCAGGGTCACTCAGGCACCATAACACCTCTGTACCCTTTCTTCCAGCTCAAGCACCCTTTCTTAGTTATATTCATAAGTATGCTCAGTGCTTGGAGCAGTAGAAGGGACCCTCTTGAAGTTTGTGATGCTCAGTGCTTGGAGCAGTAGAAGACCCTCTATAATTTTAAGCTCTTGTGATAAGTGAATAAATCACATATTGGGACTAGGGAGGGAGAGTGGGCTCATATTTCAGTGAGATCTTGAAGGACAGTAGTGATCGTCATATTATTGTAATACCACTACTACTACTATTAGTAACTCATCTTTATGGAGAGCTTAAAGGCGCCAGGCATGGTGCTAAGTATTTTCATTGTATCATCTCTTATTTCTCAGAACAGTCAACTCCCTAATAGAGACACCTACACAAATGATGGCAGATTTTTTAATAGATAACACTCACATATCCTTTTTCTCAGTTTAATGCTAAGTATTTTATTAACCCCATTTTATTGATGAGGAAATTTAGATTTCATAATTGAATAACTTGACCAAAGATTATCCAGAATAATTAAATTACTTGTCCTTGTTCACAAGGCATTGATGTAAGTATGATAGCATTTTGGTTGAAAAGAGGATGTCATTTATATTCAAATACTTAAATTCTACCAGGTAAACCCCAAATTAACAGCATTAGTTGAAGAAGACTTTTCCACTTATCTGCATAATCAAAAATCCTACAAAATTTTCTAGAATGTTCTCTGGGAAAGGAATTTGCAACCATCTGCATCAATTTTGAATGAACATACAGGAGAAAGTATATGTAATATTCATCTTCTGCATTACTTTTATGATAATTTTAAAGCATTGGCATGCATTAAACCTTTTCAGAAAAGCCCTGACTAGGGAAGAAGCAACAGATAAAAACAGAGTTTACAAATTCCATTTTAATCATGATATTCTAAAAGTAAGGGTATGTTGTTCACTAGAATAACTGAAAGGAAAAACAGATCTTATAGTTATAATCTATCATGTATACAGGGAGTTTTAGAAAGTGTCACACTCTTACACTTAATTCTTTGGGCATTTTCATGTTTCACAATCAAGATTATTATGCCAACTAAATAAAATTGAGATTCAGAAAACCTGTTCTGCCTATTTTATAGTGTGGTTTGGGAAATAGTAATACTAATAGTAGGTACAATTAACATTCATTGAGGCCTTACTATGTGCAATATGCATACCTTAAATTCATTTGATAATCAAAAAATTTCTGAGATAGGTACTATTATTATTCTTATTTTCCAGATAAGAAAATTGAGGTTCCAAGAGGCTAATTTGAGCTAAGTAAGCAATGGAGATAAAATTTGAACCAGGACAAGCTGGCTCCTGAGCCCAGGTTCCCAAGTACTTTACCATAAAATATGATAGTATATTAAAAAATAATCAAGACTTTCTTCACCCATTCTCATCCAATCAGGGCACCAAGTATTTTAAATATTAGTTTAAGCCCCTCTCTTTAACTATACCTGAAGGGGTTAAAAATTGCTGCAATCAATATTACCTCATTGTAACTTGGCAACCACTAAAAATGGGTTCCTGAGGCTCTCTGAAAAGTTAAAAGCATTGCACAAATATTAGTATTACTAATTTTATTGGCTTGAAATACCATTCTTTTAATAGTCCCTGAATAGATGATATTGATACTCCAAATACAGAACTGAGTTTAGATTGTCCAAATATCATTCAGCATGAAGTTCTTTTGGAATGCCTTACATTATTTCTCCTAATCTTTCCAAAACTAAAAATCTTAGACTCTATGATGTCAGTCAGAGAGATGATGCTAGAGAGGGGAAAGAAAGGGTTTTATAATTATTTTCACCAAAAACAATAATTCTCTGCCAAATCACCTACCATAATGAGGTCATTATGACTTTTGGCTCTTTCTTCAAATCAAATACATCCTCCAAGAATGAAGACTCACCATTGATAATATACAAAGGAATGTAACAAGTCCCTTAAGACCATTTCCAAGGATGAGTTCCAACATTAAGGGTATTCGGTGTGAGGATCAAAATGGCGTCAGCATACAGCTGGCCTCAGTGAGTAAGTATATTGAAGTCAGCAGTATTCATGCAAAAGTGTTACCTTCTGGTATGTTTTTTTAATAAAATAATTCATAGTACTTAACATACATATCTCATATATTTATCTCCAAGTAGCCCCATTCTGTGTTAGTGATTTAGAGTCATGCCACCTTCTTGTACAGAACTTCCTGGCAAACAATCAACAGTATGCTAGACTCAGAGTCAGAGCAGCAGGCTGACCTGGTGAACTCCCACCCTACCCCCACTTTCGAACATTTAATATCCCAAGCTACAAGACAGCTCATGGTGCTTGTGTTAGAAACAGCCAGGACAAAGGTCAGCTGGTGAAGAATGTCCCTAGGACCCCACGTAGCCAGCTCTGTGCAGCTGATGCAGAGGGCGTGATGATGAGAAAGTCCTTCCGCAACTGTCTGAGCCCTGTTATCTGAGCCAATGTAAACACCAACCACAAATACTTCCCCTTCCTCCTCCAGGACCCAAATGTCAATTGCTTCCAGCTTCAAAGTTCTGAATCTCTTACCACACCTCCCTTTGATTCAAACTGGCTTGGAAAGAGAACAACGTGCCTGACTCCATCTGTGTGGTAAAATTGAGGTACTCTAACTAAGTAATTAGGAGATACTAGGCGTGCCCCAAATCTGGATGCCTACAGTATAATGCACCCTAGAGAAAATCCTGGCTCTCTTTCAAACGACCACACAAACAACAGGTCAGCCTCTGAAAAGGCCATCTTTTAGATGGGTGGAACCCAGGACAGAACAGATCTGGGGCCCAACCAGAAGGGCTCAAGGGCACCCAAAGATGCCATACTGCTGAACCTTGGGGTTACTCACCTAAGGACTTCACCTGGGAACTGTGACGGAGGGACAAACAAGGGTACTTGCTTTTCCCTGCTCTCCTTCCCAGCCCCACATTCTTTTGGATAATAATAATAGGAGAGTATTATATTTGCCACCCCTTTTCATTGGTAAACATATCCCCAGAACTTTAGGTTAAAAGCAGTTGATCTAATGATTCATTAGAACAAGTTTCCCTAATATTCAGCCTCCTCTGAGTGCTTTTTTTACATTGTTATGGGTGTTCTAAATTATTTTTGGCTCTCTTTTTGGCATTCAAAAATTTCTGTATCACTCCCTTTGCTACCAGTGCTGTAATGCTTTATTCAGCATTCAGTTTGTTTTCTGTCTAAGGTATCCTTTTTCCTGCCCTCCTCCACCAAATGTTCCTTTGTCCTGGGCTTTGCCAGTGAGGACATCAGTGAAACTTTTCAGATGAGTGCTAGGTTTGGACGGTTCCTCCTGGCTTTTTAATAGCTTGTTAAAGTGGTAGTTATGGAGGAGGAGAAAAGGGGCCAGAGGGGGAAGTGGCAGAAGAATCCTTTAAATTAACAATGCTGGTCTGACTCTTGACTCTTCTTGGTGGCACCTTGCAAGTGGAGCCTGAATTCTTTACCTTGTCCCCTTCTCCCCCACTGGAGTACAGCCTGTCTCCAACCCCATCCCTCCTTCCACTGCTATAATTCTCATTTCTATAACAGGCTTTTTTTTTTTTTGGTTCCAGCTCCCAGGCCATATTTTCATGATACATAATTCCCCTTGGGTTCACAGGTTGGAATTTGACCTCTGGATTCAGAGGGCTCTGGTTCCTGGCAAGTAAGAGAGTACTTCTTGTGAGAGCAACTTAGTGAGAACCAATGGTGCTCTGGCCGACCATTTTCAGAATCCCTGCCGATCTGTTTATTAACTCCTTGCAGACTCAGTGTTGCTCATTCAGAAGTGAGAAACATAAGGAATAGCATAGAAGACATTAGGAGAAGGAAGGGAAAAATGAAGGGGGGAATTCAGAAGGGGAGACGAACCATGAGAGACTAAGGACTCTGAGAAAGAAACTGAGGGTTCTAGAGGGGAGGGGGGTGGGAGGATGGGCTAGCCTGGTGATGGGTATTGAGGAGGGCACGTTCTACGTGGAGCACTGGGTGTTATGCGCAAACAATGAATCATGGAACACTACATCAAAAACTAATGATGTACTGTATGGTGACTAACATAACATAATAAAATAAAATTAAAAAAAAAAAAGTGAGAAACTGCCTAACCACAGCCTTCTTTTATACAATTCTTTCTTAGGAAAATGGAAAGTAGTATAAGAAAAGGATATAGGTTTTAGAGTCTGATTGGCTGGGCTCCCAATTCTCTTTTAATCAGCCATGTGCCTCTGGGAACATGGCCCCCATTTCCTCATCTGTAAATTGGGACTAACCATAGCCTCTTCAAGAACTATCCTAGAGGGGTACCTGGGTGGCTCTGTGGGTTAAGCATCTGCCTTCAGCTCAGGTCATGATCCCAGGGTCCTGGGATCGAGCCCCATGTCGGGCTCCCTGTTCATCAGGGAGCCTGCTTCTCCCTCTCCCCTCTGTTTGTGCTCTCTCTCTCTCAAATAAATAAATCTTTTTAAAATAAAATCTTTTTTAAAAAAGAACTATTTTGGAGACAGAATGGGATGATGGACATAAGATATTGGACTTGTTTACTGTTCTTCAATGTTACATGCTTTTTTTCTACCTGTGGGTCATCCCACAAGCTTATTTTTGCCCAGAACATTCTTCAGCTTGTTCCCAACTCAGAACCCACCCTTGTATTGGCTTTTACTCATCTTCCAGGCTTTAGTTTATGGATAGCTTTGCTTGAGAAGCTTTCTCCTCCCCACATCCTCAGACTAAGTCAACTATCCCTTTTTGTATTCCTAGAGTATTCTATATATTTCCAAATATTATTCAGATTTCCTTAATTTTTTACTTAATGTCTTTTTCTGTGCCAGGATTCTATCTGGGCTACCACATTATATATGGTCATCATGTTTTCTTAGGTTCCTTTGGACTGTTACAATTTCTCAGACTTTTCTTGTTGTTCATGACTGTGACAGTTTTGAGGAGTATTGTTCAGGTATTTTATAAACCGTTCTTCAATCTGGGTGTGCCTGATATTTTAATCATGGCTAGACTGTGGTTATGGGTCTGGGGGAGGAAGTCTCATCAATTCTTCTCAAGGATACATGCTATCAACATCACTTATCACCATTGATGTTGACCCTGATCATCTGGCTGTGGTGGTCTTTGTCAGCTTTCTTTAATGTAAAATCATTTTCCTCCTTTCAATACTTCCTCTTTGGAAGGAAGCAACCATGTGCAGCCCACACTTAAGAAATGGGGAGTTATGTTCCACTTCCTTGATAAATGAGTTTCTATATAAATTATTTGGAATTTATTTGGCACAGGAGAGCTGTCTCTTCTCTTCTGCTTACTAATTTATTCAATCATTTATTTATAACAGTATGGACTCCTAAATACATACATTTTAGGCTGTAGCCTATGTTGTTGCTCAAATTGTTCCAGTTTTGGCCCAAGAGAGCTCTTTCAGGTTGGCTGCTGTGTTCCTTTAACATACCCCCATTCTTCTGTTTGTGTGTATGTGAACACTTGATTGTTTTCTGGCACTACTAGAGGCTCATCTTGTATATTCCCTGCCTCAGACCAAGAATCAGCCATCTCCCTCAAAAAGCTGTGATTTCTCTTGTTGGAGGATATTGGAAACCATGATCTGCATGCTGAATAGGCTCATTGATGACAGAGCAAGGAAATATATGTATACTAATCCTCATACATACATATATCTATAAATATTTGTATATATATTCATCCATATCTATATCAAACTAAACATGATTTTATACCGATGCCTCCAACTTTCATTCAGTAACACATGGATCATTCTAGTATCTTCTCCTTCCTTGCTTCTCTTTACCTTCCATTCCAACAGTAAGAACCTGGTTTATACCAACTGCATTCATTTAATTAATTGTTCAGTTCCAGTATACACATGTATAGTGGTTTCAGCACTGTTAGCCCATACCCTGTGGGAAACGACTTTACCAAACAGAGCGCAGTGCTTATGTGCAGTTCTTTATGCTTTAGTCTCACAATGTCCACTCATTTCTTTTTTTTTTCTTTCTTTTTTTTTTTTTTTTAAAGATTTTATTTATTTATTTGACAGAGAGAGACACAGCGAGAGAGGGAACATAAGCAGGGGGAGTGGGAGAGGGAGAAGCAGGCTTTCCGCTGAGCAGAGAGCCCGATGTGGGGCTCGATCCCAGGACCCTGGGATCATGACCTGAGCTGAAGGCAGATGCTTAACGACTGAGCCACCCAGGCGCCCCTGTCCACTCATTTCTTAAGTTACTCAGGTCAGCATCACCACCCCCCCCACACACACACACTTCCTTCAGTGAGGGCATTTTATACTTTTATGGTACAATTAAAGTCTTTTCTCATAGCTTGTATTCTATCCTGGGATCCCTTGACCTCCTCAATGGTTTTTAAACTTTGCATTTATTAAGGTTCACTGTTTGTACTACAAAGTTCTATGGGTTCTAACAAATGCAGAGTGTCATGTATTCACCATTACAATACCACATAGGATAGTGTCCTAAAGAATCCTCTGTCCTTCAACTATTCAACCCTCCACCTCCCCCAAGTCCCTGACAAGCACTGATGTGTTTGTTTACCATCTCTATAATTTTGTCTTTTCTAGAATCTCGTAGAAATGGAATCATATGGTATTAAGCATTTTCATGTCAGCTTCTTTCACTTAGCACTATGTGATTTTGTAATTGTTTTTAAAAGTTCATTAGTGAGGGCCAACTAGGTGTCAGATAATGCTCTCAGCAGATTGACTATACATCACAGTTTGCCTGGGGTAGTGCCTGCTTACAACTGTTATCTTTGTATTCCATCCATCTTACTATTTTAGCACAAACACAAGTGCCCCAGTTTGGACAATAAATTGTACTGTCACCCTAGTTCTAGGTTGTGAGACTACATCAACGAATAAGACAAAGTCTCTTCCCCTACTGAACTAACATTCTAATGGGTAGAGATAGATAATAAACAAAAAAAAAATAAGATAATTTCATATAACATTATAAAGGAAAAAAAGAAAACATTAATTGAATTAAACATTCTGGGGGAGTGTGGTCGGAGAAAAATTTCTTTGATAATGATGTAGTTGAGTCAAGACCTTGCAAAGAGCCAGGGAAAGAACCTCCCAGGCAGAAGGAACAGCAAATACAAGGATATAAGGCAGAACAAAAGCTGCCATTTTGAAAAATTGAAAAGAACTGGGGGAGAAAAGAACAAGATAAAGTTGGTGAAATAATTCATGTTAGGAGGATTTGGACTTTTTCTAAAGGCACTGGGAAGTCATGAGGGGCCTTAAGCAGGGGAATTACATGATATGATTTATATTCAAAAAAGATCACTTTGCCATGTGAAGAAGAGACTGGAGTGAGACAGGTATGAAAGAATGTAGATCAGTGAGAATCTAATATTGTGGTCCAAGCAGGAGATGATGCTGGCTTAGACTTCAGTGGTGGTAATGGGAATGGAGAAAAGTTCATCGATCCAAGATATATTTTGTGGGTAATGAGATGGATTGGAAATGGGGGATAAGGAAAAATGATGAAAGATTCCTGGACTGTTAGCCTAGCAACTGGCTGGTAAAATTATTTACTGAGATAAAGGAATAATTTAGAAGGGACAGTTTAGTGGGCAACAATTGATGGTCTGTTTGAGTTGTCTATTACACATCAGTGTAGTACTATCAAATAAGCATTTATACATATGAGTTCAGGATTTAGAAGAAAATTTAAAGCTGATGATTAATTTTGAAAATCCTCATTATACATTATTTAAAGCTATGGAATTAGATAAGACTTCATAAGGAAAGAGTGTAGATAGAAATGGAAACTCAGGAATAAGCCTTGAGAACTCCAATATTTATCAGCAAAATTATAGAAGAGTATCCAGGAAAACTAGGACTTTTGTCTCATCAAAATTAAGAGAGAAAATTGAGTTAAAAAGATAGATAGTCAATGTTTTTGAATGTTGTCAAGAAGTCAACTACAGCGAAAAGTCTTTTGGATTTGGCAACATAGAAGCTATGAGTGTCCTTGAAAGAAGCTGTGGAGATGGAAGACAGAATGAAATATGTTGAAAGAGAACTTGAAAAAGCCCTGTGGATGATTCAGTTTGTTTAATTAGACTATAAATTCCATGATAGCATAGTACTATCCAGTTCTAGGTTTGGGGTTTTGCTATATCTCTAGTGCCTGCAAATACTTTTTACTTAAATACTTTCACATTCTTAGGAGTTAATTTACTCTTATTGGGTAAGCTACTTACAATGACAGGATAAGCCAGAACTTGCTCTGAAAAAAAAAAAAAAAAAAAAAAACTATTAGAAAGACCTGAAAAGAGCATCTATTTTAGTTATGCTACTTTTATTTTTCATTTATTACAATTTGGGTAGAAGAAAATTGGCAGTCCCCAAAATATCTTCATCTTCTTCATGCTCTCCAGTGCTCCATTTTATGGAAGTCTAGAAAACCATAGGAGTTCCTATTCTTTACACGGGAGCATTTCCAGTTTAAGAGGGAAGCTGGCTATTTAAAATAGTAAACTGAGAACAATAATCCTGATTTAAAATCCCAAATCATATCAGCAAAACCAAGAAGTAAAAAAGAAGGAACTTACATGATAAATTCCTTATCTAAAGTGGGACAGGACAAGAGATAACATTTCATTCTTGACTTTAACAATTAAAAAAATATAGAATAAAAAGTACTTTGGGGTTGATTTTCAGTCTTTCCAAATGTTGTTGCCAATTGTTACTTGGGCCAGGAGAAGAAAGAGAAAGCAGACAGAGTAAGACCAAGAAAAGAATCCAACTAGCCTGAAGCTATGACATCCCAAATTTAACTGCAGAGCAGGAGGGCTAGGGCACCAATGTAAGCATGGTTCTGGAATACACACACACACACACACACACACACACACACACACACACACATATGGACTATTATATATAATGGAATATTGTAGAATATTATATTATATATATATAACGGAATATTATTCAACCATAAAAAATGAGAAAATCCTACCAAATGCAATAACATGGGTGAATCTTAAAGTCATTATACTAAGTGAAATATGTCAGAAAGAGAAATACAAATACTATACGATCTCACTTATTTGTGGAATCTAAAAACAAACAAAAACATCAAACTCATAAAAAAGAGACTAGATTTATGTTTACCAGGGGCAGAGGGCTGGGTGAAGGGAAATTGGAGGAAGGTGGTCAAAAGGTACAAACTTTCAGTAATAAGATAAATAAGCACGGGGGATATTATGTACAACATGATGGCTGTAGTTAGCACTGTCATATAATATATAGGAAAGGTGTTAAGAGAATAGATCCTAAGAGTTCCCATCACAAGGAGAGAATTTTTTTTTCTTTTCTTTTTATTGTATCTATGAAATGACGGATGTTAATTGTAGTAATCATTTCACAATAATGTAAATCAAACCATCATACTGTACACCTTAAACTTATACAGTGATGTAGGACAATTATTTTTTAATAAAACTGGAAAAAATAAGAAATCAAAGTGGAAAAACTGGGTCACATAAAAAAAACTTTTAGGAAAAAGTATAGGTAAGTGTCTTTCTGGCTTTGTGTTAAGGTAGGATTTCTTAAATAATACACTAAAAGCACCAACTTTATAAAGAAAAGGTTGATAGATTCCACTACATTGACTGTAAAAACTGCTAAAAATAGACACTTTAAAAAGTGAAAAATCAAATACAAACTGATAGAAAATACTCATGTTGCCAACAAAATATTCAAATTGAGACTATATTTTAAAATTTCTATAAGTTGATGAGAGAAACAAACAACTCAATTAGGAACAAAAAAAAGAGTTTCTGAATTCTGCAGAAGAGGAAATCATGCAGCTAATAAAAAAGTGAAGAGATGTCCAACTCCATTAGTTATCAGGGAAATTCAAATTAAGACAAAATGAGATGCCATTTTCTTACTGATCAGATTTGTAAAAGTTAAAGAAATCTGATTATATTGAGTCTTGGCAAGAATATGTGTCAATTTCATCCCATCTGTAATTGTTGGGGGTGTAAATTGATACAATTATATTAAAAATCAATTTGACATTATAATCTAAAATTGAACACCCCTATACCATGCAACTCAGAAATTCCACTACTAGATATATATCCAAGGGAAACTTTAGTACATGTGTCTCAAGAGACGTAAAAAAAAGTCATAGCAGCACTATCCATGTATAAAAAAAATGGGAAACACCCTAAATGTCTATTGACAGGGAAAAGTTAAATAGTGTAAATTCATGCAATGGAATACTTCATAGCAGAGAAAATGAAAGAAATTACAACTACATACACTGACCGGGATGAATCTTAATATATTGTGTGAAAAAAACCAAGTCCCACAGGGGCTCTTGTGTGGCTCAGTTGGTGAGGCGACTGTGTTAGGCTCAGGGTCCTGGGATTGAGACCTGCATCAGGCTTAACAGGGATCCTGCTTCTCCCTCTCCCTCTGCAGGTCCCCCTCTTGTGCTCTCTTTCTCTCTCAAATGAATAAATTAAATCTTAAAAAAAAAAGTCACAGAGAACTATATATTGTAAGATGCCCTTTTTATAAAGTCCAAAATTAACTAGATAAAATAATAATGTACTGTAGAGGCATAAGCAGATAATTATAGATAGATGATAGATAAATGATAGATAGATGATAGATAAATAGATACATGATAGATATAGATGATAGGTAGATAAATAGATGATGATAGATAGATAGATAGATGATAGATGATAGATAAATAGATACATGATAGATATAGATGATAGGTAGATAAATAGATGATGATAGATAGATAGATAGATGATAGATAGATAGTTAGATAGATATAGATATAGATAGATAGCACTTAGTGTTCATGAACCATGGATTATGATCACTCCAAATCTGTATACCAGAGGTCCCAGGGGAGACCAAAAAAAGAGTAAAAAGTGACCAGAGAAAAATGACACATTACCTAGAAAGGAATGTTAGACTGAAGGCAAACCTCTCACCAGGAGCAATAGATGCTGAAAAACAAGGGCTGAAGAGAACTAATAGTTTGTTTTATTCAATACCCATTTATCATTTAAAAGTGAAGATGAAATAAGACTTTTCTTCACATACAGAAACTAAAATTGCTTTTCATCTTCCAACCCACATTGAAGACACCATTAAAAAGTGACCAGTGACCCTAGCAAAAAGGAGTGTTGTAAGAAACAGTGGTGAGCCCAGATACTGATAAAATATGCTTATAAATTTAATAAAATAATTGACTTAAAGTAATTAATTTTGGTATATTTTTAAAGGCAAACCTAAAACTGCAGACAGCAATAATGAAGATGGTGGAAGAGTTGTGCTAATGGATAATGCTAGCAATCTGAAAACCTTCTGGCCAAGGACTCCTGTAGAGTTTTCATCAGAAAAAGAAGAGTGTATATATATTTGAAAGAGTAACTACTAAAAGACTAAAAATAAAAATTATAATTTCCAAACCAGAAGGAGTTGAAAGGAAGGGAATATATAATGATAAAAAAGGTCATAAATAAAAATTAGTAATGTATAAAAGGGCCATAACTGTACATATCATAGAGCTTTTAAAAAATCATGAGAACATTATGAACAATTTTATGTCAATAAATTTTGAAACTTAGAGAAATGGATAGTTATCTAGAAAAATCTTAATTCTCAAAATTATCTCAAGAAAAAAGTAAAAACTTGTCAATATAATTCAAAGTTATTTAATTGGTAAAATGTTTCTGCCTACACATAAAGAAATTCCTGTCTAAATGGTTTTATGGCCTAGTTTTTCTAGACTTTCAAGGAATAGCTGTTTCCTATCTTACATAAATAGTTTTAGTAGGTGGGGAAAAGTTATCCAACTCATTTTAAAGGATAAATATAAGATTGACCCAAACTGGACAAAAATAAAGTAAGAAAATAAAATATAACATAATCTCATTTATGAACATAAATACACAAACTTTGAACCATTAGCAAATTAAATCCAAATTCTATTATTTCAAGAATGCAAAGAAATTTCAATATCAGAAAATCCACATTAATTAATATTGACCCTGCCAAATGAATTAACAAATTAAAAATAAAAACAAAAAAGGGAGAGAAAAGAATGAAATAAGAAAGGAAAAGAAGGGGGAAAATGAAGGAAAACCATATGATCATCACAGTAAATAAAAAGGTATCTGACAAAGCTCAAAAGCACTCATGATTTGAGATAAAAACAAAAACAAAACTCCTAGTTTTTAAACTAAGAATAGAAGGAAACTTCCTTACCCTGATAAAGGACAACTATTCAAAACCTAAAGCAAGTATTATTCTTATTAAAGTCAAGAGCAAGACAATGATTCTCAATATCAATTCTACTGTTAATATTATCCTAGAGATCCTAACAAATACAAGACAAAAAAAAATAAATAAACAAACAGAGGTTTAATAATTGCAATGGAAGATACATCACTGACATTATTTCTAGAAAATAACATTTTCTACACAGAATATCTAATCTGCAGACAAACTAATAGAACTAATAAAGATTCAGCAAGAATGCTGGATATAAAACATACAAAATTCACAACAGACAGAATAACAGCACTGGTAAGTATTGCTGGATTCCTCTTATGAATACATATGCAACAGAATCTAGAAGGAGATCAATGAATCATAGTTAACATAAAAAAACAAAAAACAAAAACAAAAAAAAACCCTGCTAGAAGCTACAGCTATGTGATTGGGTTCCTGGTGTATAGGAATATAGGCAATTAACATGAAAAGAGAAGTGGGTACCACAGATTGGACTAGGGAAAGTTTTCTTAGTGTGACTTTTCTTCCCCCAGAACATCATATATGATATCATACATAACAACAAATACAGCAACAGCCCAAAGCACCAGCCCTAGCAATGAAGGGAGAGATTAAAATCAAGGTAGTGTGTCAACCTGTCTGGAATGGTGTACAGCTAAAAACTAGGGCTTGTACATTAGATCTCCCGAACTTATTTATCCTGCGTAACTGAAACTTTGACCCTGTGACCAACACCACCCCATGTCCCCAGTTCCCTAGCTCTTGCCAACCACCATTCCATTCTCAGCTTTTATGAGTTTGTCTTTTGTAGATTCCACATATAAGTGAGATCATGCAGTATTTGTCTTTCTGTGTCTGGCTCATTTCACTTATCATAATGTCCTTCAGATTCATTCATGTTGTCATGAATGGAAGGATTTCCTTCTTTTCTAGGTTTGAGGGCTATCCATCGAAATTGCTAAGAGAGTTGATCATAAGTGTTATCACCACCATGCTCCCCCCAAAATCATAACTATGTGAGGTGATGGATGTGTTAATTAATTTGATTGTGGTAATCATTTCACACTTATGTATATCAAAACACTACATTGTACCCCTTAAATATATGCAATTTTTATTTGTCAATTATACTTCAAGAAAGGTGGAAAACAAAAATTAATATAACTAGGGCTTGTCCCTGAGTGTTCTTACCCCAGTGATACCCATCCACATCTCAATAGGTAGGTGATTACAGTTCCTGAAGGGGCTGAGCCAGGCAAAGATAGAGACAACAGAGCTCAAGCATTTTCTCATTAGGAGGGGGCACAAGCTGGAACCTGAGCCTTATGGTTGAAACAAAACTTCCAGGAGACTGCAAGGGTTTTAGATACAATAACAAGACAATTTCACAACTTTTATAAAAAGTAACACAACCTGAACAAGTTAAACCAGACAAAGAAAAAGTGGTGGAACAGATAGAACAAGAATTTAAAATAAATGTATTATTATCGATGAGATAAGGGGGGGGCACATTCAAAACATGAAAGAGGAATGTAAAAGAAGGACAGGTTCAACACTGAAGGAGGTAGAAGTCATAAAGAAAACATTTCTGGACATATTAGGTATGAAAAATAAAATGGATAGAGTTCAATTGATAGCTTGAATGACAACATGTAATCATTTTAAGATCATATTAAAGAACTCTCCCAAAAGGCACAAAGAATGTATTAAGAAAACAAAAAATATAAAATATATTTAGAAATGCAAGAAGAAGAGGAAAAAACACAGTTAAGAGGACATAAATAAATGTGAATTTTCCATATTTTAAAAAAATGGGGGGCGGAGCAAGATGGCGGAGGAGTAGGAGACCTCGATTTTGTCTCCTCTCAGGAATTCAGCTGGATAGGGATCAAACCATTCTGAACACCTACAAACTCAACAGGAGATCGAAGAAAAGAATAGCAACAACTCTCTCATCAGAAAAGCGACCGCTTTCTGGAAGGTAGGACGTGCGGAGAAGTGAATCCGAGGCGATATTCGGGAGGATAGACGGCGGGGAAGGGGCCTCCGTCAGCCACTTCTGGCAAGTGATTGAGATGCGGAGCACAAAATCAGAACTTTTAAAAGTCTGCTCCGCTGAGGGACGTCACTCTGGTGGCTAAGCGGGGGGTGGAACCCTCTGGGACAGTGTGGTCTCAGGACCCTCGGGGTCACAGAAAGACCAGGGGTGCCTGAGTGCAGCAGAGCTCCCAGGTATCGGAGCAGGGAAGCCGGCTGCAGAGGCGGAGCCCAGGCGCGGGCTCTCAGCTTGGGGTTGCCATAA
>NC_138370.1:39421550-39445008 GCF_054177405.1 Leptonychotes weddellii | reverse complement strand
CCAGAGGAATGTGAAAAAGAAAAGCAAAGCTGGTGGCATCACAATTCCGGACTTCCAGCTCTATTACAAAGCTGTCATCATCAAGACCGCATGGTACTGGCACAAAAACAGACACATAGATCAATGGAACAGAATAGAGAGCCCAGAAATGGATCCTCGACTCTATGGTCAACTAATCCTCGACAAAGCAGGAAAGAATGTCCAGTGGAAAAAAGACAGTCTCTTCAACAAATGGTGCTGGGAAAAGTGGCCAGCCACATGCAGAAGAATGAAACTGGACCATTTCCTTACACCACACACAAAAATAGACTCCAAATGGATGAAAAACCTAAATGTGAGACAGGAGTCCATCAAAATCCTAAAGGAGAACACAGGCAGCAATGTCTTCGACCTCAGCTGCAGCAACTTCTTCCTAGAAATATCGCCAAAGGCAAGGGAAGAAGGGCAAAAATGAACTATTGGGACTTCATCAAGATAAAAATGTTTTGCACAGCAAAAGAAACAGTCCACAAAACCAAAACAACCGACAGAATGGGAGAAGATATTTGCAAATGACATATCAGATAAAGGGCTAGTATCCAAAATCTGTAAAGAACTTCTTAAACTCAACACCCCAAGAACAAAGAATCCAGTCAAGAAATGGGCAGAAGACATGAACAGACATTTTTCCAAAGAAGACATCCAAATGGCCAACAGACACATGAAAAAGTGCTCAATATCACTCGGCATCAGGGAAATCCAAATCAAAACCTCAATGAGATACCACCTCACACCAGTCAGAATGGCTAAAATTAACAAGTCAGGTGCACTTTCCTTAAGAAACCAAGTACTTGCTTCAATAGTGTTCCTTTGCTCAGTACTTTTTAGGAATTACTTCTTTTTGGGAGATACCTCAAAAACTAGTTTTTATTGCTACTTCTAAGCAACTAAATTTTTTTGAAAGAAGAATAATAAACACTGTTAAGGTGCTTCAGAAAAGGAATTTAAAAATATATTTCCACACCAAGCATGATATTACCTAGCATGATGCTTTATCCTTTTCACAAAATTTGGCTCTCTAGGCCTTTTTCAATTTGAAAAAAAAAAAAGTCTGTTCACCAGGATGTAAACTGTGCAGCCACAAATAAAAACAGAAAGAAAAATATTCAGAGTTCTGCTTCTGGTTAGTATGCAGAAACATGTGAAAGACCTTCAGTCTTGCCAAAAGAGTAAGAAATCACCAGTTAAAACAAAAATCATAGGGGCGCCTGGGTGGCTCAGTTGGTTAAGCGACTGCCTTCCACTCAGGTCATGATCCTGGAGTCCCGGGATCGAGTCCCGCATCGGGCTCCCTGCTCGGCAGCGAGTCTGCTTCTCCTTCTGACCCTCCTCCCTCTCATGCTCTCTATCTCATTCTCTCTCTCAAATAAATAAATAAAATCTTAAAAAAAAATCATAGTTTTACTTATTATCATTAAAGAGCTGTGAACACAAAGAAAAAGAAAAATATTTTAGACTGATTAAAGAAGTAAGACCCAACTATAAATTGTTTACAGAAGAGGCATTTTAAATATAAAGACACAATTTGATGGGGCACCTGGGTGGCTCAGTCAGTTAATCATCTGCTTTTGGCTCAGCTTATGATCCCAGGGTCCTGGGACCAAGCCCCATGTCAGGCTCCCTACTCAGTGGGGAGTCTGTTTCTCCCTCTCCCTCTGGTCCTCCACCCGCTTGTGCATTCTCTCTCTCTCAAATAAATAAATAAAGTCTTAAAATTGATTAATTAATTAATTAAAAAAGACAGGTTGAAAGTTAAGGCTGAGAAAAGATATACCATGTAAATACTAAGATTAAGAAAGTTGGTTTGGCTATATGAATATCATGAAGTAGATTTAAAGAAAGGAGTATTACCAGCGATAAAGGGGATAATTTTATAAAAAGAAAAGACATAATCCTGGTACAACTATGTGGATATACTAAAACCCATTTAATTGTATACTTTAAATGTGAGAATTACATGATAGATAAATGATTTCTCAATAAAGTCATTAAAGAGAGAAGAAGAAAGGTGACCTGAAAGGTTATTGAAATGATTTTCATTGAGTAATACACTATATCACACTCCTGCTGGTTTCAGCCATTTTTTCTGCTTTAGTCACAGAATGTGTTGAATTAAATTAGTCAAAAGCTCATATATAGTCAAAAGTTCATCTTTATTATGTCAAGATATTTTGTTTTATAGGAAAAACTGTATCATTTTTGCCTTCTTAGTATTTTCTGGGATCCTGCATTAAGATTTTTTAAAAAGCTTTTGCCTTTTTAAAAATCTGTGTTATGGTTTCATTAACACCTAGGAGATTATGAAAATAAATCATTTTAATCACTAAAAAAAATTAATCTTTAGAGACATTGGTCTTCAAGAGATGACCATGCTGATGTTACGTGTTTATTCTGTCATTCATTTTTTTCATTCATCTCTTTATCTGTTATACTATGAATGGTATTTAAAATAGCTTTGTTCATATAATAGCATGTTCATCTTTATGTTTTAAAAGTAACAAAACATGTTCACCTTTATACTGCCATGTTATTATCTCAATTAATTTTTAAAATTCTTACCATAGAAGAAAGAGACATAACATTTCTAGTATGTATACACTTAATAACAAAGTTTCAAAACATATAAAACAAAAATTGACAGAACCAAAGAAAAAAATAGACAATTTTAACAATTATTAAATATAAACATATAAGATAGTTAAATATTTTAATAGCCCTCTTTCAGTAATTGCCAGAACAAGTGGGGAAAAAAAATCAGTGTGGGTATGGGAAATTTGAACATTATCAGTCATCTTGACCTAATTGATATTTATAGATCACTACATCCAATAACCACATAATACACATTCTTTTCAAGTGCACATGGAACTCTCAATAGTAGAACATATGCAGGGCTATAAAATGTCTAACATTTTAATGGATTAAAATAATTCAGAGTATATTTCCAGAAGATAACAGCATTAAACTAGAAATCCACGACAATAAACTCTCAGGAAATTCATCAAAACCTGAAAATGAAACACACTTCTTAAAAACCATTAAAAAAGGAAATAAAAAGTAGAAAATATTTTGAACTGAATAACAATAAATACATATATCAAAATGTGTGGAATTCAACTAAACAGTTCTTAGAAGGGGGATACATGGCTTGAATGATATATTAAAAATGAAGAATGAGATAAAATCAATTACTTAAGCTTCCACCATAAGTAATTAGATAAAAAAGAATAAATTACATTCAAAATAAGTAGAAAAAAATAATTAAGATGAGAGCAAATATCAATATAATAGCCAAAAGCAAAAGAGTAAAGCCAAAAGTTGACTTTTTGAAAGACTGATAAAATTGATAAACTTTTAGCTAGGCTGATGGAGAAAAAAAAGAAAATAGCAGGAATAAGATAGGATAGCTTTATAGATCCTGTGGATGTCAGAAAAATAATAAAAGGATGCTATATACAACTATATGTCAAAAATTGTGATGACTTAAAGTATTTGTGATGACATAGATGAAACTGAAAAATGCTTTAGAACTATAATTTTTCACAAAGAAAGCTACAGGTACAGATGGTTTTACTGGTAAATTCTATTAATAGTTGAGAAAAAATAATATCAATCTTACTCAGCCTCTTTCCAAAAATAGAGGAGAGGATAATTCCCAAATCATTTATTGAATCCAGGATTATTCTAATATTAAACTCAAACAAGATATGAGAAAGAAAATTATAGACCAATATGCCCCATGAACATAAATGGACAATTCCTTAAAAAATGTTAGCAAATCAAAGCCATCAATATATAAAAATGATAAAGCAATATGACACAGTGATAATTATCTCACAAGATATTACATTGGTTCAGCTTTTTTAAAAAGTCATTTAAGGAAGCCACGTATTGCAATGAGCACCGAGTGTTATGTGCAAACAATGAATCATGGAACACTACATCAAAAACTAATGATGTACTGTAAGTTGACTAACATAATAAAAAAATAAAAAATAAAAAATTCATTTACCACACTAGCAGAAGATAGGAGGAAAACATGTAATAACCTCAATTGATACAGAAAAGCACCCATTCATAATAAATACTCTCAGAAAACTAGAGAGGGAAAGAAATTTCCTCAACCTGATAAAGGGCATCTATGAAGTCTATGAAAAGCTGATAGCTATCATCATACTTGATGTTGTATTGAAGGTTTTCCCCCTCATCTTGGAAACATAGCCAAGGTGTATGATCTCATTATTTCTACTCAACACTGTTCTGGAGTTCCTAGCCAATGCATTAAGGTGTGAAATAGAAATAAATTGCACACACATAGAACAGAAGAAATATATTTATTTGTTTATGAAGAGAAAACCCTGCATTTGCATAGGAAGTGCTAAGAAAGACACATGAAAATGAGTATAATTAATAAGTGAGGTTAGCACATTCTCAGGATATAAAAGACAACCATTGTCTTTTCCATTTTCTAGCAACAAACAATTAGAAATGAAATATTTTAGAGAGTAGGAACGTGGCAAGAGAGTAGGAGGACCCTATGCTTGTCTCCTCCCAACAACTAGATATACAACTAGATAACTATCAAATCATCCTAAATACCCCAGAAATTGACCTGAACACCAGTAGAACAAATTCCTCAACTAAAGGTAGAGAAAAGGCCACACTGAAGAAGGTAGGAAATGTGTAGACATGGTTTGGGAGAGAAACAGATCATGGCTATTGTGGTGGAGAAGAAGTCATGGTCACAGAAAGGGACAAGAGACAGAGTAGCACATAGGGGAGTGTATGAGGAAAATGAATCCCCATAGCAACTGGCTTGAAAAGTAAGAGGGGCTAAATTTTGTGTTTTTTGCAACCAGCAGGGCTTAAAGCCTAGAGTTTCAAAGGTCAGTGTGCTTGGCTCTGGGAGAGGTCAGAGGGCATTGGGGCTGCTCTTGGAGAGAAGGGGCAATAGCATGGGAACATAAAGCATGGAAACAGAAACAGTGCCCTAAGGAACTCCTGGGGGCACTGTTTGCTCATCTCAGAGCATACCCCAGAGAGAGTGTTCACAGAGAGACCCCTCTGGGAACAAAGGAACTAGCTGGAGATATTTTCCTCCTCCACCCTCACTATAAGCACAGGGCCACCTGTGTGAACCAGCAAAGCACCAACAATCTCTACCCAACTTACTTACATCAAGTCTTGCCCCCCATGATCCAATGGAACCACCCCTCCCAGTCATACTTGCCTCAGTCCCAGTACAGTGAGTCCCCTCCCCCAGAGGACCAGCACAAACCTCTTTTCACACCGTATCTCCTGACATGGGAGTTTTGTGGAGCCTTGGTTCTGGTGGTGGTGGTGACAGGTCTCATTTCACAAACAGACCTGAGCATACCTAGTTAAAACACACCACATTCAAGATGGGGACCACACACTGCCCACAATAAGCAAAGAGAGCCTCTGCAGACAACTAGCCTGAAGGATAAAGTGGCCAGAACAAAACAGCAGAGCACATGCAGCATGCAGTGGAGACACTCGTGGAAGAGCCAGGCACTAGAAAACTGAAGCAACTACACAGCAGGGCAGTACAGTACCTCTTCTTCATAAGGCCATTACCCTCAAGAACAGGAGACAGCTGACTTTCCTAACACAGAGAAACAGGCACAGAAACTTAGATAAAATGAGAAGACAGAGAAATTTATCCCAAATGAAAGAATAAGAGAAGGCCACAGCTGGAAATCTAAGCAAAACTTATATAAGTAACATGTCTGATGGAGAATTTAAAGCAATGATCATAAGGATACTCACTGATTTATGAGTGAAAGATATCAGTAAGACCCTTAACACAGAGATAAGGAATAACATAGCAGAGATAAAGCCTTAATAAATGAAATAAGAAACGTGATTGAATGAACAGCAGGATGGAAGAAGCAGAGGAATGAATTAATAACCTGGCAGACAGAATAATGGAATGTAATTAAGCTGAAAAAAAAGAGAAAGAAGAATTATTCAAAATGAGAATAAACTTAGGTAACTCTGTGACTCCATCAAACATAGCATTCACATTATAGGAATCCTAGAAGAAGAAGAGAGAAAAAAGGGACAGAAAATTTATTTGAAGAAATAATAGCTGACAACTTCCTTAATCTGGAGAAGGAAACAGATATCCGGATCCAAGAGGCACAGAGAATTCCACCAAAATCAACAAAAGCAGGCCAACACCAAAATATATTGTAATTAAATTTGCAAAATACGCTGATTAAGAAAAAATTTTAAAAGCAGCAAGACGAAAGAACAGCTACATATAAGAGAAAACCCCATAAGGCTAGCTGAAACTTTCCAAGCCAGAAGAGAATAGCATGATAGATTCAAAATGCTAAATGGGAAAAATCAGTAGCCAAGAATACTCTATCTAGCAAGGCTATCATTCAGAATATAAGGAGAGATAGAGTTTCCCAGACAAACAAAAACTAATGAAGTTCATGACCACTAAACCAGCCCTGCAAGAAATATTAAAGGGGACCCTTGAATGGAAATGAAATACCAAAAGTGAAAAGATGAGGTAAGAAACATAAAAACATTAAAAATGAATATTTCTGTAAAAAATCAGGCAAGGAACTCACAAAATAAAAGGATGTAAAATATAACAACATATGCGTAAGACATGGAGAGGAGAGGAACAAAGAATGGGTTCAAACTTAAGTGACCATCAACTTAATATACACTGCTATATTCATAGGTTATATACAAGCCTAATGGTAACCATATATCAAAACCACTAATAAATATGCAAAGAGCAAAGAGAAAATAATTCAAATATATCACTAAAGAAAATCAGCAAACCATGAGAGAGAGAAAGAAAAGAAAGGATAAGGGATAAGAGAAAATCTTCAGAAACAACCACAAAACAAATAATAAAATGGTAATAAATACATGTATATCAATAATTACTTTGAATTTAAATGGACTAAATGCTCCAACAAAAGACATAGGGTGACAGAATGGATAAGAAAAACAAGACCTATATGCTGCCTAAAAGAGACTCATTTCAGATCTAAAGACACATGCAGGTTGAAAGTGAGGGGATGGAGAAACATCTATCATGCAAATGGATGTCAAAAGAAAGCCAGAGTAGCAATACTTATATAGGAGAAATGGACTTTAAAACAAACACTGTAACCGGAGACAAAGAAGGACACTGTAGGGGACAATCCTATAAGAAGTTGTAACACCTTTAAATGTTTATGCACCAAATATATATAAAGCAGTTAATAACAAACATAAAAGAACTAGTCAATAATAATAGAGTAAGAGTAGGAGAATTTAACACACCACCATCCGTGGACAGGTTATCTAAACAGAATATCAACAAGGAAACAATGACTTTGAATTACATGCTGTAACAGATGGATCTAACAGATATATTCAGAATATTCCATCCTAAAATAGCAGAATACACATTCTTTTCAAATGCACATGGAACATTCTCTAGAATAGATCACGTATTGGGCCACAAAACAAATTTCAACAAATTCAAGAGGATCAAAGTCATACAATGTATACTTTCTGACCACAACACCATGAAACTAGACAACAACTACAAGAAAAATCTGGAAAGATTACAAATACATGGAGGTTAAATAACATGTTACTAAACAATGAATGGGTCAACTAGGAAATAAAAGAAGAAATGAAAAAGTGCACAGAAACAAATGAAAATGAAAACACATGGCCCCAAACCTCTGGGATGCAGCAAAATCAGTTCTAAGAGGGAATTTTATAGCAATACAGGCCTACCTCAAGAAGCAAGAAAAATCTCAAGTAAACAACCTATACTTACACTTAAAGGGGTGAGGAAAATAAGGACAAACAAAACCTAAAACCAGTGGAAGGAAGGAAATAATAAAGATTAGAACAGATATAAATGACATAGAAACTAAACAAACAATAGAACAGATCAATGAAACCAGGGAGCTCGTTCTTGGAAAAAAAATCAGTAGAATTATTATAAACTCCTAGCCAGAATTACTAAGTAAAAAAGAGAAAGGACTCAAATAAATAAAATCAGGAATGAGAGGAGAAATAATAACCCACATCACAGAAATACAAACAGTTATAAGAGAATATTATAAAAACTACATGCCAACAAATTGGACAACCTAGGAGAAATGGATAAATTCCTAGAAACATATAAACTACCAAAACTGAAACAGGAATAGAAAATTTGAACAGACTGATAACAGTAAAGAAATTGAGCCAGTAATCAAAAAACTACCAACACACAAAAGTCCAGGACCAGATGGCTTCATAGGGAAATTATACCAAACATTTAAAGAAGCGATAATACCTATTCTTGTCAAACTCTTCCAAAAAATAGAAAAGGAAAGAAAACTTCCAAATTCAGTCTATGAGGCTAGCATTACCCTGATACCAAAACCAGATAAAGACACCACTACGTAACAGAACTACAGGCCAATACACTGAAGTACATAGATTCAAAAATTCCCAAAAAAAGAGTAGCAAACAAAATTCAACAATACATTAAAAAATCATTCACTACCATCAAGTGAGATTTATTCCTGGGTAGCAAGTGTGGTTCAATATTTTCAAATCAGTGAGATACATCACATCAATAAGAGAAAGGATAAGAACCATATGATCATTTCAATAGATGTAGAAAAAGCATTTGACAAAGTACAACATCCATTCATGATAAAAACTCTCAACAAAGTAGGCATATAGGGAACTTGCCTCAACATAATGAAGGCCATTTATGGCCACAGCTAACATCTGCTTAGTGGAGAAAAACTGAGAGCTTTTCTTCTATGGTCAGGAACAAGACTAGGATGTCTACCCTCACCACTTTTACTCAACACAGTACTGGAAGTTCCAGGCACAGCAATCACACAACAAAAAGAAATAAAAGCTTCTAAATCAATAAGGAGGAAGTAAAACTTTCACTATTTTCAGATGACATGATGCTATAGATAGAAAAACTGAAATATTCCATGAAAAAACTGCTAGAACTGATAACTTTAGTAAAGTCATAGAATACAAAATCAATGTACAAAAATCCACTGTATTTCTATACACTAATAATAAGTTGAAACAGTTGAAAGAGAAATTAAGAAAACAATCCCATTTGCAATTGCACCCAAAATATTAAGATACCTAGGAATAAACCTAACCAAATATGTAAAGGATCTGTACTCTGAAAACTATAAAACACTGATGTAAGAAATTGAAGATGACACAAAGAAATGGAAAGACATTCCATGCTTATGGATTAGAACAAATATTCTTAAAATGTCTATGCTATCCAAAGCAATCTACACATTTAATGCAATCTTTATCAAAATACCAACATAATTTTTCATAGAATGAGAACAAAGAATCCTAAAATCCAAAAGACCCCAAATAGCCCAAGCAACATTGAAAAAGAAAAGCAAACCTGGAGATATCACAGTTCTGGACTTCAAGTTATATTACAAAGCTCTAGTAATCAAAACATTATGGTACTGGCACAAAAATAGACACATAGATCAATAGAACAGAATAGAAAGCAGAATAGAGCAAAAATAAACCCACAACTCTATGGTCAATTAATCTTCAAAAGAGCAGGAAAAAATATCTAATGGGAAAAAGAGTCTCTTCAACAAATGGTGTTGGGAAAATTGGGTAGCAGCATGCAGAAGAATGAAACTGGACTCCTTTCTTACATCATACACAAAAATAACCTCAAAATGGATTAAAGACTTAAATGTGAGACCTTAAACTGTCAAAATCCTAAAAGAGAACACAGGCGGTAACTTCTTTGACATCAGCTGTAGCATTTTTTTTCTATATAGGTCTCCTGAGGCAAGGGTAACAAAAGCAAAAATAAACTATTGAATCCACACCAAAATAAAAAGCTACTGCACAGCAAAGGAAATCATGACTTAAACTAAAAGGCAACCTACAGAATGGTAGAAGATATTTGCAAATGACATCTCTGATAAAGGATTAGTCTCTAAAATATATAAAGAACTTATACAACTCAACACCCAAAAAACAAATAATCCAATCAAAACGGGCAGAAGACATGAAGAGACATTTCTCCAATGAAGATATACAGATGGCCAACAGACATATGAAAAGATGTTCATCATCACTTACCATCAGGGAAATGAAAATAAAAACTGCAGTGAGATATCACCTCACACCTGTCAGAATGGCTGAAATCAAAAACACAAGAAACAACAGATGTTGGCAAAGATGTGGAGAAAAAGGAACGCTCATACACTGTTGGTGGGAATGCAAACTGACACAGGCACTCTGGGAAACAGTATGGAGGTTCCTCAAAAAGTCAAAAATAAACTACACTACAATTCAACAATCACCCGACTAGGTATTTACTCAAAGAATACAAAAACACTAAATCAAAAATATACATGCACCCCTTTCTTTATAGCAGCATTACTTACAATAGCCAAGATATGGAAGCAGCCCAAATGTCCTTTGATTGATGAATGGATAAAGAAGAAATGGTATAAAAATGTGGAAATTTATTTAGGCATATCAAAAGAATGAAATCTTGCCATTTGCAATGACATGGATGGAACTAGGAAGTGTAATGCTAAGTAAAATAAGTCAGAGAAAGACAAATGCCATATGATTTCACTCATATGTGGAATTTAAGAAACAAAACAAATGAGCAGAGGGAGAAGAGAGAGAGATAAATCAAGAAATAGACTCTTAACTACAGAAAACATTGGGGTGCCTGGGTGACTCAGTCGGTTAAGTGTCCAACTCTTGATTTCAGCTCAGGTCATGATCTCAGGGTTGTGAGATTGAGCCCCACGTCGGCTCTACACTGGGTGTGGAGCCTGCTTAAGATTTTCTCTCTCCCTCTCCCTCTGCCCCTCTCCGCCCCTCTCAAAAACAAAACAAAAACGTGATGGTTACTGGAGGGGAGGTGGGTGGGGGGGATGGGTGAAATAAGTGATGGGGAGTAAGGAATACACTTGTGATGAGCACTGGACGATGTATGGACTTGTTGAATCACTGTATTGTACACCTGACACTAATATAACGCTGTCTGTTAACTAGCTGGAATTAAAATAAAAACTTAAAAAGTCAAAAAAAAAAGAGAGGAAATTAAATATTTAAAAAATCACTTCCATAGCATGGAAGAAAATATAAACTATTAGGACTGGATTTAATGAAGAGAGTGCAAGGCCTCCTTATTGATAACTAAAAAAAATTGCAGAGAAAAACAAAAAGGAACTTAAATAAATGGAGAGACATACTATGAATTGAAATAATCGATTTTATTCAGATTTCAACTCTTTCCTAATTGATCTATAGATTTAGCACAATTCTGGTAAAGTGGCAACAATATTTTTACATAGAAGTGGGCAATTCGAATCTAAAATTTATATGAAAATGTAAAGGATCTAAAAGAGTGAAAAAAAAACTTCGAAAAAGAATGTTTGAAGATTTACACTACCTGGTATTAAGACCTACTATACAGGGGCGCCTGGGTGGCTCAGTCGTTAGGCGTCTGCCTTCAGCTCAGGTCATGATCCCAGGGTTCTGGGATCGAGCCCTGCATCGGGCTCCCTGCTCTGCGGGAAGCCTGCTTCTCCCTCTTCTACTCCCCCTGCTTGTGTTCCCTCTTTCGTTGTGTCTCTCTGTGTCAAATAAATAAATAAAATCTTTAAAAAAAAAAAAAGACCTACTATACAGCTACAGTAATTAAGACACTGTGTTATTGTCAGGACGATAGATCAATAGAACTGAATGGAGTTCAGAAATAGATCCACAGATGTACAGACAATTGATTTCTGACAAAGTTGTTACGTTAATTCAACAAGGAAAGGATAGTCTTTTGAACAAATTGTGTTGGATCAGTTGGATACCCACATGAAAAAAAAAATTGAACTTTGATCTCTACTGCCCACAATACACAAAAATTAATTCAAGGTAGTTCATAGACTTAGATATAAAAGTGAAACCTAAAATACTTCTAGAAAAAAAAATCTTTTCAACTTTGAGACAGGCAATGTTCTTTTTTTTATTATTATGTTCAGTTAGCCAACATATAGTACATCATTAGTTTTTGATGTAGTGCTCAACGATTCATTAGTTGCATATAACACCCAGTGCTCATCACCATACATGCCCTCCTTAATACCCATCACCCAGTTACCCCATCCCCTCACCCCCCTCCCTTCTGTATCCCTCAGTTTGTTTCCCAGAGTCCAGAGTCTCTCATGGTTTATACAGAAAGCATTAACCATGAAACAAAAATTGATCAGTTGGACTTTATCAAAATTTAAGACTGTTTTTCAAAAATGTGGTGGACTGTTTAATGGTCACAACTTCCTCTTCTCCTAATATGCCCATCCCTTTGCCATGTGACTTTGCCATTTCTCACATCCAGAGACAGAGCCTTTTTCGCAGTCCCTTGAATAAAGGCTCGTCTTGAGATTTACTTGGACCAGAAGAATGTGGCAGAAGTGAGGTTTTGCAAGGTCCAGAGCCGAGGTCTCAAGCCTTGTAGCTTCTGCCTTTGCTCTCTGCAACACTGCATCAAGGCTGCCCTGTAGGGAAGTCAGTCTAGCCTAGTGGGGGATAAAAAGCCATGGGGAGGAGAACCAAAGTTCCCCAGAAGCCAATGCCAGCTTCCACACATGTGCACGAGGACATCTTGAGCCTCGCAGCCCAGTTGACCCTCCAGCTGAATCAAGCCTCATAAATGATCCCAGGCTAAACCAGAAGAGGATGTGCTCAAACCATGGAATTGAGAAATAATCAATCATCATTGTTTTAAACCACAAAGCTTTGCGGTGTTTTGTTATACAGCAAAAGCTAAATGAAAGAGAAATTGGTACCTGGTGGTGGGATGCTGTGTTACAAAACCCTGAAACATTGCCATTGGCTTGGGAACTAGGTGGCAGATGGAAGCAGAGGGATGTGCAAAGAAACAGATAGTGAAGACTAAAAGATCACCAGAAAGTTCCACTGGAGTCTGGAAAAAGACCCAAGTTAGGTAATGGTGGAAACATTGGCAAAATTGTCATCTGTAGCAATTTAGAAGCTGGAAATGTATTTAATGAACTTGCAGTATGGATGAGGAGACTTCTAGGTACAATGTTGAAAGTATCAATTCATGTTTTAGCTACACATGATAAGATACATGGAGGGAGAAATGAACTAAAAAAGTAACTGGTTTTCAAGGAGAAATTAAGACATGTATTAGGCTCAGTAATGGTAAAAAATCTACTTGGACATAAAAATACAGCTGACCCTTGAACAACACAGGCATTGCGGCACTGACCCCTGAACGTCAAAAATCTATATATAACTTTTGACTCCTCAAAAACTTAACCACTAATAGCCTACTGTGACTGTCAGCCTTACCGATAACGTAAGCAGTCCATTAAAATGTATTTTGTATGTTGTACCATATTATACACTGTGTTCTTACCATAAAGAGAAAAGAAAATGTTATTAAGAAAATCATAAGGAAGAGAAAATATGTTTACAGTACTATACTGTATTTATCAAAAAAATCCACATATAAATGAACCCGTGCAGTTCAAACCTGTGTTGTTCAAGGGTCAACCATATTTCTTATTCCTAGTCTCTCCCTGGGGAGGTCTTAAAGTAGGAAATAACCTCTGGCTAAAGATTGAATTAAGGGTGTGGCTATAAGACAGTGTTTTTAGGAATTTGGAACAATTTAAGTGGTGCCTACAAGACCCTCTCAATCTTCACAAAGCGCTGCTAAGAATCACGAGGGCCTTGTCCCCAAAGCAGCGCCACACATGGCCTCTGTCAAAGTTACAGATGTAGCTTTGGGGGCATTTAATGAATTCTAATCAAAATCTTGGACAGGCCATAATTTTTAACAAGTTGTATTAGAAGAAACACCACCCGCTTTACAGACACATGGTTCTTCCACTTCCTTGCATTCATCATTTTGTCCCCTCTGAAGTGGCTTCTGCACCATCTACTCTACAGAAACTGCTCTCTTAGTAGACGTCAATCAGTGCCCCCCTAACTGCATATCGAATGGACTTTTTATTGTTTCTTTGTTCCCTTGAACTTTCTGGAGTATTTCCCACTGGTGCTCCCTTCCGTTTCCTTGAAACTCTTCTCTCAATCTGATACTACACAGCCCTGCTTCTCCTTCGGCTTCTCCATTTGATTCTTCTCTGAACTCTTTATGATTTTTCTTCCTCTTTCTCACTAAACAAATCTAGTTCTTGGCCATCCTCTCTTTTCTCTCTGTATTTATTTCCAGGGTAATCTCATATTAATCCCATGACTTAAACATCATGTCTGTATGGATATTTACATCTGCATCTTCATACCCTCCCCTCATTTCAGAGCTCTAGACCTCCCATTTCAACTATTTTTTTTAAAAGACTTTATTTATTTATTTGACAGAGAGACAGCGAAAGAGGGAACACAAGCAAGGGGAGTGGGAGAGGGAGAAGCAGGCTTCCCGCAGAGCAGGGAGCCCGACGTGGCCCGATCCCAGGACCCTGGGATCATGACCTGAGCCGAAGGCAGACGCTTAAGGACTGAGCCACCCAGGCGCCCCGCCCCCCCCCCCCCATTTCAACTACTTTAAATAAATGTCAGCCCTTTGAAACTCAGCTCGCTTAGGATGAGATCTGAACTTTGCCATTGTATCTCCAGAGCCTCTCACAGTGCCAGGCATGGTGTCTAACATAGAGTAGGTGTGGATTTGGTGATTTATTGGATGTTATGGGTGGTTAGGTGTTCACTATGGCAATGACCCCAACTTTCTTATTTGGATTACTGCAGAAATGACCAAATCTGTATCACACACTCTAACCTGGAATTTAAAATGCTCCACAATCTGACCACTACTTGGCTTTCCAAAATGATCTCTGATCCTTCCCTTTTACCAAACATCTGCTCTTCATCTCCTGGGCATGCATCAGATAGTCCCACCTACTGAGCCACTCCTTCTATCTGGAATGCACTCCTTCTCCAACCTACCAATCAAAATCCTACTCATGCTTTAAGACTCAACTCAAATAGCATTTTATACAATTAGAATAGTTTCTCCAATTACCCCAAGCAGAAAGACTTGTACCTCCAAAGACATATCAATCTTGTTATATGTACTGATCTTATAACATTCCTTCTTACTTGTGTGGTAGCCATTCACATATATGTTTTATTATACCTATGAGACTTAAAGCTTTAAGAGGTAGAGATTGTGTTTCATTTATATTCTCAATCCCTCCAAGTACCTAGCCCATCATGTGACATGTAATAAATGCCTAATAAATAATTATAAAATGGAAGAATAGAATAGAGATGAATGAATAATTGAAGGCAAGAAGGAATGAATGGATGAAGTCGTTGAGAATAACTGCTCCCCAGTTGCTTTCACATACATACGCTTCAGCAAGTTCTTAATAACTGTATTGAATGTGCCAACACTGAATGAAGCATGTGTTCAAGAGAAAATATGAGACCAAGAAATCAGCTTGTCAGAAGAACTATCAAAATTTGGGCTAATTGATCCATGGCTCAAAGTTTGTGGCTGTTGGTCCCAGGTAGAACTCCTGTGCTAATTAGTAGAATAGACAGTAAAAGTAGAAGCCAAGTGAAATGTTTATACTTCTCCAGGCTCACTATATATAAATTATTAATGCTTCCTGATACTACATTTTTCCCTGAATATAGTTAAATGTGAATACATTGATGGAAACAGAAAATGCATTTATATTTCCATTGCTCCAGTGCAATTTGTAAAACTAACATTTCTAATATATTTCTGATTACCAAATAAATACTTTCATTGTAGAAAACTTACAAAGTGCAGAGAAGCACAAAAATGAAATTAAAATAATCTATAAGCTCTTTCTTGTGGTATAAATCAGTTAATGTATTGGAAACTATTTTTTTAGGGATTTTTTTTCTAAGTATGGGATAATTGCATCTTCTAATTTGCTTTCTTTCTCTTACTATACTTAGAATATTTTCTGTGATTAAATACTTGTAATAGAATGTAACTTTCAGTGGTTGTTACATGTTCTGTAATATCCGCATATAATTTAGTCAATTTTTTATTACGGGACATTTAGCTTGCTTTGAACATTTCATAATTATACATAAGTGACTGTGATAAACCTCCTGTCCTCAAAGCTTTAGCACCTCTCTTATTATAATTATAGTAAATTCTAGTTTTGGAATTACTGGTTCAAAGAGTGTGCACAATCTTATGGGTTTTCACACATACTGCCAGATTTTGTTTGCTTCGTTTTGCTTTTAAGAGATTTATACTCTCATCAACACTGTGTGAAATTTTCCATTTCCCCATACCCCTTCAGCAGTTTTATAGGTAAACAATTATAGCTCATTCCTGTTTAATTTACATTTATCTCTGTACTTGTTTGTTAAATTTCTTCCCATCTTATATAAGCTCTATTTCTTCCTTTGCCACTTGATGGTTTATAGCCTTTGTGTTTTGTTTTTGTATTGATGTTTGTAAGACCTATTTATATATTAAAGATATTAATCTTTTGTCATATATTATAATAATAATTTCCCAGTTTTTGTATGTTTGTGAACTTCATTTATGTTGATTTTTAAAAAATATAGAATACTTTCATTTTATGGTGTCTGATATATCATTCTTTTCCCTCAAAAATTCTGTCCTTACATGTATACAGATTGATATGCTTTTGCTTGTTCTTTTTATATTTTAACCTTTCAATCAACACATAGTTTATCCTGATGGTGTGGGATGGGATTGTGACTTTGTTTTTCTCCTCAAATAATTAGGTAAGCCTCCTAGGACTATTATTAAATAATTCCTTTACTTGAACAATTTGAATACCACTCTTACCATATATTAAATTCTTACACATATCATTCTCTGCTCTAGACTTTCTATTTTGTTTCATTTATCTGTTTATCTCTTCTAAAAGAACATTATGTTAGAATTATAAGGTGTATAAATATTTACTAAAGTAATTCCACCTTTCTTCTTCTTTTTAGAAGATTTGTTGGCTCTTCTCATCTATTTATTTTTCCAGATAAACTTTTAAAATGATTTACTCAAATTCCAAAAAAGTCCTTTTAGGATTTGTCAGGAAACTCATTAAGATTCATAAATTAAATAATGGTGAACTGAAAACTTGCAAAATCTTATGTACCCATCCAGAAACCTGATTCTCTTCCAACTATTCTTTAGTCCATTAAGTTTTCTCATGCATCAAGCAATTTTTTTATTTCATTTATGTCTAAGAATTTAATTTTGTTGTTGCTATCATGAATGGAACCTTGATTCATTATATTTCTAACAAAATATTGCTGACTTACTGTGAAATAAGTCAGTCAGAGAAAGACAAATATCATTTGATTTAATTTATATGAGGACTTTAAGAAACAAAACAGATGAACATAGGAGTAGGGAAGGAAAGATAAAATAAGATGAAATCAGAGAGGTAAGCAATCCATAAGAGACTCTTAACTTTAGGAAACAAACTGAGGGTTGCTGGAGGGGTAGGTAGGTGGGGGATGGGGTAACTGGGTGATGGGCATTAAGGAGGCATTTTGTGTAATGAACACTGGGTGTTATATGCAACTGATGAATCACTAAACTCTACCCTGAAACTAATAATTCATTATATGTTTATTAATTGATTTTAAATTTAAAAAAAAATAAATGAGTACCCTCGGTTAAAATTATTTTTTTCAACAAGAACATTTTTTACCTAAACCATAATTCAGTATACAGGGTTCTAAAGAATATATATAAAGTATTCCATCCAAGAAAAATAGAATACACATTTTCTTCAAGTACACACAGAAGAATCCCTTGTTTTTTTTTTAAAGATTTTTTATTTTTTTATTTTTTTTAAAGACTTTATTTATTTGACAGAGACCGCGAGAGCAGGAACACAAGCAGGGGGAGTGGGAGAGGGAGAAGCAGGCTTCCTGCCGAGCAGGGAGCCTGATGCGGGACTCGATCCCAGGACCCTGGGATCATGACCTGAGCCGAAGGCAGCCGCTTAACGACTGAGCCACCCAGGCGCCCAGAAGAATCCCTTGTTAAATCACATAAAAAGGGACATAACAAATATTATAAATTGAAGAAGATTGAAATCATATGACCACAATGGTATAAAAGTAAACATCAACAATAAAACAAAGTTAGAAAATCTACAATGTAAATATTAAATATTTAATATACATATATTAAACAACACACTACTGCACAAGCAATGGGCCAAATAAGAAATCAAATGGCAAATCACAATATATCTCAAAACAAAAGATAAGGAAAACACAATATTCCAAAATCTATGGGATGCAGCAAAAGCAGATGTTAGAGTGAAATTTATGATTTTAAATGCTTGTATTAAGAAAAAAGTAACAAATCAACTTAACATTACACCACAAGGAATTAGAAAAAGAAGAAACTTAGCTGAAATTTAGTAGAGGAAGGAAATAACAAAGAAAAATTAGAAATAAATAAAATAGGGACCAGCATAACATTGAAAGTAATGACCAGTTTTTCCAAAAGAAATAAACAAAATTAGCAATGCTTTAAGTACATTAACTAAGAAAGGAGAGAAGACTCAAAAACCAAAATGAGAAATGGGAGAGAAAATAATACAGCAGATAACCACAGAAATAAGTAGTGTGATAACAGATTACTATAAACAATTATATACTAACAAATTAGATAACTTAGAAAAAAAAAGATAATTCCTAAAAAAGCACAAGTTACCGAGATTGAATCATAAGTCTTAAATCCAAGAAGTAGGAAAGAAATCTTTTTAGACAGTAACAAGAATGAGAATTGAATTAAGAATCAAAAATCTCCCAGCATGGAAAAACCCAAAACCACAAGATTTCATTGGTGAATTCTACAAACATTTAAAAAAGTAATTAATGACAATCTTTATCAAAATCTTACAAATAATGGAATAGAGGGAACATATTCAAAATCTATTTCACAGGGCCAGTACTACACTGATACTAACTAAAGCAGTATAAAAACAATACAAGAACAAAAAAGTCTAGTTTGTCCAATATAAGTATTGCTACTCTGACTTTCTTTTGACATCACGTTGTGTGATAAACGTTTCTCTACCACCTCACTTTCAATCTGCAGGTCTAAATGAGTCTCTTTTACACAGCATATATATGGGTCTTGTTTTTTCTGTTTTGTTTTGTTTTGCTTTGTTTACCAATTCTTACACCCTATGTCTTTTGATTGAAGTGTTTAGCCCATTTACATTCAAAGTAATTATTGATAGACATGTATTTATTGCCATTTCATTACTTGTTTTGTCATTGTTTCTGGAGATTTTCTCTGATCCTTTCTTCTCTTTGTCATTTTTGGCGTCTCCTTTGCACTCAAAGGGTCCCCTTTAATATTTCTTGCAGAGCTGGTTTAGTGGTCATGAACTTTTTCTCTCTCCTATTCTGAATGATAGCCTTGCTGAATAGAGTATTCTTGGCTGCAGATTTTTCCCATTCAGCACTTTGAATATATCATGCCACTCCCTTTTGGCTTGCCAAGTTTCTCTTGAGAAATCTCCAGCTAGACTTATGGGTTTTCCCTTGTTAAATTAAGGACAAGTTAAGGACTTCTTTTTGTCTTGCTGCTTTTAAGATTTTTATTTCTTAATCAGTATATTTTGCAAATTTACTTACAATATGATGTGGTGTTGGCCTGCTTTTTTGATTTTGTGCCTCCTGGATCTGGATTAGGGAAGTTTTCTGCTGTTATTTTTTGAAATAAATTTTCTGCCCCATTTTCCCTCTCCTCTTCTTCTGGACTCCTATAATACTGATGTTATTACATTTGATAAAGTCACTGAGTTCTCTAAATCTATTCTCGTGTTCCATAATTCTTCTTTTTTTCTTTTGTTCAGCTCCATTATTTTCCATTATTTGTCTTCTAGGTCACTAATTCATTCTTCTGCCATTTCCAGCCTGCCATTCATTGCATCAAGACAGTTTCCAATCTTGTTTATTGCATTGTTCATCTCTGATTCTTTTTTAGCTGTTCCATTTCTGTGGTAAGGGTCTCACTGATGCCTTCTGTTCTTTTCTCAAGCCCCATCAGTTTCCTTATGATTGTTGCTTTAAATTCTCCATCAGGCATGTTACTTATATCTGTTTCACTTAGATCTCTGACTATGGCCTTATCTTGTTCTTTCACTTGGGATAAATTCCTCTGGCTGGGCATTTGGCTAAATCCCTGCCTTCCTCTGTGTCTTAGAAAAGCCAGTTATGTCTCCTGCTCTATGGCTCTATGGAAGTAGAGGTCATGTAGTCCCCAGGAAAGTAATGGCTCTATGAAGAAGAGGTCATGTAGTCCCCAGGGTCTGGTGCTTTGGGGAGTGTCTCCAGTGTGTGCTGCATATGCTCTGCTGTTGGGTTTTGGCTGCTCTGTCCTTCAGGCCAGTTGTCAGCAGGGGCTCTCCTTGCCTGCTGAGGGCAATGTTTGGTCTCTGGCCTGAATGTAGTGAGTTTTAACTAGGTGTGCTCTGGTTGGTTTACAAAATGAGACCCAACACCAACTCCACCAGAACTGAGGCCCGGTAGAACTCTCTAGTCAGGAGACATTGTGTGGGCAGGGATTTGTGCTGGTCTTCTGCTGGAGAGGCCCCTCTATGCTGGGACTGAGGCAAGCTTGTCTGAGAAGGGCAGTCTTGCCAAAGCACAGAGGGGTAACTTGGTGTAACTTGAACTGTTTCCCTCAGGTGGCTTTGTGTTTATGTTGAGGGGTGGCAGAGGGAAATGGTGCCAGCCTGCTCTTTTGTTCCTGGAGGGCATCTCTGTGAATGCTGCTTGTCAAGGAAGCATTCTTAGAATAATAAATAATCTCTCCCATGGAAGAAAAAATCTCTTCCCCCACCCCCCAAATTGATTTACCTATTCAAGAACTTTCATTCTTCCATATAAATTTTTATTTTATTATATATTATTATTATTTAGAGAGAGAGCACACGTGTATGCAAGCAGGAGGAGAGGGGCAAAGGGAGAGGGAGAGAGAGAATCTCAAACAGGCTCCACACCCAGTGCAAAGCCTGATGCAGGGCTTGTTCTCCCAACCCTGAGATCATGACCTAAGCCTAAATTAAGAGTTGGATGTTTAACTGACTAAGCCACCCAGGTGCCCCTCTTTGATATAAGTTTTTAAATAAATCTGTTGAGTTTCTAAAAAAAGGTCCTGCTGGAATTTTAATTGGTCTTGCATTGAATATTTAGGCTGATTTGGTCATATTAAAATCTTTATATCATGAGATGCTATCTCATCCATGGGCATGGTAAGTCTATTTTATTCAAATCTTCCATTATATCCTGTGAGTTGTAAAATTTTCTCTCTGAAAGTTGTGTGGATCCCAGATACTTAATAAAATTTATTGTTATTGTGAATGACACATTATATCCTAATTTATTTTTGAATTAGTTATTGTCATCATGGAAGAACAGTGCAAAAGTCCAGCTGAGCTCTTTTATTAGTTCTAACAGCTTCTATTAGGTTTTGGGTATAGATGATCATATTTTTATTTATTTTTAAAAAATTATTTAAATTCAATTTAGTTAATGTATACTGTATTATTAGTTTCAGGGGTAGAATTTAGTGATTCATTAGTTGCATATAATACCCACAGCTCATTACACCAAATGACCTCCTTAATGCCCATCACCCAATTACCCCATTTCCCCCCCATCCACCTCCACTCCAGCAACCCTCAGTTTGTTTCCTAGAGTTAAGAGTCTCTTATGGTTTGCCTCCCTCTCTGATTTCGTCTTATATTTTTCCTTCCCTTCCCCTATGTTCATCTGTTTTGTTTCTTAAAGTCCACATATGAGTGAAATCATATCATATTTGTCTTTCTCTGACTGACTTATTTTGCTTAGCATAATACCTTCTAGTTCCATCCATGTCATTGCAAATGGCAAGCTTTCATATATATATATACCACATATTCTTTATCCATCCATCTGTTGATGGACATCTGGGTTCTTTCCATATTTGGCTATTGTGGACATTGCTGCTACAAGCATTGGGGTGCATGTGCCCCTTCAAATCACTATGTTTGTATCCTTTAGATAAATACCTAGTAGTGCAATTGCTGGGTCATAGGGTAGCTCTGTTTTTCACTCTTTGAGGAACCTCCATACAGTTTTCCAGATTAGCTGTACCAGTTTGCATTCCCACCAACGGTGTAAGAGGGTTCCCCTTTCTCGACATCCTCACCAACATCCGTTGTTTCCTGAGTTGTTAATTTTAGCCATTCTGACCAGTGTGAGGTGGTAGCTCATGGTTTTGATTAGGTATTTCCCTGATGCCGAGTGGTATGGAGCATTTTTTCATGTGTCTGTTGGCCATTTGTATGTCTTCTTTGGAGAAATGTCTGTTCATGTTTTCTGTCCATTTCTTGACTGGATTATTTGTTTTTTGGGTGTTGAGTTTGATAAGTTCTCTAAATGATCATATCACTGGCAAATAATGATAGTTTCGAGGTTTACCTTCTTAATATTTGATATTTTACATTCAATGATATGTTAAAACTAGTAGTGATGGAGAAAATGCTTATTTTACTTCAATCTTAAAGGGATTATATTCCTGATTCTCCATTGAGTTTGATATTTGCTTTAGGGTTTTAGTGTAAAATCTTTATCAAGTTAAGGAAGTTCTCTTTTATTCTCAATTCTTTAAGAGGTTTTTAAAAATATCATAATCAAATATTTTAATTTAATCTTATAAAGTACATTCTCTGCATCTACTTTTAATGTGGTGAATTACACTGATAGATTTTTCTGATGTGAAACCATTCTCACTTCTTCAGATAAACTCTTTTGATCAAGATGCACACTCTTGGGTTTAGTTAGCTAATATTATCTTTAGAATTTGTGCATCTATGCTCATATGTAAAAATTGTTTATAATTCTTTTTTTTTTCTTTCCTTATAACATGCTCTCTTCATTTTGTTGATATTTTCTAGAATTTTAGTTCTGGATTGTAATGGGTATGTAGTAAATCTATTTTGGTAAGTTCATATTATATTTATATTATACTATCTTCCTTAACTTATTTTTGTCCTGCTGAAGTACTTTCTGTAAGAGTATTTCCAAAAAGGTATTTGTAGCAGGTCTTTTTATTACACACTCATATTTAAATGATAACTTCTGTGGACATAAAATTCTAGGCTTTAAAATAATTTCTTTCAACATTTTGAAAATATTTCCCCATTGCCATATGCCGCTGGTGCTACAGTTAAGAAGTCCGATGTCAAATTGTTTCTTGTTCTTCTGTAGGTGATCTGTTTCTTTGTTCTGGAAGATTTTGGAAATATTTCTTTGATTTTGTTGCTTTAAAATTTTATAATTTAAGATGTAGGTGCTTAGTGTGGGATGTTTTTATATTTACTCT